>NC_134236.1:17316478-17619509 GCF_965152275.1 Natator depressus
AGCGTTGATTGATCGCTGAATGCCACCTCTATCTAGCCAATCATACAAAAAGAGATTGGTAAAAAATTTCACACCATTCTTTGCAGTTTTCCTGTCCCACCCCCTTACAGTTTTTCACAACTTTGTCTAACAGCGCTTAGAAGCCAGAGAAATAACACTTAACGACCTCAAAGAAACCACAGAATATTTAATGCATGTATTACCATCTGCCAAATACACAGGGCGAGGTTCAGTTTAGCTGATGATACCAAATTTACAATGATATCCTGTTTGCAAGATAAGGTTACTCGGTGTTAAACAATGAAATCAACAAATCCTGACATGCACAGAATTATAAAGATCGTAACAAAAGTTAACAGTAATTGGCAAAATTCTGCTGTCAGATACACAGGCATAAATCTGGAGTAACTCCACAAGACCAACAAGTTTAGTCCATATTTACACCAGTTTAACCAAGAATAGAAAAGATTGAGAGAAAATTGTGATTTTGCACATCTCATGGAGCCTTCCTATGGGAGGCTCCGGTGCTCTTCAGCTGCTATTTTTTCAATCTAAAATCAAGACTCCCTTTTTTCTCTTAATGAACTGCTGAAATTCAGTTTTCATGCTATTTTGTTTGTCACCTTCTCTAGTGTCAGTTACTCCAATATAAATCCATAGCAGCTCCACTGATTTACTTCAGCTTTGCACTAGAAACAGGAAGAGGAAAATCTGGCCCTTTTTTATACTTGATAACAGGGACTTCACAAATGAATAAATAAATAATGATGATGGTTCCGCATTATTGCTAGGATGTTTTATAACATTGATAAGGGAGCTCTCGAGGCTTGACCTGAGAGAAACAATCAGACAGACAAGGAATTTAAGCGCCAATGTACAGGGCTCCAGAGGTGATCCCAGCAATTACAAGCCAGTAAGCCTGACTTCAGTACCGGGCAAACTGGTTGAAACTATAGTAAATAACAAAATTGTCAGACACATAGATGAACATAATTTGTTGGGGAAAAGTCAACATGGTTTTTGTAAAGGGAAATCATAACTGACCAATCTACTAGAATTCTTTGAGGGGGTCAACAGGCATGTGGACAAGGGGGATCCAGTGGATATAGTGTACTTGGATTTTCAGAAAGCCTTTGACAAGGTCCCATACCTAAAGCTCTTATGCAAAGTAAGCTGTCATAGGATTAGAGGGAAGGTCCTCTCATGGACTGGTAACTGGTTAGAAGATAGGAAACAAAGGATAGGAATAAATGGTCAATTTTCAGAATGGAGAGAGGTAAATAGTGGTGTTCCCCAGGAGTCTGTACTGGGACCAGTCCTATTCAACATATTCATAAATGATCTGGGAAAAGAGGTAAACAGTGAGGTGCCAAAATTAGCAGATGATACAAAACTACTCAAGATAGTTAAGTCCCAGGCAGACTGCGAAGAGCTACAAAAGGATCCCTCAAAACTTGGTGACTGGGCAACAAAATGGCAGATGAAATTCAGTGTTGATAAATGCACAGTAATGCACATTGGAAAACATAATCTCAACTATAGATATAAAATGATGGGGTCTAAATTAGCTGTTACCACTTAAGAAACAGATCTTGGAGTCATTGTGGATAGTTCTCTGAAAACATTCACTCAATGTGCAGCGGCAGTCAAAAAAGCAGTCAGAATGTTGGGAATCATTAAGAAAGGGATGGATAAGACAGAAAGTATCATACTGCCTCTATATAAATCCATGGTAGGCCCACATCTTGAATACTGCATACAGATGAGGTCGCCCCATCTCAAAAAAGATATATTGGAATTGGAAAAGGTTCAGAAAAGGGCAACAAAAAGATTAGGTGTATGGAACGGCTTCCATATGAGGAGAGATTAATAAGACTGGGACTTTTCAGCTTGGAAAAGAGATGACTAATGGGGGATATGATAGAGGTCTATAAAATCATGACTGGTATGGAGAAAGTAGATAAGAAAGTGTTATTTACTCCTTCTCACAACACCTGAACTAGGGGTTACCAAATGAAATTAACAGGCCGCAGGTTTAAAACAAACAAAAGGAAGTATTTTTTTCACACAACACACAGTCAACCTGTGGAACTACTTGCCAGAGGATGTTGAAGGCCAAGACTATAACAGGGTTTAAAAAGAACTAGATAAGTTCATGAAGGATAGGTCCATCAATGGCTATTAGCCAGGATTGGCAGGGATGCTGTCCCTAGCCTCTGTTTGCCAGAAGCTAGGAATAGGTGACAGGAGATGGATCACTTGGTGATTATCTGTTCTGTTCATTCCCTCTGGGGCACTTGGCATTGGCCACTATCGGAAGACAGGATACTGGGCTAGATGGACCTTTGGTCTGACCCAGTATGGCCATTCTCATGTTCTTAAGTGTCTGTGGTTGCAGGATCGGAACTTTAATTTGTATTTATTACAGTGTGAGGTATCAAGGCCTAGGGGGTATAATATATGTATCTCTTTCTATGAGGGAATACCATTGAAACCACAGAGACAACAAAGCTTCTAAGTTGTCAAAACAAAACAACATGAATTCCTTTGTATTCGTCATGTGAAACCACCCCAGAATGACCCCGGCAGAACTGCAAGTTCCTTAATTGTCAAGCCCAAACGAGTTTAACAAACTATGATCTGTGTACAAAATGAGTTGTGCTTGCCGCAGCTACCCTGGGTAACTGATTGATGCTTTTTCTTTTTATTGCTCTTTTTGACCCCCCCCTTCCCATTAAGATTTATCCCACAACACACGCAAATGAACTCGATGAAATATGCAATGAGGGAAAAGGTGGAACAGCACATAAATATTCGCAGTCTCACACAAACAACCTGAGATTTATTTTTCCTTTAAGAAAATAAACCACCTTCCTTGATCACTTCCAGATTCATGGTGTTTGATATTAGAAGAGATCCAATACTGTTTTCTGGCAGGAGAGGAAAAACAACTTAGAACCAGCAATTTAAGGTAAGAAAATAATATAATTCTACTAATCAAACAGCCTGATTAAAGACCAGGGATCCATATTGTCAACTCCTTCTCTCCCACCCACTCTACCAAACAGGCTCAAGGTCTGTATTATAACCTTTAACTAGATAGATTGGCCCTTTAACAAATGGATGCACTAAGACTGCAATGTGCCCTTTGCTGCAGTACACAGAGGATATTTTTGCCTTCCACTTTAAAAAAAAATTGAGTTCCTTTTCTTTCTTCCTATTGTTTCTATATATCTTTAATTACAATGCATGTGATTAATGCCACCTGTGCTGATTCTGGGGTGGGCATCTTGCCCTGATCTTCTTTGCTTCTTAGAATATGTCTACACTGCAATCACACCCTGTGATTGCAACTTGTGTAGACATATCTGAGCTAGCTTTAATCTAGCTAGCGTGGGTACTGGAGCAGTGAAACCATGACAGCATGGGCTTCCGCATGTGCTGCACCAACCCACCCAGAACGCTGGGTAACTACTTAGGCGCCTAGTGGGTGCTGGACCTCAGCCTGCCGTGGCTTCATTGCTCAGGTACGCAAGACAGCGAGAATAAAGCTGGCTCGGATATGTCTACATGAGCTGCAATTACAGTACAGGCATACTCTTAGTTTAAAGTCGCTTTTTCTCTTCTATGCTATCCCCGTTTCCTGAGCTCTCTCTTCTGGGCATTCTCTCTCTCTCTCCTGCAAGTGCCTTAGTACTTTCTCCACTGCCTAATGAAGCCATTAATTACATTTAAGGTACAATTTTCAAGACGCACCGACGTGATTTAGGAGCCTATGTACCATTTTCCAAGTGATTTAGGAACTTACAAGGCCGCATCTCATTAGAAGTCAAAGGGCCTAAGTCACTTTGGCACTTTTGAAAATGTTACCCTACATCCTTATGTTGCCGCTTATGCCACGATCACAGGCCAATGAGGATGATACAGCCAGAGGTACTCTCCAAAGGCTTGGGGCCACTTTGGCAAAACTGTCAGTTTCCAAGCACTGCATAGCAGCCCTGCTGGTGGATAGTGTGGAAGGAAGGGGCAGAAACTTCACCTCTCCTGGCTGCCCATAATGCCCTTAGTCAGAAGAAGGATGGTCCAGGGGTGAGGGAGCTCCCCTGAGTCTTAGGAGACCTGTATTCCATTCCCAGCTTTTCTGCGTGACCTTGGGCAAGTCACTTAGTTTTTCTGTGCCTCTGTTGCCAATCCATAAAATGAAGATAACAGCACTGCCCTGCCTCCCAGGTGTGTTGTGAGACTAAATACATTACAGACTGTGAGATGCTCTGATAATGGGGGGCATACTGGTATCTAAGATAGACAGCTGCCCCCTTTTTCAGCTGTGCTGAACCCCCATAGAGGACTTTGCAATCTCCTCTCCCTGGACTTTCACCGCGGGGGCTCTACGACCAGGGTCTATGTTGTCAGGAGCAGTGAGGAGCCAGCCGTAAAAGGCTTGGGTCAGAGAAGGATCAAAAAGTTTGGCTGCTTCCTGGAAACTAATTTCAATGTATCTGAATCTGGAAATCTGGGAATATTAGACTCTTTTGTGAGGTTTCCCACTTTCAGCCAGGCTGAAATTTTCACAAAAACAGGCTTTATCACAGTATTTTGGGTTTATTCCTAGATAAAACCAGGTAGCACAGATGCATTTGAAATTCTTTTAAAAGAACGATGGGTGAATTTTTTCAAGTCTCCGTAAAGCTTTACATTTGATTCCGTTCCAGTTTTGGGCTGAAGATTCAAGTTTATTCCTAGCTCACTCATCCTTTCTCTGGATTACAATGGAGGAGTAAAACACACTTAATCAAATGGTCCTACAGGGCCTATATGAAGAGAGCATCAGGAAGATATACAGAGAGGGCTGTTCTGAACAGAGGAAACAGGACTTGGAAAGCAGTTAAAGAATGGATTAAAAAGGGTTCACTTCCAATGGTCTGGCACTTGTTTTAAGGCCAGGAGATGGCAAAAAGTAAAGCCGCTGTTCTGTAATCGCTCCAGGTAAAACAACTGCTAACTTGTATTTCACAAAACATCTACACTCTGCAGGGAAAAACAGACGCCATTCCAGGACCACTTCCCAAAAGGCCTGATTCTGACCTCATTGGCACTAGGTTAATACTGGTGTCACTACATTTATTTCAGTGGAGTGACTCCTGATTTGCCCCAGGGTAGTGAAAGAAGAATGAGGCCCTGAATGTAATAAAGCCACAGAATTTATTCGTAATGCAAGATTTTCGCTCCAGCATCCCTATTTAGGTTGCTGTGTGTTAACTCAGACTACGCTGTGTTGTTTACTTATCAAACAACAAGAGATGCTTCTGGAACCAACAAAGCAGCACTAAGTGCAGAAATGTACTGGGGAAAACAAGAGAAAATGTTTACGTGCACAGCTTAACTTTCAGTCACAGTGCTGTGGGGACCCCTTGTGTTCTAGTATTTAAGCAAAGAAAATTGCTCCTTGTATGTTTAAGTTTCTCTTTCTACTATGCACACAGTGGGCAAATTCTGCTCTCATTTACACCAGTGTAAATCCAGACGCACACCACTGATTTAAACCAAGTTACTCCACCCATACAGTGGTGTAGCTGACAGCAGAAATTGGCACAATAGGTAGAAATTGGTTACTATATGAATATATTTAGAATAATATTATATCCACATAGATATAAAAGGGCCTGATTCTCCTCTTGCACCAATTGCTACGCTAATGTAACTCTATGGAGTTCAGATTTACTCCTGACTTGCAGGGGTGGGGGCAGCGGAAGATGAAAGGAAGAGAATCAGGCCTAGACATTGTACTGCTATTTAGGCTGTAAGCTTTCAAGGCAATTACCATTTTTTAAGACTTCTGTAAAGGCGACTGGTACTATGTAACTATATATAAGTAAGACACATCAATCTAGATGCCTTATCTATGCTAGGAGAACTTTAGACTGAGATTTCCTAGTTGCCTAAGGCGTTGGGAACATGGGAGCATAGAGTCAAATGCCACAATAGCATTTAACTTCAGAAAGGGGAACTACAGAAAAATGAGGAAGTTCATTCAACAGAAATTAAAAGATACAGTCACAAAAATGAAAATACCTGCAAGCTGCATGGAAACTTTTAAAAAACACAATAATAGAGGCTGCAATTAAAGTATACCCCAAATTTTAAAAGATAGTAAGATGACCAAAAAGTGCCATCATGGCTAAACAACAAAGCAAAAGAAGTGGTTAGTGGCAAAAAGGCATCCTTTAAAAATTGGAACTTAAATCCTACGGAGGGAAATAGAAAGGAGCATAAACTCTGGCAAGTCAAGTGTAAATGTATAATTAGGCATGACAAAAAAGAATTTGAAGAGCCACCAGCCAAAGCCTCAAAAAGTACCAGCAATTGTTTTTAAGTACATCAGAAGCAGGAAGCCTGCCAAATAAACAGTGGGGCCACTGGATGGCTGAGGTGCTTAAGGAGCACTTAAGGAAGATAAGGCCATTGTGAAGAAACTAAACAAATTCTTTGCATCGGTCTTCACTGCAGAGGATATGAGGGAGATTTCCAAAGCTGAACCATTCTTTTTGGGCGACAAATCTGAACAACTGTCCCAGACTGAGGTGTCAATAAAGGAGTTTTAGAACAAACTGATAATTTAAACAGTAATAAGTCACCAGGACCAGATGGTATTCACCCAGGAGTTCTGAAGGAATGCAAATTTGAAATTGTGATATGTAACCTATCATTTAAATCAGCTTCTGTGCTAGATGACTGGAGGATAGCTAATGTGACACCAATTTTTAAAAAGGGCTCCAGAGGCCATCCTGGCAACTACAGGCTCATAAGCCTAAGTTCAGTACCAGGCAAATTCGTTGAAACTGTGAATAGAATTGTCAGACACATAGATGAACACGATTTTTTGGGGAAGAGTCACATGGCTTTTGTAAAGGGAAATCATGTCTCACCAATCTGCTAGAATTTGTTGAGGGTGTCAATAAACATGTGGACAAGGGTGATCCGGTGGATATCATGTACTTGGACTTTTAAAAAGTCTTTGACAAGGCCCTGCACTTAAAGCTCTTAAGCAAAATCAAGCAAAATCATGGAATAAAAAGGAAAGCCCTCTCATGGATCAGTAACTGGTTAAAAGATAGGAAACAAAGGGTAGGAATAAATTATCAGTTTTCAGAATGGAGAGAGGTAAATAGTGGTGTCCCCCTGGGATCTGTACTGGGACCTGTGCTGTTCACATATTCATAAATGATCTGAGAAAAAGAGTAAACAGCGAGATGGCAAAATTTGCAGGTAATAAAAATTACCCAAGATTGTTAACTGCAAGGCAGACTGTGAAGAGTTACAAAGAGATCTCAAAAACTGGATGACTGGGCAACAAAATGGCAGATGAAATTGAATGTTGCTAAGTGCAAAGTAATATACATTGGAAAACATAATCCCAACTATACATATATAATGATGGGGTCTAAATTAGCTGTTTCCACTCAAGAAAGAGATCTTTTGGTCATTGTGGATAGTTTTCTGAAAACATCTGCTCAGTATGTAGCTGCAGTCAAAAAAGCTAACAGAATGTTAGAAACTATTAGGAATGGGATAGATAATAAGACAGAAACTATCATAATGCCGCTATATAAATCCATCGTATGCCTACACCTTGAATACTGTGTGCAGTTCTCGTCACCCCATCTCAAAAAAAGATATATTAGAATTGGAAAAAGTACAGAGAAGAGCAACAAAATAATTAAGGTATGGAACAGCTTCCATATGAGGAGAGATTAAAAGGACTGGGACTTTTCAGCTTGGAAAAGAGATGAATAAGAGGGGATAAGATAGAGATCTATAAAATTGTGACTAGTGTGGAGAAAGTGAATAAGGAAGTATTATTTTTTCCTTCACATAACACAAGAACCTGGGGTCACCCCACTAAATTAATAGGCAGCAGGTTTAAAACAAACAAAAGGAAGTACTTCTTCACACAATGCACAGTTATCATGTGGAACTCATCGCCATGGGTTGTTGTGAAGGCCAAAACTCTAATGGGATTCAAAAACAAAATAGACAGGTCATATAGGATAGGTCCATCAATGACTGTTAGCCAAGATGGTCAGGGATGCAACCCCATGCTCTGGGTGTCCCTAGCCCCTGGGAGAGGATGACAAGGAATGGATCACTCGATGATTGCCTGTTCTGTTCATGCCTTCTGAAGCACCTGGCATTGTCCAGAAGACAGAACACAGGGCTAGATGGACCATTGGTCTGACCCAGGACAGCCATTCTTATGTTCATTATGGTGTTCTAATTTCTTTGCTGGCTTTGAAAAATCTCAGCCTTAAATTTGGTTTTCTTCTAATATTTTCAGTAATGCCAACCCTTAGTATTCAAAAGTCATGCATCAGGTCCCCAAAATCTTACTTAAAAACCATGAGATCTTAAAATAATAAACTTTGTGTTCTTTTCCTTTGCCTCTTTGTTTTTGAGACTTTGAGGTTCTCATGCCAAGCTTTTCTCTGCAACCAGGAGGACTAGAAATTTACTGTTTAAAAAATAAAATAAAATCTGGGATTCTCATGAAATCACTTGCCTCCAGGACTGCGTTTTTAAGGAAAACACCAAATATTGCAAGACCGGATAAAATCGCGAGAGTGGCAACATGGTTTTCCAGTTATGTTTTATTAATTTCCACCCAGTTCTTCTACAAAGACAATTTGCATCAGGATAACAGCCAAAAATGTTTTTGGGGAAAAATATATTCTGGCCCATTCCTGTTCCCATTGAAGTCAACAGGAGTTTTGCACTCTGACTTCTCAGAGAGCAGGATTAGGCCATGGAATTCTATGTCATTAGACATTCTGCCCTATAATAACATATTCAGGAAGGTAATAAAGTATGTGGCTACATTTAAGGCTGTAAGTAATCCTCCTGGAGTCAACGGGGCTACTCATGTACTTAAATTTAGACGTGCTTAAGCAAAATTTCCTGAATCGGGGCCATAATTTCCCACAAATCCATGTCCATGACAACTACATAGAGGACTTGATTCTGACTGCATTGAAGTCAATGGAGTTACGCCAGTGTGAAAGTGGAGTTAATGAGATCACAATCAGACCCACGGTGCCTGTAACAATCTCACAGTCCAGAAAGGAGGCCTCCGTGTGTGTCCTACTGCTTATAGCAAGGGCCAGCAGGGAAGAGAAGGGGTCACTGAGGTAATGATGCTTAAAATTGAATTTTAAATAATAATGCAATTTAGGCCTCCCATTTCAGCAGCTAGGTGCTTAATGTCTCCCAGGACTGCTGCCACAGGATTGCTCTAATGCAGTTCCAGCTGCCCTACTGCGCCTGTGTGTGAGCAAGGGCGCTCAGCAGGGAAAGAGAACAAAGCACCCCGGCTGAGCCAGCAGCAGGATCTGGAGGAATATTCAAGCTCACAAGGGAAATAATGCCTTTGTTAAAGAAAAAAAGTGTCTGCCAGCTAGGTGATCACTTTTTCAAAACGCAAAAGCGGGACACATGGAGGAGCCCTGCCCCCTCTGTGGCCCTGCCCCTGCCCCTCCTTTTCCCCTGTGCCTCCACCCTCTGCTCCTCCTCTTCTCGCCCAAAGCCTGCTCCCCCCGAGCCAGGCCATGGTAAGAGCCACCCAGGAAACCCGGACCGCTGTGGGGAGCCCTGGACCTTCCACTTGCCCTGGATGTGGGGCTGGGGTGCCTGAGACCAGCCCCTGGTCCCACCCTCCTGGCCTTTAGGCCCTGATTCTGCACCATTAAAGTCAGTAGGAGCTTTGCCATTGATTTCAGTGAGCACAGGATCAAGCCCTTAGCGTGCAGAGCACATGTGAGAGATGTCAAAGGGGCATGACAAACTGTGCAACCACTTGCCGGATTATATTTATCCCATGGCTCTGTGATTTATCCTATTGCTGTCACCACTACATATTGTTTGTCTGTGTATAAAACAATAACCGGGACCCAAAGTGTTTGAAGAGAATATATGGGGCCTATAGTTCTTCATCTTCTATGTATGGTCTGTATGTATGATATATGCTGGACCTCTCCTCTGTTTATACATAGCTAGTCTGTGTAAAGTCATTTTTATAGATTCTAATGATTTCATGATAAGTTTCATGAAGGCATCCAGCATTAGGGCCAGATTTACAATGACGACTCAGCTCCTTTGGGCTGCTCCTAAGCTGCAAAGAAGCCAGATTTTGGTAGTAAATGGAGGCGGGGGGTGGGGTGGGATGGGGTGTGTGTGTGTGTGCTCAGTTGGAGCTGACTTGTGACCAGCTTCCCCTCACCCACATGAAGGGGATGTTGCAGGGGAGGGGAGGAGTTCCACTTTGCTATGCCGATCCTCAGCTGCCGGAAGGTAGAGCAGGACATAGGCTGCTCTAATTGATGGTGGAGCTGGAGCCAGGACTAATGCAGACTGGCCTGCAGAATCAGGGAGCTGTAATAATCTCTATAATGACCCCCATCCTCTCTGGCACCCGGCATCGCTTGGATTCAAGGGAGAATCTGCCCCACAGTGTCATCATTTCTGTAACCTTTCTGTGTGGCATAAATTCCTTTTGAAGTGAACTGATGTATTTCTGTTTATTTACGGAGGTACGTGATGGCCTCTAGAAAGGATCAGAACACACAGACACAGTGTTCAGACTGTGCGTGTATATTCACTGTGGGGCTGACACTGCTCTCACCTGGAGTAACTCCATGGAAGGCAGTGGAATTAAACTAGCATAAAACCAATGTAGGTCAGAGGAGAGTCAGGCCCTGTGCGTGTGTGCGCATATATATTATAGACCTATATATATAGCACAGAAAGAGAGAGAGATGTTTCTCACCTCACATGCTTAACCGCAAAGTGTGTTGTAGCTGCCGAAGGAGGTGAATGGCATTTAATCACATGTAAATTAATGATTTAATGCTCTTTTATTTTTGGGCCCTTGATCTAAATCCAAACCAGACCAGTGGAATCCTCTGGTCAGACGGCTGGAAATTCCACCGAATTAAATCACGTTGGTGGTCTCCCAGCTCAGATCCTAGTGAAGAGCAGTACAGTAAAACATCCTCTCGTTCCGCTAATGAATGCGCCCACCCACACAGGTTCTAGTGCCCCCTAAGAACTCAATTCAAGAACAACTTTTTAAACTCATGAATGAAATCAAAGGGCTCATTCTATGAGCCAAAGAGCGCACAATTTTGGGAAGAACTAACTGCAATTGGGTGGTTATTACACATCATCCCTTTCATAAGCAATACAGACATGCAAAAATAATAATCATAATACTGAACATATACACGGTGTTTCAGACAATTAATCCTCAGGATACTTCAATGAGTAGGTAAATAGCTACTGCTATCCTCGTTTTATAGAGCTTAAGTGACTTGCTCTAGGTCACAGAAGGAGCCAGTGTTAGAACTCATGAGATCCTGGCTTTCAGTCCTGTGCTCAGACCAGGCCTTGTGGTAATTATGTGGCAATTAAAAGAATCTGCTCTCAAGGGAGGCGGGGAAATTCAACTAAGGCTAAAGAGAAGAAGAGCTCTGTGTAAGTTTGAAAGTTTGTCTCTCTCACCAACAGAAGTTGGTCCAAAGAAGATATTACCTCACCCACCTTGTCTCTATGTGAAACTAATGTCAAGATCACACTCCTTGGGCTCTTCCTAGGATTTCTGTCTCTGGCATCAGTTGTGCAGGGCATTAAATGTTCATGATTTTAACCACAGCAATGGCGTCTCGTGAAAAAGGTCAGAGGACAGAACAATCTAGTCACACTATCCAAGCAGGAAGTGGGACTATTCCTGTGCTGTGAGGACCACTCCTTTAGGGAAGCCTGTTAGGAAATTATTGGGTGATGTGGGGGGTGGAAGGAATCAAGTCCCTTGTAACTGAACGGACTTGAAATAATAAATACACACACTTTCTTTAAACACAGCTTGCCACATCCTGAGAATCTGGAATCAATTCCTTTCCTTTCAAGATGCTTAAAAGTGGTGGAACTTTGATATGGCACGAGTATGTTTGCTTCTGGGCTTACCGCCCTAGCCAGCCTGTTCCAACCCTTTCAACATTTTTATATTAAAAGACAGCAAAGTTAGCAAAACAAAGAAGGGGAAAAAAAGGATTGGAAATTCAGAGAACTATTAAATCAGGGCAGCCTTGCTGCCAAATACATCTGGTAAGCAAATGAATCATGATCTATAACATCTTGCCACACAGAGGTATACCCGAAGGTTATCACCTGCTTCTATGCCAGGCACAAAAGTCGGTGGATGTGCCCAATGAACCACTGCATGGATCCAGTAAAAATTATGTTTTCTCTGTTAATATTCAAGCACTTTGTTTATAATTATTTCAAATGATCCTGTCACTCAAAGTGAATTGATACTACAGCTGATTGGGAACCAAAACCTCTATTCCATGGACGAGTCCAACATTTAAAAAAAAAAGTTCCAAATAGGAATGAAAAGGAAAATTTCCCACATATTGAAAATTCTGAAAAACTTCCATTTGGTACCATTGAAACATTTTGTTTCAATAGTGAGCTAGACCAGATGGATGAGGGCAGTATCTTTTATTGAATAAGCTTCTGTTGGTGGAGAGGACAAGCTTTCAAGCTCCACAAAGCTCTTCAGGTCTAGAGAAGGTAACCAGTGTCCAAGCTAAATACAAGCTGGGACAAACTGTGAGGTATAAGGGGTTCACACATGTTGTAGGAGACCACTTAAAATGAAATGGACAATTAACACTTCTGCAGTTGTACAACAATGGAGGGTTAGGGCTGGTCTACACTGGGAACCTACATTAGTACAGCTTCATAGACTAACCGGGTTGGAAGGGACCTCAGGAGGTCATCTAGTCCAACCCCCTGCTCAAAGCAGGACTAATCCCCAATTTTTGCCCCAGATCCCTAAATGGCTCCCTCAAGGATTGAGGCCAATGCTCAAACCACTGAGCTATCCCTCCCCCCAAGGAAATTCCACACCCCTGAGAGATATAGGCCATGTCTACACTACAAAATTATGTTGATCTAATTTATGTTAGCATACAGCCACCACAGTTATAAAATTGCCTGTGTGCATGGATATTTGGCTCCTTGTGTCGGGGGTGCGCGTCCTCACCAGGAGCTCTTGTATCGATTGTATTGTCAGAGCGGGGCATTGTGGGATGTCTCCTGAAAGCCAGTAACAGTCCACATAAGCAAAGCAGTGTCTACACTGACACTGTGTCAACCTAATTACATCAACTGTGACTCTGTGCAGCTCAGGGAGGTGGTGTTACTAAAACGGCATAGAGAGGCACTTATGACAGCAGGAGTCAAATTTAAGTGAAAACACTTCCATAGCTAGGTCAACACAAGGCAGATTACATCGACCTAACCATGCAGTGTACCAGGCCATAGCTATGCCAGCCTAACTCCCGATGTAGACCTACCTACCGCCTTTCAGGGAGGTGGATTACCAACGCTGATAGAAGAACCCCGCCCGTTGGTGTAGGTAGTGTCTACATGGAAGCGCTACAGCGGTGCAGCTGCGCCGTAGTGTTTTAAGTGTAGGCAAGCCCTTAGTAGGCAGCAGGGAGTGTTACAAATTGCTGTAATGGGCCATCAAACCAGTGTCCTCTTAAGTCCATAGTTTTTAGTGCCTAGCAGAGTTATGAATTAAAGTTCCCAGGCTTGCCTGAGACCAACACAACTACACTTGTTTCAATAGTGTCATTTTGATACATTTCATTTTGACTTTTATACTATATTAAAAGATTAAATATTATATGCATGTATATATTGCATACATCATAATATAATATTAAAATTAATATTGAATGCCATATAAAAGCCAAAATGAAATTGAAATGACACCACAGAAACAAAACCTTCTGACACTGTCAACATGAAATGTTTTGACTCTTTTCCACTGAAAATGTCATTGCCATGTCCATACAACATGCTCCAGCTTTTGACAAAATTGGATTTTTTGATTGAAAACAGTTCTAGATAAAATTTGCCCACCTCCTCTAACCAACAGTAAAGCTTGCTGCTTTGTAAATTCACCCATTTGCCAGCAGAGTGCACCATAAACCTTAAACCAAACGGACAAATGTAAGCAATGACTGTGTTCATTTACTGCCAGAGACACTAGGGCAAGCACCTGCATCTCTTGGTTTCCATAGTAACTTCTCTGTACCAGTTAAGCTTCAAGTGGCAAAAGAAATCAGCTGCCTCCGCTCTTTCACCAACAACTTCTTCTCATCTTACCTTTGGAAATATCACACATTACCAGGAGCTAGTTCCCCTGCAAATGGTACTGCTGAAGCTGTTGCCAGGCCCCATAATCAGACCCCTCTGTTTTGATTTATCTTGGGAACACAGTAGGATTCATTAATTCACACTTCAAGAATCTTATACCCCATAAATTCCATTAGAAAAACCCAACCACTTCACCCCACTTCTCAGGAAAGATATAATAGTCACAGGCTGTAGTGTGAGCTCACTTTACTACGATCTTCTTACCTCTGCTAAACACACTACAGAACATTTACCAGCCCGCGAAGGAGAGTGATCATAAATAATTAAAATTAAACCACACGTGTCACAATTAGAGATAAGCGGATGCTGCAAAACTTCAGTTCCTGAGTTCACATATCTTAGCGAGTTTATCCTAACACCCCAGTTAGGGAAGTAGTAATCACCCCAAAGTTTGGTGAGTTGGGGTTCTTGGTATTTGATTTTGACCTATCTTTGGCCAAACTAAACAAACAAGTGCTATTGTGTGATGTAATACCCTGGAGTTGTTTGGGTATATTTTTATCGTGTGTTCATCTACTCACAAACTGTGATCATTTGCATTGGATCTCCTAGTCATCAGTGTAGATAAGTGCCTGATCCAAAGACCATTGAAGCCAATGGAAAGCCTCAATGGGCATAGATCAGGCCCATATTGAAGGTCTTCCGTAGATAGGGGACAGAAGGAGTTATGACTACACCTTCTTTAGTGCTGGACATTTTCTGGAGTTTGTGAATGTCTGATGGGTTCTACAATACTGATGTCTTGGCTAACCAACCAAATCTTGGAAAGTACACATGATTAACTTGAGACCATGGCCATGGGTGCATTAGAAATGCATAACACAGACAAACTGTTTCTCTAGCAATTTGAGGGGTCTCTGGATTTCACCCACTAATGTGGAGGTAGGAGATGGGACAATTCTCCTGTCTGTAATAATAATTCTTAGTACTTATAAAGCACTTTCCACTATGAAAGCACTTTGCAAAAGTTAACTAATTAATTTGTGCAGCAGTAAATGGTTACCAAGGAATGTGTTATTAGGTTTAAGGACTAAACTAGTGGCTGGAGGCTAAAAAAAAAAGTTCAGATATCTCTCAGCATGGGACTGCCTGCAGCCTATGGATCACCTGATGTTTGGCTCTATGATCTTAGGGACTGGATCAGGCAGGAGGTAAACAATAGGCAAGGTAGGTGGGTCCGCAACCAAGCTGACTAATGGTGCTCCCAGTGGCTGGAATCCAGTGCTAACAGGGCTAGCTCCCACAGATAAAGGAGACCTGGAAATGGGCAGCTGGTGAAGCTTCCCCTGGGGGAGCCTAGCTCCCTGCCTGCCTCTCCCACCCATGGCCCCGCCCACCCTCAACCCCTGCTCCACCCAGGCGCACTCCCCACTCCGCCCCCCCACTTGCCGCGTCCCTCCTCTCCTCCCTGCCTCCCCTGTGAGGCCCCTGCCGCACCCCACATCCCTCCTCTCCTCCACTCCCCTCCCCCGCGAGGCCCCCGCCACCTGCCGCTCCCCACGTCCCCCCTCTCCTCCCTGTCTCCCCCATGAGATCCCTGCCGCCTGCTACTCCCCACGTCCCTCCTCTCATCCCTGCTTCCCCCGTGAGGCCCCCGCCTACCTGCAGCTCCCTGCGTCCCTCCTCTCCTCCACTCCCACCTGCCTGCAGCTCCCCGCGTCCCTCGTCTCCTCCAGCCCTGCGAGACCCCCTGCTGCCTGCCATTCCCCGCGCCCCTCCTCTCCTCCGTGCCTGCCCTGCAAGTTCACTACTGCTCCCCGTGTCCCTCCTTTCCTCTAACCCCTTCTCCCACCAAGCCCCCACCGCCTGCCGCTCCCCGTGTCCCTCCTCTCCTCCAACCCCCTCCCCCACCAAGCCCCCGCCGCCTGCCGCTCCCGTCCCTCCTCTCCTCCAACCCCCTCCCCCACCAAGCCCCCGCCGCCTGCCGCTCCCCGTGTCCCTTCTCTCCTCCAACCCCCTCCCCCACCAAGCCCCCGCCGCCTGCCGCTCCCCACGTCCCTCCTCTCCTGCAACCCCCTCCCCCACCAAGCCCCCGCCGCCTGCCGCTCCCCACGTCCGTCCTGTCCTCCACCCCCTCCCACGCTGCCTGCCGCTCCCCACGTCCCTCCTCTCCTCCAACCCCCTCCCTCACCAAGCCCCCGCCACCTGCCGCTCCCCACGTCCCTCCTCTCCTCCACCCCCTCCCCCGCGAGGCGCCAGCTGCCTGCCGCTCCCCACGTCCCTCCTCTCCTCCAACCCCCCCCACCAAGCCCCTCCTGCCTGCCACGCCCTGTGTCCCTCCTCTCCTCCCTGCCTCCCCTGTAAGGTCCCTGCCGCCTGCCACTCCCTGCATCCCTCCGCTCTTCCCTGCCTCTCCCATGCGGCCCCCACCACCTGTCACTCCCTACATCCCTCTCTGCTCCACCCCTCTCCCGCGCGAGGCCTCCACTGCCCGCAGGGATGTGGCAGGCAGGGGGACGTTGCAGGAGAGGAGGGGGGAGGAGAAAAGGGATACGGCGGGCGGGGGAACCCTGCGGGGAGGAGAGGAGGGATACGGCGGGCGGGGAGACCTTGCAGGAGAGGAGGGGGGGAGAGGAGGGATACAGCGGGCAGGGGGACCTTGCAGGAGAGGAGGGGGAGGAGAGGAGGGATACGGCGGGCAGGGGGACCTTGCAGGAGAGGAGAGGAGAAGAGAGGAGGGATACGGCGGGCAGGGGGACCTTGCAGGAGAGGAGAGGAGAAGAGAGGAGGGATACAGCGGGCAGGAGGACCTTGCAGGAGAGGAGGGGGAGGAGAGGAGGGATACAGCGGGCAGGGGGACCTTGCAGGAGAGGAGGGGGAAGAGAGGAGGGATACAGAGGGCAGGGGGACCTTGCAGGAGAGGAAGGGGAGGAGAGGAGGGATACGGCGGGCAGGGGGACCTTGCAGGAGAGGAGAGGAGAAGAGAGGAGGGATACAGCGGCAGGGGGACCTTGCAGGAGAGGAAGGGGAGGAGAGGAGGGATATGGTGGGCAGGGGGGCACCTTGTGGGGGAGGGGGATAGAGGAGGGGCATGGGGCAGTGGGGGCCTTGCATGGAAGGGGCAGGAGTGGTGGAGAGGAGGGACTCAGCCAGGCAGTGGCCGATGGTGGGGGCCTCAGGGAAGGGGCAGAGCAGGGACGGGAAGAGATGGAGCGCAGGCGGGGCCACCATGGCCCAAGCATCCTACGGCAGGTTGACAGTGGCTGCACTGTGGGGGCCTATTATACCTGCCACCTATGGACCTGGGGTTTTACTGGTGGACCTTGTGCTTACAGGAAGAGGGTGGGGCAGAGGTATGTGTGTGTGACAAAGAGAGGTTTCACAACTAAGCTGACTGTCCAGGGAAGGCAGAGGAGGGCACACCTCCCTGATTTCATTTTTACCTAAGACAGGACTGAAGTGATAGGAAGTAAAACATGACTCATCAGGGATGTGCTATGAACTTAAGGGCTCTGGCCTGGCTTCTCAAAGGTATTTAGTCACCTAATGCCCACTGAAATCTGTGCCTCAATCCTCAGCCTCTAGTCCAGCTGCTTTTGTGCTGTTCAGGGAGATAGTGGCCCTAAAAGGGGAGGGGAGTGAAGGCTAGCCACTGCCTTGGGCTGGGCTGGGCTTCCATGGTTTCTGGGCTCTCTAGCAGCCTCTCTTCTTGGGCAAACTTCTTTTCCTGCCTCCCCACTCTCTGGCCAGCTTCACCGTTTCAAGTTCCCCTTCTCCAGGTAGAGCATGGTCTGCAGGTACAATTAATTGGCACTGCTTGTGAGCATGGACGCTCCTTAGGCTTGTGGGGTGTGTCCCATCACAATGTACCCTAACTACAAAGTCACACAGGGAATCTGTGGCTGAGCTGGGACCCGAACATACATCTCTTGAATCTAACCACAAGATTAACCTTCCCATCTGATAAGCAACACACGTGCATGGTGCTTAACAGACAAATAGAAAACACAGAATCTGCCCAGCAGACTTTACATTCTCAGGTAAGGTGCAACCTGAAGAGTGACTGAAAACACTCTGCCAGATCCTCAGCAGGTGTAAATTAGATCAGAGGTCCCCAAAGTGTGGGGCATGCCCCCTTAGGGGGCACAGAGGAAAGTTCAGGGGGCTGAGGTCTGGGCCACCCCGAATGGGAGGCGGGGAGGGAGTGCCACCCAGTTCTGCTCCTGGCCCCAGCCCCAGGCCTGGCTGCTGGCCCCACACCTGGGGCTCCACTCCTGGCCCTGCACATGGGGCCCCAGCTGCTGGCCCCGGGTGCTGGCCTCGGCCCCTGGGTGGGTCTCCACTCCCAGCCCTGCCGCCACTCCCAGCTGGAGCCCCAGCCTCGGTCCCCCTACCCCTGTCCACATCTCCCCTGAAGCCACAACCCCACTCCTGGCCCTGGTAAGGGGGGGCGTGATACTGAGAAGTTTGGGGACCACTGGTATAGACCAATTAACACTAGCTGAGGATCTGGCTCTCTGGTGGGAGAGGAGAATGGAGGAGAACTGTACCTGCACTGAGCTGAGGTGATAGCTTTAGCTCCAGCTGTGCACATCATAGAGGTACTAAGGGGTGTTTATTTATTTTTGACACTTCTGTGTGAGTGCTTTAAAGAGGAGGTCTGGAGCTTCTCCACTGCAATAACACAGGCTAAGATCACTCCCTTCTCCTAATTAATTTTTAAATAAGATGTCACTATTGTGAAGGCTACGACAGCAAACCAGCTGTGCCAACTAAACACAATCCTGAGACCCTTGGAAGCAGCTCCTGATCTTGATTAGGCTTGTGCAAATTTGGAGTAACTCCTTTACATTCACTGGCCCACACTGATTGGCAATAATACATTACGCTACTTGGGCACATCTTAGAATATGCCAATGACATGAAATATATGAATGACAATGTGCTTCATTTTTTTAAGTGTGAAACCTCCTTGCAAAGAGTTGGTAGTGCACCCTACTCACCAGCGTTGTCCTGCTGCTTGGTGTTTTTTATGTATGCAGAGAATTTGGAGAAGATATCTATCCCTGCAGTGTTTGATTCATGATGTGTAGCAGCCAGCTTGGGGTACCTGAAAAGGAGAGGAGCAGTCTGGAAAATAACGTTCTATTGTTACCAACAATATACTGATAATCACAAATGCTGTTTAGAGAAAGAGGGGGGGAAATATCCCTATTCCCGGAACTGTAATTATGGCTGTCATTTATCTTAGCAGGACAGCTTGGCAAACCCCTTTTAATAATACTGCTGTCCTGGGGAGCCAGGCATTTGGAGAGTTACACGGTGATGGTTTTATGACAAGCGCTTAATGTGAACAGCAGCCAAGGTACAGTGGCCTTAAATCAGAAAGAGGCATAGATTTCTAGCAGGGTGTGGGGGAGTTTGGCAGCAAACTCCCTCTATTATCAATGGCAGACCTGTGCTTAATTCCCAGTGCTGAAAATATAGCCTAGAATGTAACAGCAAGGAGTATTAGTATAACAAAGGGGGACGAGTGTGGAGTTTTGATTGTGTGTGATTTTTTTTAAAGAGACATCTGGTACAAAGGAACATATTGATTTGAAAGACCAGAGCAGATTAAGGGCTTGATCCAAAGCCCACTGAAGTCAACATAAGGACGCATATCTGATCTCCTGCATCCAGCACTGGCCAACAGCTGATGAGTCAATAGAAGGTGAAAACACCCTTTTATGCAGCTAGACATTTTTCAGATTCATAGAACTTGAGGTCAGAAGGGACCATTAGATCATTAATACAACCTCCTGTATAGCACAAGCCAAATAATTTCACCCAGTTACTCCTGTTTTGAGACCAATAATTTGGGTTTGGCTAAAGCAGATCTCCCAGAAAGGCATCCAGTCTTGATTTGAAGACATCAAGAGATGGGGAATCTACCACTACTCTTGGTAGTGTGTTCCAATGATTAATCACCCTCACTGTTAAATATTTGTGCCTTATTTCTAACTTGAATTTGTCTGGCTTTCATTTCTTGTCATGCCTTTCACCCCTAGATTATAAATCCTTTTAGTACCTGGTATTTTCTTGCTATGAAGCTATTTAGACATTGTAAACAAGTCACCTCTCAATCTTCTTTTTTGCTAAACTAAACATATTGAATTCCCTTAGTCTCTCACTATAAGGCATTTTCTCCAGCCTTCAAATAATTTGTGGTGCTCTTCTCTACATCCAGTCCAATTTTTCAATATCCTTTTTAAAATGTGGACACCACAAACGGACACACTATTCCAGTTTCGGTCTCACCAAGGCTTTGTACAGAGTGTTGTGCTGTGTGTTAGGAGAAAACATCCTGCAAGTATTAATCATGCAAGCAGTCTTTACACATGCAAGCAGAACCAGTGAAGTCAGCTGGACTGTTCTATGGGTAAAGACTATTCCAGTTGCAGGACTGGGAGCTTCTTATAAGCTCCATTCCTAACAAACTCTGACAGTAAAGCACAATTTGTTACTTTGGAGGTGCAAGCATCTCCTCCAGGAACTCTTCGATTTTGTTGATGTCTGTCTTGACCTCTCCATTAAAAGTCAAGAATGGCGGGTGGGTTCCAGGGGCCAAATTGTGTAGATCAGCTGGCTTTCTGCAGAGAGACAAGGAAAATTCATGTTATCACCAGACATTTATTATCATAGAGCCCCACTGGTGTTCATGGGACTCAGGAAACCAGTCACTTGTACCCCCTTATTTCATTCAGTATTCACAGTATTTTGAAAGAGTCCTATTTAATACACAAAATAAATTTTTTCTACAAATAATCAAGAAACTGAATCTCAACTGCTCTGTCGTGTGTCTTTGGCACTATGTGCCTGATGCAAAGCCCACTGAAGCCAATGGGAGGGGGAGTGTCTTTCAAATAAAGAGCAAACTATGGGCTATTGTGATGGTTTTCAAATAAATTAACCAATAACTTGTTACCTTTTCAGGTCAACTGTGGTGACATTAAATACAACCCCTTTGAGCCAGAGGATCATGAAGAGACGCTGTGAAAAAGGACAGTTCCCAATACTCTCTCCATCAATACCAGCCTAGGGAAAAGAAAGGGAAAATAATGAGTATGCACTATGGACTCTGCTCACATCCCATGAGAGGGAAAACTGGATATCAACATAAAAATTACCAGACTGAACATAAACGATACTAGGCAACAGCACTGTAGGTTATCACCAACAGAGTAATGGAATTACTCCAGGCTTAGGTTTGGCCAGTAGTTTGAGTGAATATCCTAGCCCCTATCATGACACAAGGTCTGGCTAGGGAAAGTGGGTCCCTAGCCATTGTTTAGCTAGTTTCTGGAACATTGTATAGACTCTTAATTTCCCCTTTCCACATAAAATAAGCTGTGTAACAGAGCTGTTAGAAAACTCAGGGGCAGGTCTTCAGCTGATGTAGATTGTCATTGTCACGGGACTTTGATGGACCTATGACACTTTCACACTAGCGGAGGCTCTGCCCCACAGTCCCTACCAAAAAAGGATCCAGGAGAAGACTTCCAAATCAGAATCCAACCAGAATCCAACTCCAGGATCTGGAGTTCTAGTTTACATCAATAGAAGAAATAGGGCTCAAACTAAGACATTTGGATCCAGACCAAAATCTGAACTTTTGCAGAGTTCAAGGGAGATGTCTTCACCAGAGTTCCAGTCTGTGCCCATCCCCAGTAGCTATTGAGTTTCTTACAAACAGCTGCAAGACAATAAAAAACTGCTAGTCTTAGCATTAAGGAAATGGCCTGTTTTTTCCTTCAGAAGTTTATGGTCTTTAGCCATGTAAAGATATAAATAACACTCGCTAAGCTGAGCAAAAACTGTATCCAAGGTCAACATCCTTGCATAATAATTACCAGGGTGGCCAAAGCTTTCAGGATGATAATGGTTTTGATAAACTTAATTTTAATTTGTGGTATCATAGTGTTTAAAAGATTCTTATGATTCTGGTGAAGCAACCAATCTTCCCTTGTTTACTCATATGGGTTGAATAACTATGATTTATGCATACAGAGTACGTCTGGGATATGGGTGATTAAATAATTTAGCAAATACGTGTTCTTTTCTTTAGAAAAAATACTGCATTACTGTCATAAGTTTGCTGTCATAAGTTTTGTCTCCTTGGTACTGAAGCTGAGAGGCAGCATTAGTGAGTCCTAGAGCAGGAATCACTTCTAATTACTACAGCTCTGCAAAAGGTTTGTGTAAGCGGGGGAATGGTCCTGCTATTGTGGGAATTTTCCTGGCTTATACACTACCTGGTGAAGTGGGCTAGTGAAAGGATCTGAGTCCTCGCTCCCACTTCCTTTACCCAGAGGCCTCCCTGCCCTCGAGGGCTCCCCTTCCACTCTCCTGTGTGGCAGAGTCCTCATAGCCCCAACAAGGCCGGGCCCAGGATTCCTGGAGGGTTCGACCCCCAACCTTGTTGTGGTCACTTAGGGCAGGGGCTAGAGTGTCCCCACTCTGGGGTGCTCTCTCTGCACTGGAAGCTTCCCTGACCCACTGATCATTACATACAGTTCAAAGCAAATACAATTTATTAAACAGCAATCAATTTTTAAAAAGATAAGGAAAAAATGGGAAAGGTTAAAAGGAAAACACATAACTCCGCTCTGTGGCACTGGGACATCACAACCAGCAGACTCTGGAATATAAGGGAAGTTCACAGTCTGCTCCTCATACATCCCAGGCCTCCTGCTCAGGCCCTGGCTGTGCTGCAGGGATGCTGTGGGTAAGACACTTGCTCTATGCTCTGGCAGTGGCCACATGCCTTCAGGCTCTACGTGGCAGGACCCTTCTTCCCAGCGTCAGCCCCACCCCCATCAGGATTACAATCCTCGCCCCCCAAGTCTGGCCTGCAAGGCGTCTTGGCTGGGGTGTCTCCCCGCACTCTATCCAGCTGGCTGCTCACTGCACTCGGCTCTAGACTGCCCCAGCTCCAGCTCCAGCTCCAGCTCCACTCTGCCTCAGCACTGATGCTGCTCTGCCTTCAGCTCCCTGGGCTGCTTTTCTGATCCTCTGGCTCTGGTTGCTATAGCTCTGCTCCCAGCACAGGTCTGCTCTCTGGACTGCTTCTGTGGCTCTGCTCCAGCACTGGCCTGCTTCCTGGGCTGCTTCTCTAGTTTTCTGGCTGGCAGACTCTACTCCCCAGCTCAGCTTGGGCCCCTGCTCTCTCCTTAGCTCAGCCCCACCCTGTTCCGGGCAATGCCAGCTCAATCACATGGAGGACAGGATCCCCCTGGTCTCTGAGTCCCAACTCCCTCATTAGACTGCCTGCCCTGTCAATCAGTCTGACTTGGAGGACTGGCCTCTCCCTATTGTTTCCAAGGACTGTCAGTCTCAGGATCCTGATTTCCCATCGATCCTTCCCCTTCCTTTTGGTACTCAGAGCTAGCCAACCAAAAAAACCCACACTGAGTTTTTGTAAGGGGACAATGGTCCCCTTACATTTGCAATACAACCAGAAACCAGATAGAACTTGGCTGGTTTTTCCAAACTCGGGCTGTTTTGTTGAAAGATTTGCTGCTAAAGGTCATGAACCTTTCAGGTGACCTGGGCTCATTTTAAGGTGAGCCTGTGTTTGCAGAGACATTAGATTGACTCAATCTGCTAAATTCCAGTTGAGATCCCAGATTTTAACTGCACCCAAAGTTTTGGTCCAGTCTTTTAGGAAGATAGGGGCCATTTGAAAAACTCTAATTTGGATCTAGGTTCAGATTAAAACACTCTGAGTTTGAGGACATTCAAATCTGAAGGTTTGGTTCAAGTGTCTCTCTACTTGAAACCATGGATTCATCATGCATTTGATTTTGACACGGAAATAGCAGACCCTGGGGTAAAGCTGAAGGAAATACATTTGCACAAATCCCTGGGAAGTGGAGTAGCCCAGTTTTGCACAGCTCTGCAACATAACATAGTTATTTCTGTTCTGCAAATTGCATGGTAAGATCAGACACTGAGTTACCATGGAAAACTGGGCACTTCCACGTTGTTGGACTCAAGTAATTATTGTGAAATTACACCCATTAAACCAGCGCCAGTGCCTGTTAACTTCTTACTTTTCCTGAAATGAGGGTAGTGCTGTAAGTGTATATGCTGGCCTGAAGCCAAATTCTCCTCTCCCTAATATCATGGCAATTCCACTGAAGCTACAGCCAGCCTATTATATGGATAAACATTTGGAGAACAATATAATGGCCACTGAGTCCAAGGAGAGATCAGTGTAGACAATGGGTCTTACACACGTCTCATTTACACTGGTTTATTAATTCCATTGTGTCTGATTCACTGTTGCCCAGCACTTTGTGCGAAGCGGTTGTGAAATGTCACCACAGGTCACACAGCCTGTCAGTGGCAAAGTGGACAGTAGAACCCACCTAAGTTCCCTCTAAGCTATGTGGCCACACAGCTGCCTAGTAAGCCCTGCACAGGGGCTCAGGGCTGCAGTGGGGAGAGGCGCCCCGCCCCGCCAGCCCCAGCGCGGACCTGCCCCGGATTTCCTGCAGCCGGGGTAGAGGAGCCCCTTCCTCAGCCCGGCCCAGGCCTGCCACACATCACCTTCATACTGGTGCACATAACAAAATTCTCTCTTTGCAGAAAATATAGGCAAGGTTCTGTTAGTTCAGTGAGTCCTCCCTCATTACTAATAATAGCAGCCAGTATTTTAATATGCAACAGTCAGAACAAGAGAAAAAACCTTACATAGGTAATAACTTCAAAGGGCAAGCCGGACATTCTTGGATCATTTGTGAAGTCTATTAATATGCCAGGAAGAGAAGGGAGCTTCCCAGGCTTACTCAGATTGAGTAAGTTTGCATGATAGCATCTACATAACAAGTAAATAAAAGTAAAAAAAAATACTTGTCTAGGACAACATAGAGAATAAATAACATCTTAGTTCAAATAAAAAGCCAACGCAGTGGACAAGAAAGAGAGAGGCTAATAACTGGCAAATTGAAGAAATTAGATTTGTTCTTGCTGCTATTCAAATTGAATTTGCCATAGAAAAGCAACTGCATACGTGGTCTCTATTGCATAGTGAAGTGGATCAGACATTCATTCATAAGACAGAAACTTGACGATAGATGTTTCCTCACCAGATTTAATGCTCACACTTTTTTCCTGATGGCGACTGGGGTTGTATTGGGGATTGTAGGTTGGTGGTTCAGGAGCTAAGCTAAAATTTTCTGGAAATTTATATTTCTTAAAGTATCTGGAGCGTAAGGGATATATCTATGGAAGGGTAACAAAGCTCTCATGACTGCTCAGTAATCACTTCTTGCCCTCAGAAACACTGATCAGCCAATGCCTATATGTTCTAGTGAATAAGGGCCTGACCTTGCATATCTGAATGCATATGAGTGATCCTTACTCATGTGATTAATGAGTACTTTAAGGTTTGCAGGATCAGTCTCTTACTGCTTATAACTTGATAATACTATAGAGTTTGTGGGGAGTGGGATTTCTCTAGAACTGTCTCCCACCATCTTTGAAACATCCCAGTTTGCTCATGTGGTGTCAATTAAACTCAAAGGAATTTAACTGCTAGTAAAAGGTGTCTGTTATTTTTCTGATTACCCTCCAGATTCTTAAATACTAAAAGTCCAATTACAAGAGGGTCCTCCCCTGGAACTCAGTATAAACATATTAGGACAACTCCACCATCTCACCAGCTGCTTGCCTCTAAGTGGGTCGGGGGAAGAATGAATGGGATGTTCTGTCCTATTACATATAGGAGACTCCTCCGTACATAGTTCAGCTACTTTTATTTTATTAATTCTACAATGCAGGGTAGAGGAGAGCAGGGGGGTTGGTAATTCACTGAAGAAGAAAATCAGGTGGGTTTAAAAACAGGTGTCAGTAACTTTATGAGCCTGATTCAAGTATTTATTAATAGTATCAGTCAGTACCTAGAGACCCCAACTGCTGTCCAATGTAATTTCATAACTGTGATCAACAGACTCTCTCTAAGTGCAAGCTATTATATCTAGTAAATGTAATAGGCTCTCTCACTCATTCCTGAAATAGTCCAGCTGGTGTGCCCACTCTGATATACCATCTCACAGAGGGAAATGAACATTATTTTAATTAACCTTAAAAAAACCATGCAGCTTCACTTCCAATTATTCCCAGAATGCAACAACTTGAAAGGCAAAACAATACTGTCATTAATTATGGTAATAAAAATGACTAAGCATCCAGTTTAAGTATTGTAGCAGAATATTGGAAAGTGCTGGATTTCTGGAGGATCAGGATGTATTCAGAGCCATCTTATCTCCTTGTGTTTTAATTTTTCACTGCACTGGGATCATTCTGCATAATGGTATGAAGTTTTTTTCAGGTCCCTTTGGACACTGTGGCTTGTATGCAGATGTTTTTGATGATGCTCATATAATTTTCTTTTTCAAAGGGATTTTAACAAGTTAGCAGAAACAGGAACACTAATTGATCTACATATTTCCTGGTGAGGATTAACGAGAGATTCAGTTTTATCGTTCTTACTATCAAAATCTAATTTCATGCTACACAGCATTACGCCCTCTCTGTTTTATAATTGGGAAGGAGTCTGCCTTTTGACACTTACTCTAGTTACTCTTAGAATCCCAGGGGGTAGTAAAAACCCTATCTAAAATGTAGACCAAGCCAGGAAATGTCCTATTTATTGTGCCATATTATATATTTACAAGATGAGCTCAAGCATGCCAATGCATTGCTGTAGTGAAGAGCTTCTAGTCTTTTTTCCTTAAGATGTTCTTGTCCAAATATTAAAGCCAGTGTGCTGTTTGGAGTGCCATCAATGGAGAGACAAGCTAAGAAGGGGATATTCATAGCGTGGTACTGTTAGGTCTCAGTTAAGAACTTAATCGGGTATCATAGGCATTGCGTAAGACAGGACTTTCTTGTTGACTGTAACCCCGGTTCTTGAAAGCATTTAACTATGAGCTGAAATACAGGGTAACTATATGCTCGTCTTCATGCATGTACTTAAGTCCCATTAACTTCAACAGGAGTTAAGCATGTATGCAAGTACTTTCCTGAACAGGAGCCTATAATAGCAATACATTCTCTATTTAACGTTTAAACGTTGTTGGACGCCTTCCACGACTTCAGCTCTTGTTGCTTAGAATTTCCTCTAACAATCCTGAAAAAATACATATACGTGGAAATGGCACCATTGGTGCATGTGCCAAATAGGAATGGAATATTTGCTAGAGAAACTGGAGGGATAGTAACAAAAAGGAAGAGCTGAGGTTCTTCAGCCAGCGCCACAAAAGCCAGCCAACAGTGGTGTTCATATTTGGCCCCCAAACCCTACATATTTTATATTCATTTAAACCAAACTTGGTCAGCATTATTAGCCACTTGGCTGATTTGCATTCCTGCAGCATTTAGGATTTTGTGTGTGTGCGTGTGTGGAAGGGCGCTGCACACCTGTGGCCCTTAGGATCTTAACAGGGGCAGAACTGCATTTGGGAGATCCCTCAGGTATTTATAGTGAGGAACTATTCTCTTCAGATCTTATTCATACACAAATAGTGCCATTTTCTAACCCTTGCTGTTCAACTGAATGCTAGTCTGAACAGTCAGATGGCTTGATCCTTGGATCCTTCCCTGAGGAGTTACCATTGAATCTCATAATTAATAATCAAAGTGTTAATTAAGTGGCATGTTGGAGAGAGCCAGTGAACATGCATTTTGCGGGAGACACCCATTCAGAATCTGTGAGGGAAGGAGATAAGCCACTGGAAGCTGAACCTGCTCTGGGAATTTTTCACCATATGTAAGGAGATGCCTTCAAAGGTTGAGTTCACAATTTGCAAAGGCACAGTCTCTCATTATAACATAGCTTTGGGGAAAGTAGGATGGCTGTATGATTGGACACAGAATCAAGAACCAGGGATAACTGGCTTCCTATGTGACTTTAAGCAAGTCATTCAGTCTTTGTGCCTGAGGGTCCTAGTTTGTAAAAAGAGGGTAATAATATCCAGCTCCCAGGAATGTTGCCAGCCTTTATTAATTACCATTTGTGAAGTGATTTCAGATCCTCAGATAAAAGTGTAAAGTATTATTATTACTTTTGTGAGTCCAGTATGGTAAGAAAGGAATGCAGGCACAGCCATTCCAGGTAAGCCTATTAGTACTTTTAGCTCTACCTATAATAGTGGATAATATAATAATATAATAGTTAATACCAATTAAGCTATTAACCTTTCGCCTTGATGAATAGTAACCATTTATTTCTACTGTTTGCTTTTTGTCTCTTAACAAGTTTCTCATTCATTACAATAATTTAACCTCTCACCTCAAAGCAGCGGGTTTCATGTTCATGAAGCCTCTCATGAAGGATGTTCTCAAAGGCTTTTTGAAAATCCAAAAAAATGCGACCAAGATTTTCAAAAGTGACTAGTGGTTTGGGGTGCCTCCATGGCTGGTTGCCCAAACTGAGACACCTTAAAGAGGCCCAGTTCTCAGAGGGTGGGTGCTTAACACTTTCTGAAAATCAGGCCCCTTTTAAGAGATATCAAATTGGGTACCCCAAAACTGAAGCACTTAAAACCATTAGCAAATTTTGAAAATGTTGGCTTAGATCTACCAGTTCTCCTTTATCCACTATTTTGCTGACTCTCAGAGAATTCTGGTATATTAAAAAGGCACTAGAAGCCATGCTGCTTTGTCCCTATTATACTGCTAAGGTTGCTTACACGAAGAACCTAAAAAGAAAAGGCGTACTTGTGGCACCTTATGAAAGCTTATGCTCAAATAAATTGGTTAGTCTCTAAGGTGCCACAAGTACTCCTTTTCTTTTTGCGAATACAGACTAACACGGCTGTTATTCTGAAACCTTAGAGACTAACAAATTTATTTGAGCATAAGCTTTCGTGAGCTACAGCTCACTTCATCGGATGCATGCAGTGGGAAATACAGTGGGGAGACTTTATATACACAGAGAACATGAAACAATGGGTGTTACCATACAGACTGTAACAAGAGTGATCAGGAAAGGTGAGCTATTACCAGCAGAAGAGTGGGGGTGGGGGAAACCTTTTGTAGTGATAATCAAGGTGGGCCATTTCCAGCAGTTGACAAGAACAGTAGGGGGGGAAATAAACAAGGGAAAATAGTATACGTGGCAGAGTCAGTGCAATGTAATGAAGATGTCAACCACTTCTGATGTAAAAGGGGTTAACTATGAACAGAATATTTGGTATTTAGTCTAATAGCAAAAATTACTGTTTGTCCTATCCCTAATTCAGAGACTGTGATGTGTTCTTTGCAGCCAGGATTCGGGACGTATCATTCCAATCCCCACTTATATTGATCATCTACTATTTAAAAAAAGAAGAGAACCCCAAGTGGTCTGCAAACCCAAATAAAAAGAGAACCATGTCTTGAGTCAATATATTGTTCTGATCAATCTCTCCTTCTTTATCTTGATAACAGTCAACATTATTAATTGGTTTATATACACATTCTAAAACAGACTGGAAGGTCATTGGCCGTGCCAGGAATAGGACACAGGCCTTCTGATCAATGGAATAGCTAGGAATGGAAATTTGGGTGGGCCCCAAACTTATAGTGGACAGGCAATGATCAGAGAGCTTGGCCTGGCCCCTTTTTGGCTCTGGCACCTTGGGGTCCATTTCCTATCCACTACCCAGTCCCCATCACCTCTCATGTAATGTACTGTTTCCCACATTGCAGAAGCAGCAGTCCCTGTTCTGCTCTGTACTGTTGCTGCAACTGCCTGGCTCTGACTCTGGCTGCTTCTGGTTGCATGGCTGCCCATCCGTGGGCTGGGAGGAGCCCATACAGGTTAAGGACTATTTAGAAAAGCTGGACATCCAGAAACCCATGGGGCGGATCTAATGCATCCGAGGGTGCTGAGAGAGTTGGCTGATGTGATTGCAGAGCCATTGGCCATTATCTTTGAAAACTCATGGCGACCGGGGGAGGTCCCAGACGATTGGAAAAAGGCAAATATAGTGCCCATCTTGGAAAAAGGGAAGAAGGAGAATCCAGGGAACTACAGACCAGTCAGCCTCACCTCAAACCCTGGAAAAATCATGGAGCAGGTCCTCAAGGAATCCATTTTGAAGCACTTGGAGGACAGGAAGGTGATCAGGAATAGTCAAAATGGATTCACCAAGGGCAAATCGTGCCTGACCAACCTGATTTCCTTCTATGATGAGAAAACTGGCTCTGTGAATATGGGGAAAGCGGTGGACATGATTTATCTTGAATTTAGCAAAGCTTTAGATATGGTCTCCCACAGTATTCTTTCCAGCAAGTTAAAAAAGTATGGATTGGATGAATGGACTATAAGGTGAATAGAAAGCTGGCTAAATCATCAGGCTCAATGGGTAGTGATCAATGGCTCAATGTCTAGTTGGCAGCCGGTATCAAGATGAGTGCCCCAGGGGTCGGTCCTGGGGCCAGTTTTGTTCAACATCTTCATTAATGATCTGGATAATGGGATGGATTGCACCCTCAGCAAATTCAGGGATGACACTAAGCTGCGGGGAGAGGTAGATACACTGGAGGGTAGGGATAGGGTCCAGAGTGACCTAGACAAATTGGAAGATTGGGCCAAATTAAATCTGATGAGGTTCAACAAGGACAAGTGCAGAGTTCTGCACTTAGGACGGAAGAATCCCATGCACTGCTATAGGTTGGGGACTGAATGGCTAGGCAGCAGTTCTGCAGAAAAGGACCTCGTGGTTACAGTGGATGAGAAGCTGGATATGAGTCAACAGTGTGCCCTTGTTGCCAAGAAGGCTAACGGCATATTGGGCTGCATTAGTAGGAGCGTTGCCAGCAGATTGAGGGAGTGATTATTCCCCTCTATTTGGCACTAATGAAGCCACATCTGAAGTATTGCATCCAGTTTTTGTCCCTCCACTACAGAAAGCATGTGGACAAATTGGAGAGAGTCCAGTGGAGGGCAACAAAAATGATTAGGAGGTTGGGGCACATGACATATGAGGAGAGGCTGAGGGAACTGGGCTTATTTAGTCTGCAGAAGAGAAGAGTGAGGGGGGTGGGATTTGATAGCAGCCTTCAATTACCTGAAGGGGGTTTCCAAAGAGGATGGAGCTAGGCTGTTCTCAGTGGTGGCAGATGACAGAACAAGGAGCAATGGTCTTAAGTTGCAGTGGGGGAGGTCTAGGTTGGATATTAGGAAACACTATTTCACTAGGAGGGTGGTGAAGCACTGGGATGGGTTACCTAGGGAGGTGGTGGAATCTCCATCCTTAGAGTTTTTTAAAGCCTGGCTTGACAAAGCCCTGGCTGGGATGATTTAGCTGCGGTTGGTCCTGCTTTGAGCCGAGGGTTGGACTAGATGACCTCCTGAGGTCTCTTCCAACCCTCATCTTCTATGATTCTTTGACGTATCCACGAGACCACACTGCCTCTCTGCTTTCTCCTACACTGCCTTCTATACCTGGAACAACTTCCTGACTCTTTTTGCTCCCAATCTTCCCTGTCCTTCTTCAGATACTTCCTTAAAAGCCACTTCTTTCATCTGGCTTCCCAGCACTGACCCCACTCCTGTATCTGTTTTAAAAGTGGAAAGAGAACAGATTCCATGACCCCAGCAAACAATATTTGTACATTTACAAAGGAATTGACGCAGCTAATCTTATCCTGTACATTCTTCAACCTTTCCTTACACTTCACCGCTATCACATCTCGTTGTCCTATGCCTTACTTAGTTTGTGAGCTGCTCCAGGAAAAGTTGTCTGTAATTTCTGATTGTAAAGTGCCATAAATATTTATGGCATCATTTAAATAAATACATAATGATAAATTAAAACTCAACTCCTGGCACTCTAGAGTGACTGTGCTAACCCAGTATCTGCTAGACTCCACACAGGAAGATGCACTAATCACTGCAGGTTCCTGGGTAAATGAATATTGATGCTACCTGAATGTAACCACAATACAGCCATCCTCCTTGCTCTCAGTGCTAGGATTATGCTGATATAGCCCCTCACTTCTCTCTGCCCCTTCACAGATTCATAGGGTGAAAACCTAGCCCAATGATGTCAATGGGAATTTTGCCATTGACTTCAGTGGGGCTTGGATTTCACTCATAGCTTTTAAGGCCAGAAGGGACAATTATAATATTCTTTTCTGACCTCTTGTGTAACACTGACCATAGATTTCACTCAGCAATTCCTGCATGAAGCCAACAAATTGTGGCTGAACTAGAACATATGTTTTAGAAAGATCGTCATGATAGTTATGCTGGACATAGAGTGGTAATAAAAGCCCCTCTAGTGGTACAAATTTGTACTGTAGTGGTGAATACCTGGCTCCATTGTAGCCAATGGCAAAACTCCTATTGACTTCAGCGGTGCCAGGATTTCACTCAAGTTAACTAATGTACTGGTAGGTTTACCACCATTGGTAAAATATAATTTTCTTTCTTTCTCTCTTATTAGTTGTTGTGACAGGGTGTATGAACCCCATATTGACAGAGAAAGGCCTGGGGAGGCTCTGTATGCTAAGGTAGCTCTGCCAGCCAGGTATGGTAGGGGGAGACCTTCAAAAAGAGGAAGCTGTAGCACACAAAGGTGGGAAGTCAGTGAAGGGTGTGACTAGAATAGCGGGAGGAACCCGCATGCCAGAAACTGCCCAGCAAAGAGGAGTCCAGCAAACCACAGGGGTAAGTCCAATAGGGAGTGGCTGACTTGGTTACCCAACCATAAGGACTCCAGCAAAGCGGCTACCTGGGCACCCCTGTGATAAGGTGATGCCTCAGACCTTTTTTGCCTTCTTATTGACTCCAGGAGGGGCTTGGTTTGTGCTGACCTGAACTTTTGCTTTTCCCCCCACACAGAGGTGAAGTAAGCAGGCCCCCCGAAGGGTGGGAATTGGGTGTCATGAGAGACCCCAGCCCAGTGAGGGAGGTGACTCTTTTTACAGTTGTGCTCTTGGGTGTGGGGTTGACTGGGTGGAAGGAAGGTCAGCTGCTGGGATCTGGGAGGACAGCTGGTTGTGGCTGGCAGGATTATGGTGATACCCAAGTGTGATAGGATATACAAATCCCACACTGAGCAATAAGGGGTTAAAGAAATATTCTGGGCCCAGCCAACCTTGCCTCACCACACCTGTAGCAAATGAGCCAACTGGAGGAGGTGTTAAATGAGCTGCTGCTTTGCCTTTTGGGGGCAGCCCAGAGAAGAGAGCAGACCTGCAGCTGCAGGAGATAGGAGCTGATAGAAGGCAGACTCTCCCCCTAAACAGCTGCCCAAAGGTCCCTCCCTGAGGCTAGGGAGAACCTTCTGCAGGGACAGCCTGAGAAAGAAGTATTCCCCTCTCCCCCTCACACAAACTCTGGACAGGATTGAGCCCCCTTTATTTTTTGTTTGGACTACCCCAGCAGGGGGAAAGCGTTGGACTGAGCTGGCCCTGGGAAGCTGGGCCATACAGACAAAGGAGGCAATTGCTTCCTGAGAAGAAAGGAGAATGACCTCGCTACACACAGCTGCCAGGAGGTGCCTTGGGATGAGCAGACAACTCTCACGCTGCCTTACCTCAGATGGTGACTTAGGGACAATCTCAGGGAGGTGGTAAGGAAGTGGTCTAGGGAGGGCAGCCTTAAGCATCCTGGGCTGTCGCACTCAAAGGGCCCTGGGTCAGAGCCCGGTGAAGTGCGAGGGCCTGGGCTCCCCTACCAACAACCCCCCTACAGGTCACAAGCATATGCCCTGACCTCTAGGCGGCGCTTCCCTACCAACCAACCCTGAGTGAGGGCTGTCACACTAGGAAATAGACACAAACTAATCACAACCAGTGTCATAGAGGTCAGCACTTTGACTCAAGCATCAGATTTCACTATGGCTGTGCTGTATTGTGACTAAGATTTTTTTTTTTTTTTTGCATTGGAAGATGTAAGCACTTTGCATAAAATCACGAGTTGTTTACTCAGAACACTACCATCCCGCCCTGCCCTGGCATATAGTAACATTAAATTGCTGCTCATTCTCTGCACACATTTAATGAAGTTTTCAGATTTTTGGAGGCTACACTCACAGGCCTGTATTCTTTCCTTGAACTTTGTGCACAGCTCCCATTGACTGACTACAATAATGGCACACCGGGCCTGTTGCTGCTCCCCGTGGAGTCAATTGACAAATCTTCCATCAACTTCAGTGGGAGCAGAATCAGTGTTCAGTTCTAGGCAAAGGCTGGATTCAATTTTTTTAAACAAATCTGTCTAGTTTCTGCCCATCAAACGTCCACGAAAGGACTCTAACTCTGAGAAAAAGATTTGAAGGCCTTGTAGCCTTCAGTCAGTCAGTCCGTCTTGGGTATTTATAGAGCACCAGTTACCATAGGGTATGGCTACACTGCCATAAAACACCTGTGGCTGGCCTGGGTCAGCTGACTTGAGTTTGCAGGGGTCAGGCTAAAGGGCTATAAAATTACCTTGTGGGCATTCGGGTTCTATGGGGTCTGAGATACCAGGCTCCAGGCCGAGCCCAAATGTTCAAACTGCAATTTTATAGCTCCTTAGCGTGAGCTCTGCCAGCCCAAGTCAGCTGACCTAGGCCAGCCACGGGTGTTTTATGGCAGTGTAGACATACCTATAGTTTCTATTGTAGAAATTCCTATAGGCTGAGAGTCGAATGGATTTAATATTTTTTATTAAAAAGCAGTAGAAAATGAGGATTAGAGACAGATCACTGTCAGCAGATAAAGCGGCACTGGCAATGCAAATTATAGTAAAATGATTATTGTTTCCAGGGGAGATGAGGTGCAGATACACGAGCAGGTTCACAGTAATGATGCAAAGAGCTTTTCTCCCCACTGCATAGTGCTGGACTTCTGCATGTAGGTTCCTTGTAAGAAGTAAATCTGTGCACATCTGGAATTCAAATGTCTTAAAAATCTCTGAGCCTGGGACAGAGATCTCATCATGCTGTATATTCTGCAAATGCTGATGAATTGCAGCCAAATTTCCATGCCTCAAAGCAGAGTATCAGACTAACAAATAATAACAGCAGCCAGGTGCTGAAAGTTAACACTGAACCTGAAACTGGAGCTGTGGCTGAATTATTTATTGAAATTCCATTACTTTATTTGCACTATTAAAAGCCAGGCAAACCTGCAGGTATTGTAATATATGGACTAAAGGAGTTTTCTTTATGATAATATGAGAGCATTTCCTACCTAATCAGTTGGCCTCAGGCCATATTCTACCCTCGTTCAACAGTTGATCCGACAGGTTGCTGAGCACCACAAGAGAAGTGCTGACCATCTGCAATGCCTATTGATTTCACTGGGATTACGAGGGAACGCAGCAACTCCTGAGAGATGCTCAGCACTTTGCAGGATTAAACCTTTCTACCCCATTCAGCCCCACTGAAGACAGCAGTGTTGCACAAGGTGTAAGTGAGTGCAGAGTGCTTACTCCTGAGAGGTGCTGAACATCTATAACTCCAATTGAAATCAGTTTGAGTTACAGATGCTCAGCACTCCTCAGTTTCAGATCCAGAATTTGGTTCAGGGTTTGCTTCTTGGTATCACTGTCTGTCGCACATGTCAAGACACTCAGTAGGCAAATGATTTACTTTAGGATTAATGTTTCTGTATGGGAGTATCTGGACCAATCCTCCTAGCAAAGTGAATACAAATCTAACAAACAAATTGGCTGTTCTCTTGCTATACACAGAGTAAACATAATAGTGTTTAGCATTCATGAGGATGTATGTGGCATCTTTAGTGCTTTCTACTAGGCAGATATACACTGTTTTGTTCATCTGTCCATTTATACAGATGCAGGCTAAAATTCACCCATGCACCAACACAAAGTATGTGGGACTTAAGCAGAGCATAGTGGTTTCCAATGGCCGTCTACATGGGGCTGAATCATACCCTGGTTGGATATTACACCAATTAAGAAAGAAAATTATGAATCTGTAAATACAAGTATCTGAATACCAGACTCTAAGAGTTAAGCTCATCCAATAAGTGAACAGAAACATACCATGTGATTTGTGTCCAAGGCAGCTTGATTTTTCAGTAACAAATGTTCACAAGAAACTGATAGAGGAGAAGTCACAGACACAGAGTTAGTGACAGAAATTGGTCAATGAGTAACTTGGAATAAAGAATAAGTTTGAGAAAAGTGGGATCTGTGTATGCACCAAAAAGATGAAACTTTTATAAACAATTACTAAGTATTTTATGGTTTCATAAAATCATAAGCGTTAGATGGAAAAGACTATTAGATCAGTCAGTGGTCTTTGGATCAGACTTCTAGTATATCCTCCCTGGCAATTAAGGGTTGTTCCTGACAGGACTTTTCCTAATATATTGTCCAGTCCATTTTTAAATGCCCCAGTGCAGCTTCCAAAACTTCCCTGCAGAAGCTTCTTCACAGTCTCATCAGAACTCACAGTCATGTTGCCTTGATGCTCGGCCTATTTTTTCTCCCTTTTCATTTTATCCCATTACTCCAGTTATGTACTTTGTACCACCTTGAATAATTCTTCTTCCTTAATGTTTACACCCTTCAAATATAGTCTTAGTTATGCCTTCAGCAAGCTATCCAATGGCCTCCACATCTCTTTCCTCCGACTTTTGCCTGCAAGCTCCTTGAGCATGCTGTCTACTCCTGTTGCCTCCACCCTTTTTTTTTAATCTTTAACTCTCTCCTGGACCCCTATTACTGCTATCCATTAAGATCACTTAATGATCTCACCATGGTCGTAAACAAAGGCCTCTTCTCCAGTCTATGCTTCTCAGTATGTCTGCCATCGTAGACAGTTAACAACTCCCTCCTTCTCAAATCACTGACATTCTCTCTCTCTCTCTCTCCCTCTCCCTCAACTCTCTGCTTCCCTCATTCGTCTCTTACCTCATCAATTGCTCCTTGAGAATCTTTTGTGGTGGCTCCTCTTTCTCCCCTTTCCTACCCTCTAGAACTGCTGTATCTCAGAACTCTACCCTTAGTCCTCTCCTCTCCTCCCTCTACACCTGGGTGACCTAGTCTATTCACATAGCTTCATCTACCAGCTCTTTGCTGGTGGCACCCAAATCTACCTCTCCACCTCCATCTTCTTCCCTCCTTTAGCTGTCACATCACTGACTCTTTCTTTGGACATCTCCACCAAGCTGTCCCACCAACAATTGAAATTCAATTAGGTGGAGAGAGAAGATCCACATACCGTCTCTGCTTTATCTCTGCTGCTATGTTCCCTCACCTCTTTGTCACTTAGGGTTGTACCCTCAGTGTCACAGTCAACTCCACTTTCTGTTTTACCATGCTCCACCCACATCCAGTACCAAATCCTGCTGATTCTTTCTATGTCATCTCTCTAGAATCCCGTCTTATTAATTATTATTTGTATTACCGTAATACCTAGGTCCACATTGGGCTAGAAGATGTACAGATACAGAACAAAAAGACGGTCCCTGCCCCCAGGAGTTTACAATTTACGTCTAATCTTTCCTCTCCATCCAGGAGTTCAGATGCCAGAGTGAACGGTGTGGGTACTAGAAACTAAATAGTGCAGAAAACCCTCCTACAAAACACTGGTGCGTGCTTTGGTCCTTTCTCAATGCAACTGCTGCAGCAATCTCCTTCTCACTTGACAGTCCTCCACTCCCCGAACTGCTGCTGTCAAAATCATCTCTCTCCTACTGCTCTCAAGCCCCTTTGCAGTTTTTTGGTGACCATCTAGATCAAATCCAAGCTCCTCTTCCTCAAGTCATTCCATAGCTTTGCCGCTCCTCTGTTTCTCAGCTCCCGTTTCCTCCTACATCCATCTTCATAGTTCCCAACGCCAGAAGGGACAATTGTGATCATCTAGTCTGGCCTCTAGTATAACACAGACCATAGAACTTCCCGCCCCCCCCCCGAAATTCCTAGAGATCTTTTAGAAAAAAATCTAACCACAGAATCATAGAATATCAGGGTTGGAAGGGACCTCTGGAGGCCATCTAGTCCAACCCCCTGCTCAGAGCAGGACCAATCCCCAACTAAATCATGGCAGAGGGCACAGATATGGAAAAGCACTCTGAAAGGTTTGTGAAAGCTATTAGAAAACTATTTAAAACTGACAGTCAGCTGGAGAAGTTAATCTTGATTTTTAAATTGTCAGTGATGGAGAATCCGCCACGACCCTTGGTAAGTTGTTCCAGTGGTTAATTTTTCTCACTGTTAAAAATGTATGCCTTATTTCTAGTCTGAATTTGTCAAGTTTCAACTTCCAGCCATTGGATCGTGTTACATCTTTCTCTGTTACACTAAAGAGCCCATTATCAAATATTCCCCACGTAGGTACTTATAGACTATAATCAAGTAACCCCTTAACCTTCTCTTTATTAGGGTAAATAGATTAAGCTCTTGAGTCTGTCACTATATGGCATGTTCTCTAATCCTTTAATCATTCTCGTGGCTCTTCTCCAAACCTGCTGCAATTTTTTTGTATTTTATGCTTTGCTCATTTAGCTTATCCTACTGCTCCTTTTGTTTACATCACACACTTGTGGCTCTGGATCTTTTCTCACAGCCGTAGCCCTGGAACAGCCTCCCTCTTCCTGTGTGCCAAGCTCTCTGCCCTCTTTCAAAGCCTTCCTCTAGCTCAATTCTCAGCCAACATTCCAGCCACTAATCACTACGTTGCCACTAACCTCTGCCATGCCCTGAGCTAACAAACAAATACATCTTTAAAACAAACCCAAACTGTATTAAGCAAGACAATTCAAAAGACTGCAACTCAAGAAGATCATTTCTTCTTCCCCTGCTTCTGTTTGCCCCCCAATCCCCACTCACTGGTTATCTGTCATATATACTGTCGGCTCTTATATACATCATGTAATAGGCACTGTAGATTATATTTTGTTGCTCTTCTCTTAGATTCCTTCCTCCCCATTTGCCAACATCATGGTGCTGGACACTGGTGCTGTAACTTTCAGGGCACAGATATGGCAAAGTACTCTGAAAGGTTTATGAAAGCTATTAGAAAACTATTTAAAACTTACAGTCAGCTGGAGAAATTAATGCCTGATCTCCTGTTATCACTTAAGTACTCTAGGGAGCTGGGTTTCTCAGTGGTTTATTAATGAGATACAAAGCATTCACTGGTTCTGTCAGGGTTCCTTCCCCACTCTGAACTCTGGGGTACAGATGTGGGGACCTGCATGAAAGACCCCCTAAGCTTATTCTTACCTGCTTAGGTTAAAACTTCCCCAAGGAAGATTTGTTTCTTGCCTTGGGATTGCTGCCACACCAAGTGCTTTAACAAACAATCAGGGAAAGGACCACTTGGAGTCCTGTTCTCCCAAAATATTCCCCCACGCCTACACCCCCTTTCCTGGGGAAGGCTTGAGCATATATCCTCACCAATTGTTTACAAAGGGACTACAGATCCAAACCCCTGGATCTTAGAACAATGGAAAAATCAGTCAGGTTCTTCAAAAGAAGGATTTTATTTAAAGAGAAAAAGGTAAAAGAATCACCTCTGTAAACTTAGGCTGGTAGTTAACCTTACAGAGTAGCAGAAAATTCAAAGAGCACAGAGGAACCCCCTCTAGCCTTAGTTTCAAAGTTACAACAAAACAGGGATAAACCTCCCTCTAGCAAAGGGAAAATTCACAAGTTGAGAAAACAAAGATAAACTAATACGCCTTGCCTGGCTGTTACTTACAAGTTTGAAATAAGAGAGAATTGTTTAGAAAGATTTGGAGAACATGGCTTGATGTCCGGTCCCTCTTAGTCCCAAGAGCGAACGGCCACATAAACAAAGAACCCAAAACAAAACCTCTCCCCTCGCCCCCAATTTGAAAGTATCTTTTGTCCCCATTGGTTCCTTTGGTCAGGTGCCAACTAGGTTACTTGAACTTCTTAACCCCTTATAGGTAAGGAGGAATTTAGGCTACCCCTATGGTTATGACAGGTTCAAATAAAGGCAGGTTAGTAGGGATACAAAGTTCTCTATCAGTTAACGGTTGTTTGGTGACCTACAAAAATAAGTTGACAAGTTCAGTCTAGTTCCCTGTAGACATTTGTCAGCGCCACAAATTGGTACAACTGATGAAAGTCTAAGCAGCAAAGAACAAGGACTCAAAGTTTGGAGACAGATCTACCCTCTATATAATCTGTTTTTTGATGAGCACCCTATCACTGTGGTACTAAAACCACAAAAGCCCAAAATAGAGTAGCATGACTTTGCATGTGTAGGAGGTTTTCATGAGATGGCATGGAGAGGGCGTTTGAAAGGAAGGGTAATCTTGTAGTTAAAGCAATGGACTGGAATTTAGACTATATCTACAGTTTGAGCTGGAGGCATAACTTCCAGTTTGAGGAGCTAGCCTGCTAGAACCCATCTGAGGTATGTATTTGGGGCCTACACTTTTTGCAATGTGGCAGCTCAATCAGAGCTAGTGCAGTTATGTCTCCTTGAGCTGGAAATTATACCTTCCAGCTCAAGTGTTGGCATACCCTTAGGAGAGCCAGGTTCCTGCTGCAGGCGTCCAACAAGACCTTGGGCAAGTCCAATCTCTGTGCCTCCATTCCTCACAGGGTGACCAGATGTCCCGATTTTATAGGGACAGTCCCGATTTTTGGGTCTTTTTCTTATATAGGCTCCTATTACCCCCCACCCCCTGTCCTGATTTTTCACATTTGCAGTCTGGTCACCCTAATTCCTCATCTGTAAATTTGCGATAATAATACTTCCTTTCTCCGGCTCTTTGTCTGTATTGTCTAATCAGACTGTAAATTCTATGTGTTTGTACAGCACCTATGGGCCCTGATGTTGGTTATGGCCTCTTGGTGCTCCTGTAATACAAACAACGAATATAATGAATGAAGCATCAATTCTGGGGCAAAGCTTTTCTAAAAAAAAGTGTGGTGTAAAAAAAGAGCTTGATCTGAACACACTCAGGCAAGGGCCAGGGCAGATGCATATTGACAGAGCTGTGTGAGGAGCCTGCTGGGCTGCTTCTGATTTCAGTCTTTTGTGCTACCAATCTAGCACCTTTCGAAGGCCATGTATATTTTTTTATTGTTTACCAGTTCTACAAACAGAACTGTTAATGTAAGCAGCTTCTTTGGCAGCTTTGTGTTTTATCCTGCGTGCTCATTAGAGCTAGACGAGAGCCAGAGCACAGATTTTCAAAGAGCCTTATTACAAAGGTTATAAACTGTAGTTGTTAACATGCTGTTTGAAGCATGCGCTCCAAACATCAGCTGTGCAAAGCTTATTAGAATATCACACTTCAGTCAAATGTTTAAGAAGCTGGGATTCTCCCAAAGGGTTTACATTTTCTAATGTGTAATACGCTTCTATAGACAAGTAGGCACAACTCTTTCATACCATTGCTTCAGTCTGGCACTTGGGAAGGAAGTATGTAGTCAACTTCAACTTGTGAAAGCTGCATAGCACCACATATGCACAGTCAGATCCAATGAGTTGGTGGTCTCAGTCCGGTTACTAGTGATCAGGTGTCAACAGAGAAGAAGTATGGTCTTGCAGTTAAGGCACTAGACTGGTACTGAGAAGAGCTAGGTGCAAACTGGCACTGCCACAGACTTCCTGTGCGATTTTGCTGAAGTCACTTAATCTCTCTGTGCTTCCATTCCTAAATTATGAAATGGGGATAATAATCCTTATTTTATCTGACTTGTCTGTTTAGGTTGTAATCTCTTTGGGGGAGTGACTGTGTCTTACTATGTGCTTGTACAGTGCCTAGCACAATTAGGCCCGAGAGGCCTCTGTAATGCAAATAAATAAAAATGACCGTCATAACTGGCCTTAGCAGAGAAGCAAAGGATCTGAACAGCTGCATAGCCTAGCTATGATCCTTTCTGAACTCTAAAGGGATCTTTTAGTATTGTGAAGTGCCATACTTACCTGCAGTGCTGCAAACATAACAAAGAACTAAAAATCCCATTGAGTAATATATTGATTAGTCAAATGGCAATAACTCAAACCCTCCCTGTTCTCTGTGAGGGGGGCACCTCTGCTGAGGCCAATTAGTTGCACCCACTTTTAAAGATTTTGGGTGTCTCTGAATGAACAGCAAGGTCACTGCTACACTGGGAGGCCATGTGGCCAGCTAGCTGCGTGGGAGGAGGCAGAAAGGTGACTGTTCAAGTCTGCACATTTGTCAGCATCAAGGCTGGGAATGCTGGCCAAGCACAAGAGGCAGGGGGTAATTCCTTCCCCTTGAAAGAGAATATCTTCTTTTCAAGGTCTACGTCTTCATCAGGAGAATGGGACAGTGTTTCTGTTGAGTTCCCCTCAGAGGAAGAACATCACATCCTTCTCAGGATCTGTGTTTGAACCTGAGCAGTTGTGTGCAGTCAGGACATATATTTTTACCGTGGGAGGATTATCTATTCTGAGATAAACACTGAATTAATAGTGGTATCCTTAGAAGGAAGACCTGCCAATCCAGATAGTAGCAGAATGCTCGGACATTGTGGTGATGATGGCCTGAAAGTACCTACATAGATAGGTAGACCCACTCCAGGAGACACCAAAAACTTGTGCCTACTCCCTTCTCCCACCACATTCCTTTGCCTTTGTTTGGGGAGTAGATGGGGAGGCTGTTGGCTTCTGGGACATTAAAATAAATATATAGCTACAGATAAGCTCAAACCAAAACCCCAGTCCACACCCCTGCACTTTGAGGAAATTCAGACCCCACTCTGAACTTGGCAGCTAGCCCTATAGTGGGGCAGAACCAAATCCCTACCTCTGAGCACTCCTCAGTGTGGGAATCTGGATCGAAACTGGGAAGCTCAGACTCACCTTTTCTTTAAAAAAGAAAGCAAATGAATTAGGGCATCTCAACCAAAGCAGGGACAATTCAATGAACCAAGCAGAAAATACCACTCCCCCTGGAACTGCTTGTGTCAGTTAAGAGCAAGAGTAGCAGAAAATGAAAATGACACTAATTCCAGTAGAAAAGCCTATAGCAGGGCTTGATGATAAAAGAGGGTGGGGTGCCACTGAAAACACCCTGATGCAGTGCTCTGACAAAAATAAAAGGACTATGCGTAAACAGTTAAACATAGCAAATCTCCCATTCCCAGGGTTCCCGTAACCTCTGATAATTTTCTACAATTCTTCCCTTCGTTACTCCGGCCCAGGTTTAAAATGATGCACTGTTATAAGTTAAACAAGCCACACAGACGGCCCTTGGCACAATCAATCGGCAACGATGGCTCGTGACAAAAGAAATGGACGTGGAAAAAAAGTAATTTCCTCCCCTGATATGCGACCGCACCGCTTTGAGGTAAGCTGCCCGTTCAGCAGGTAAAATCCAAAAGGAAAGCAGTAGCACAACATGCCTGCTGACCATCACAAAGGGAACCAGAATCTAGAAAAGTACTGGCGACAATAGCACCCATCTGTCATCGGCTTTCTCTCAATTCCAGTTGTTTCAGACAATACACAGGTACAGAGAGCGGCACCTGTATGCAGCAACTGCTGTATGCAGCAGGCACCAGTGTCCAGAACATTTGATTATTTGAGTGTGGAAATGTCCTGGAGAGAAGTTGCTTAGAAATTAATCAAGAGGTCAGTCACATCCGCAAGAAGATGCCACATAAAAATATTTAGCTCTGCTGTAATATTTTTATCCATAGATCTTAGAATGTTTCACAAAGTTGGGTAAATGTCATTATAACCATTTCATAGAGGAGGAAACAGGAACCGAGACATGAGGGGACCTTGGTGAAGGTCACAGAGCAGGTCAGTGGCACAGACAGAAAGACAGCCCAGTCTCTTCATTCTGAATCAATATCTTAGCTACTCCCTCAGCTCAGCCACAAGGCCCTTATCCCGCTCACTTTCCCCTTAAAGACCCATGCCATGCTTCCTACAGAGAATAAAGTAGACCTGTATATACATATTTCCTATTGTTATTCTGCTTCCCCTTACCTATGTCTACTTGACTATTTCCCCATTAGATTGTTAGCTCCTTGGAGCAAGGACTGGCCTTTTTTGAATGTTTGTATCATGGCTAGTACATCCATCATTGATGCTCTCATAAACAAACATTACCTAATAATAAATGATGAAGGTTCCGAGTAAAGAGCCATGGAGAATGAGGTTTTATGGTTAACTATCGGAAAGGGATGGTACAGACAACCTCCATGTCCCACTAAGATACCTCAACCCTAGTTTGGAAGAACCTCCTCTGGGTTTTAGGCTAATTAATTCTATAGATTCGTTCCAATCTCAGTTTCTCTACCAAAAAAAAAAGGGGGGGGGGCAGGCAACAAAGTAAACTATGATGGTAGGCTTTGTGATACACCCATGTGGATATTGATATGGTGCCTGTCATCTTGCCATCTGGCACTTATGGTCAGATTTTCAAAGGATTTAGGTGCCTAAAAGTGCAGACAGACACTTAGGGTATGTCTTCACTACCTGCCGGATCGACCCCCGAGTGCTTTCCCATCGACTCCTGTACTCCAGCGCTGCGAGAGGCGCAGGCAGAGTCGACGGGGGAGCGGCAGCTGTCAACTCACCACAGTGAAGACACCACGGTAAGTTGATCTAAGTACATCAACTTCAGCTACATTATTCACGTAGCTGAAGTTGCGTAACTTAGATTGATTCCCCCTCTCCCCCAGTGTAGACCAGGGCTTAGTGGGAATTTCAGAAGCATCCGGGGTGCTTTTAAAAATCCCAGTAGGTGTTTATCTGCATCCTTTGATGCGTAAATACCCCTGAAAATCTGTCCCTCGGATACTATAAGGGTCATATAAATATTGAACTAGAAAGTAACTGAACTGATACCGTTTCCTCTTTACACACAAGACATGAAGGGAGATTTTAAAGAGACATAGATGGGCTCTGAAAATCTCCTTATCATCACATAATAACTTTGACTGCTTCTATCCAGAGTTGGTTCATAACCAGTGAAAGGTTTCTGGTCTCATTAGCTGTCCTTTGAACCAGGCAGTTCCCCTTTTAACACTTTTAATTTACTTCATTTTTGTGACCTCAGGTTTGCCAAGGCCTCCTCTAAACTACAAACTCAAACACAGAATCACAGAAATACAGGTCATCAAGTCCATCCCCTGCTCTTAGGCATGACCAAGTAAACCTAGGCCATCCCTGACAAGTATTTGTCCAATTTGTTCTTGATGGAGATTCCACAATTTCTCTTGGAAGCCTATTCCAGAACTTAACTACCTTTTCTAGTTGGAAAATTTTTCCTAATGTCTTTCCTAGATGGATCATAGATTTTAAGACTAAAAGAGACCATTCGATGCTCTAGTCTGACCTCCTGTATAAAACTGACCGTAGAATTTCAGCTAGTCACTCCTGTATTGAGACCAGTAACTTGTGTCTGACTAAAGCATGTCTTCTAGAAAGGCAACTAGTCTTCAAAAGATCGTTTGTTCCAATGGTTAATCACCCACCCAGTTAAAATGTGTGCCATATTTCTAATTTGAATTTATTTGGCTTCAGCTTCCAGCCATTGAGTCTTGTTGTGCCATTCACTGCTAAACCAAAAATCCCATTAGCATCCAGAATTTCGTCCCCCATGGAAGTACTTATAACCATAATCAAGTCATCTTTTGATCTTCTTTTAGATACGCAAAACAAATCAAGCTCCTTAAGTCTATCCCTATAAGGCACTTTTCTAGTTCCTCAAATCAGTTTTGTAACTCTTCTCTATATTGTCTCTAATTTTTCGACAAAATGGTGATGTGTGCACTGGAAATGGCTAGAAAGAGCACAAGCCAACCTAAACCAGCCTTTAGCAAAGGCAGAAAGTACATGGCATTTGTTTTTTACTGTTGTAGGTTTTAAAACGTATTATTATTTAATATTTACAAAGACCCCAATCAGGATCAAGGATCAGATGTGGTAGGTACTGTGCAAACACTACGGAAAACACGCTTCCTACCCCTAAAAGTTTAGATACTGTGGCCTAATGGAGACAGCCCTGGACTGGAATTCAGGAGACCTGGGTGCTATTCCCAGCACTGCCACTTGCCTGTTCAGATGACCTTAGATAAGTCACTTTGCCTCTCTGTGGCTCAGTTTCCCCATCTGTAAAATGGGGATAATGATACTGATTTCCTTTTGTAAAGTGCTTTGAGATATACTGATGAAGTGCTATATAAGAGGTAGGCCTTATTAACTATTATTATCTAAAGCTTCATTCCTGCAAAGAGAATCACATGCACAAACTCCTGCACATATGCAGAGTCTCACCAAGTCAGTGAGGCTCCACACTGGTGCAGAAATATGCCTGTGTGGTTCTCTTTGCAGGATTAGGGCCTAAGTGGTATTTCCAGTAGCTATCACTGCATGAGGGAGGGTTACATGGCTTTTAATAGGCCCCAGCGTATTTACAACTAACTAAAAATAAAATCAAAGCAACTGCAGAACCTTTACAGGCCTCTGGCTTTCTAATCTATTTAAAATATTTTGCTTCTGAACTGAAAGCAGTTGTTGAAATTAATTGGTAAATGTCTTTAATGCTGGAGCTTGTATCTTGCTGGATTAGTTTATTATAAAATAAGCTCAGCTCCCAGCAGACTGCATCCCAACTCAGCACTGCATTCTTTGGAGATGATAAGCTTTTTTCCATGTGGCAGAGTATAATGGTTGTATGATTTTATTATCAGCAGGTCTTAGAATAGGTCTACTCATTTTCATGGTCCACAGAGACCGTGAGGTGGGAGTGTGTCAATGCAAAGGCATTATTACCCAAATCAACCAAATTTCCCTTTGCAGGCAAACTGGATTCTCAACGTAGCAAACAGGTGTAAAGGTTTCATGCAGCCAGAGCAAGAATTGCTGATGAGTGGGACCCTGAGTCATGACATTTTTCATCAGCTCTTTCATAAGCCTTGAGGAAACTTGATGAGTTCAAGAGAACGACCAAAAATAGCCTGGAAGTGGCTTCTTTACAGTTTGGCTCATGTAAGGAAATGAGGTATGATTTAGTGTTCCCATTTATTATACTATCTACAAGGTCAAATTGCACTAAAATCAGCTTAGGCCTTGGCCCTTTTTGTGAACATTTTATACTACTGGAAAAGTACAAAAGATTGAATAATAAGGATATTTATTTTCTGGCACATTGTAGCATAATAATAGGGTAATAAATGTCAAGGCCTCTGCACTATGCATCAGGCACATGCTGATCAAGGGCGTGAAATTCTGTCAACCGCTCAGCTCAGAAAATTATGACTATCAAGAAAAGAAATTTAGCAAAGCGGATTAACACCTTTTGGGCCAGTTTCATCCCTAGTGTAAGCTATTTAAGTCAATGGAGTTACATCAGAGATGGTCCAACCCTTTCTGTTGAATGGATGTACAGTCAAATTAAGACATTGCATCACAACTCTCCTAAATTACACCCCTTTACTGTTATTTTTGCCAAGTTTTATAAAGCACATTTTGGAAGTCTCAAAGCACTTTACAGAACTGTACGCTAAGTCCACGTAGGCACGACTTCACTTCACTCACCCCTCAAATGCAACCTGTGTGGTGGAACGGAGTAATTTTATAACAGCGTACAGCAACATTGCACAACAGTTGGAGAATGTAAATTGACAAATACCACATCCATTTCAGAATATAATTATCCAAGCTGGATTTCAGCAGTGGAGTCAATAAACTTACTTCTATTAAAGGTGCCAGGAGATCTTGAAGAACCACATACTGTCAGAACTTTGGCTTGATATCTTGAAGACAGCACGCCTTAAATTATCAACACAATGCAGTGCCACTTTGTCTATCTATCTGCGGCTCCTATTTCCATAACATCTGAGCCCTTCACAGTCTTTAATATATTCATCCTCACAACACCTCTGTGAGATAGGGTTGTCCTTTTACAAATAGGGAACTGAGGCACGGAGAACCTAAAGAACTTGCCCAAGGTCACACAGAAAGTCTGTGGCAGAGCAGGGAATGGAACCCAGGACTCTTAAGTAGCAGGCTAGCTCTCTAACCACTGAGATGTCCTGCCTTGCTGGTTTAGTATTGACTCAGAAGAAATCCATTTATTGACTCACTAGACTCAGTTCCTATAGCAAATAGGTGTTCTTTATAGGTCTCCCAGCCACATTTGACCAAGCACCACCCTGTTTCGTTTGGGATTAAAAAACAGTGGAATGGCTGCTTATCCCACCACAACTGAGACAGGAAGAACAGAAAACGATGTGGGATATTATAGTAACACTTGAGTTTTCCCCTAAAGTTTATTCACATTTAAAATGCATTAAGACCCTGTGTGGATGCTCTCATTCAGAAGTAGAGTGGCCTTGCTGAAGGCTTGATTTACACTAGGAACTCATGTCGGTAAAATCCACACCCTGAGCAACGTATTTATACCAACCTAACCCCTGGCTGGCGGAACCCCTGGCTTCTACCATCAATGTAACTATCACCTCTCGGAAAGGAGGAGTACCTACATTGACGGGAGAAGCTCTCGCATTGGCATAGGTAGCGTCTTCACTAAGCACTACAGCGGCACAGCTGTGCCACTATAGCGCTGCACATGTAGGCAAGCCCTAAGCTGCAACAACCTAAGGCCACTTTACTTCTGAGCGCGGCTGTTCGCACAGTTTTGCCCTTTACCAGTCAAGATAAGTTAGAAAGCAAACAATAGGTGTATGGATGCAGTACCCAATGAAGGTGCTGAAATTCACTTTCCAAAAAGCACGTGTACACAGGGACACCCAGGAAAGTTAAGGCAAAGTAACTAAAAGTGTGAATTTAAAGCACGTGAATTTAAAGTGCATTAAACTTTAATTTCAGCACCTTCATTGGGTACTGCATTCATACACCTATTGTTTTATAGCTGCTTAACTTCAGTTTCGGGGCTTATAAGACAAAAAGCTTTGTATTTAGTAACACCTGATAAAACAGCAACATAAAGTGGAATTTAGGCGTACAATAACAAAAGCTAGATTGTGGAGGTCACTGGAAGGGGACAGATACTGATTTGTATTCATCAGACAAATATCTTACCATTGATCAGTTACAAGATAATTTTCTTTCTAACTTATCTTGACTGGTAAAGGGCAAAACTGCATAACTCCATCCATCTCTGCTTTTCTGCTCACATCTCTTTTTGCATTAGGCCCCTTGTCCCTCCCCTAAATTTGAGCAGTGATGCCATTCTCACTGTCTTGCGTGCCTGCATCTCCTGCAAGTGTTTCTTTGCTCTTTTCCATGCTACAAATTCTGGCCTCAGTTTCACTTGGTACGATCCCCACTGAATCAATTCATTTGTGCTGAAATTCCATTTCAGCCAATAACTTGGTTCTACGGCAGGGGTGGGCAAACTACGACCTGCGGGCCGGATCTGGCTTATCAGGGCTTTGGATCCAGCCCGCGGGATTGCCAGCCCTGTGGCCCAGCAGGGCTAAGGCAGGCTCCCTGCCTGCCCTGGCCCCGCGCCGGTCCTGGAAGCAGCCAGCACCATGTCCCTGCAGCCCCTGAGGGAGGGGGGGTCTGAGGGCTCCATGCGCTGCCCTCGCCTGCAGGCACCGCCCCGCACAGCTCCCATTGGCTGGGAACAGGGAACCACGGCCAATGGGAGATTTGGGGTAGGTACCTGCAGGTGAGGGCAGCATGCAGAGCCCTCGCCCGCCTCCCCCCCCGGGGCTGTAGGGACATGGTGCCAGCCACTTCCAGGAGCAGCGCAGGGCCAGGGCAGGCAGGGAGCCTGCCTTAGCCTCACTGCACGTCACTGCCTCCCTGGAGCCGCTCAAGGTAAGAGGCACCGGGCCAGAGCCCACACCCAAAACCCCTCCTGCACCCTGGACCCCAATCCCCTGCCCTGAGCCCCCTGGCACACCCCTCCTGCACCCCAACCCCCGATCTGAGCCCCCAACCTCCTGCCCTGCACGCAATTTCCCCACCCAGATGTGGCTCTAGGGCCAAAAAGTATGCCCACCCCTGTTTTATGGGATTGTACCCAGGGAACTGCGAACAGCAACTGGTCCAGGTAAACTCTTACCTCCAAGTCCATTTATATGAATGTTCCATAACTTAGAGTACGAAGCACCCAGATGAGGTGGAATGAGAACTGGACTCACTGTTTGGAATAAACATCTATGACTATAATTACACGTGGCCACAATTAACAATGACTGAGGGCCCAGTCCTGCACACACTTACACATGTGAATAAGTTTGCTCATATGAGTGCTCGCACTCAAGTCAATGGGACTAATCATCTGAGTCAAGCTGCTTATCTGCATAAGCAATGACAGGATCAAATCATTGAGGCAGCAAGATCACTTTACTAAAACTGCTCTGTCAATATTTTCAGCAAATCCACTTTGAAGTTGCTGCTGAACTTCTCTCCCTTTTTTATGTTGCACTGATTGTCATTGTTGAAAGACTGCCCCTCACATGTCTGAAAACACAGACAGCAGTGCAAGGCAAACTTTACCCTTAGGAAAATGCATAAAGCACAGGACACCCACTCTGGAAGTCACCCTCTAGTGAAAAAAGATTTTCAAGGAAACCAGCAATAATCCCCAGAAATATCAATACTAAGACAACATGATTTTACAAGCCTAGAAGTATCGCAGTGCTAGCACGCGTGCTTGTCGAAGAGCTCAGGTGGCAGAATCCCTCTAATATTTTGACAACAATTTCCATCCCATAAGAAATCCCAATATTTTGAGATCTGTTTTTGACCTGCATTGGGACAAAATGTCAAAATACTAAAAAAATTTGTAGAATGAAACGCTCCAAATAATTTTTATTTTAAAACGTTGAAACATTTAGTTTTGGGTGAGTTTGACATTGATCTGCTGGGCCGCATGGAAGTTGTAGTTCAGGTACTTCACGCCTCCATTCTTCTCCGTGGGTCAGGTTCCCTGTATGAGCTACATCTCCCATGAGGCACCTTGGTCAGATGACACCATGATGCACCAGGGTGACTGAACAGGAGAGAAGACTGCAGTGCATCATGGGAGATGTGGTCCAGCCAGGAAGCGAAGCCAATAGAGGAGAATGGGAGCACGAGGCATGCAAACTACAGCTCCCGTTAGGTGAACACAGATTCTAGTCCAACTACCCCAAAATGAAATGCTGTGATTTCTGTAGGCCCAACCGAAAACAAAATATTTAGTTTATTTTTTTCAAATGGAAAAATGGAAAAATTTCAGCAACATAAAAGTTTTCCAAGGAAAATTTCAATTTTGAGGAAATTGCATTTTCTGTCAAAATAAAATTCTTAACCAAAGGAAAACTCCCAACCACCTCTATTTTTCAACAACTTTTCTCCGATTAATGATTTTGTTTTATGTGAAGTACTGTCCACTATTAGCAAACATAATCCTGTCCCTAGAGGACCAACACAAGTCATAAAATAATTATTGAAATGATAGAACAGAACTTATTCCCAGAGAACCTCTTAATCTAATGCAGTCAGAGAAAACACTAACTAAAGACTCCTAAGGAACTACTCTGAATTCATGTTCAGGCATTGCTAACTAGTCTAGTGTAAAATGGCTTTGACATACTGAAAATCTGATCAGTTACAGGAAATTCTGCCCTAAGGTGATATTAGACAAAATCATTCACCATGGCTTGGAATCTTGAAAAGCAGCTGAATGCTTCTAATTACTTTTCCTCCACTGTAATGGCTTTTCATTCTTCATTTAAGTCTAGCATTTTAAAATTGAAGTAAGACATTCTCTGAGGATACTGTGATAATGTTTCACCTCACCACAGCCAGAGACGTTGAAGACAAATTTCATCCCCACACCTCAAAATGCATTTGTCCCAGTCATGACACCCAGCTGAGTCTCACTGACTATTGGCAACAGAGATGAAGTGTTGTCTAGTGGCTGGAGCATGGGACTTGGGCTTGGCATTAAGGGGTATTGAGCGCTATTGCACATTGGCACTGATTTGCTGTGTGATGCTAGGCAAGTCACTCAGCCTCTCTGTTTGCATGTATTTAAAATGGGAATCAACATACTCACCTGCCTTCATGGGCTGTGAAGATTAGTTGATAAATGTTTGTAAAGAACCACATACACCAGCTTCACCAGAGCTGCCAGATTTAGAGTGCACCAGCTTCACCAGAGCTGCCAGATTTAGAGTGGGGAACATATTGCATCATCCAAAGAGACAGAGCAGTATGCCTGCTCCCATTGTGTTTTGAGGAGCTTGGGAGGAATTGTGCTTCCTAAGGCACACAATCCTTTCCTCAGCTTTCCTCTTGGACTGGTGCAGCTCCACCCCAATAAGGGCCTATGCCTAAATGCCACAGTCAGACTTGTTTATTTGTGATTACTATGTCAAGACTATAACAGGATTAAAAAAGAACTAGATAAGTTCATGGAGGATAGGTCCATCAATGTTAGCCAGGATGTCCCTAGCCTCTGTTTGCCAGAAGCTGGGAATGGGCGACAGGAGATGGACCACTTGAGGATTACCTGTACTGTTCATTCCCTCTGGGGCACCTGGCATTGGCCACTGTCAGAAGACAGGATACTGGGCTTGATGGACCTTTGGTCTGACCCAGCATGGCCATTCTTATGTTCAGTATCATCATCTTCCTATGGCTCATTGAAGGGACGCAATTTGACAAAGCTCATGCTAGCTGAGGCAGAGAAGCTGTGATGCACCTAAACTCAGGACTAGGGGCCTGATTCAGTGTATTGAAGTCAGTGAAAATACTCCAGTTGACTTGAAAGCACTGTGCATCCAGCCCAAAAACCAGGAGTTCCCAGCTCTCACTGACTCCCTCTGTGCCCTCGTGCAAGTCTTGGCTGAGTAAACAAGCTACACATTTGAACTTCCGTTCATTCACGTACAAAACCAACACCGAGCACTTTATCCACTGCCTGTTTCCTCAACATATGGCAAATAATTTGAAAAGCCTCCCAGGCGTAAAATGGGGATAATAATTCTGAGGGTTTGGGAGGATTAGTTCGCTGATGTCTCTACAGCCCTTTGAAGAATGAAGTGCTAGACAAATCGTGCTAGACAAGGGTTAAGGGTGGTTGCTGTTGGAACGATCGAAAGTTTTTTTTACTAAAGCAGTCGCTGCACAAAACGATTTTGCAGAGCCAGCCAAGCAAACTAATAATGAGGTTTGATTTCTGAGCGTGAACTGGTGCACTTTCTGCTGACTCCCTTGGACAGGCTCCCTGTATATTTTTGGGATGCTATGTCAAATGATCCCTATGACATTTACTGTTCTGGAACAGCCTCAGCAGAGCTGTGAACTGCCAGTAAATGTTTCCCTGGGACAATTATTGAAACTTCACTGTCATCATTGAACTATGATACAAACTGATAAAAGGTATCAAGTATCAGAGGGGTAGCCATGTTAGTCTGGATCTGTAAAAGCAGCAAAGAGTCCTGTGGCACCTGATAGACTAACAGACATATTGGAGCATAAGCTTTCATGGGTGCACGTTGGAGGCATGATAAGAGGTATGCCTGCCTGTGTAGGGATGGCCTAGGAGCACTGGCTGCAGAGAACACTCAAGTGTACTGACTATCTCAGCTAGAGCTTCCAGACACTACTGCAGTATAAACAATAATAATCATAAAAAGAAAAGGAGTACTTGTGGCACCTTAGAGACTAACAAATTTATTTGAGCATAAGCTTTATAAATTTGTTAGTCTCTAAGGTGCCACAAGTACTCCTTTTCTTTTTGCGGATACAGACTAACACAGCTGCTACTCTGAAACCGAATAATAATCATGAATTCCCTTGGTTCTTCATTATCATTATGTTATCAGGTAAAAAAAAAAGCATTATATGTACATGATTTATTGATAAGGATAATAATATTAGACTAGACTCGGGAAATAATTGATAGACAGGACTTAAATAAGAGATCTTGAATAGCCTTATGGTTCAGGCTATGATTTTGGTATGTAGGTCATGGTGTCCACAGTAATTGTGAATTTGAGTAAAATCTGTGCCCCACACAGTGGCGACTCCTGGCTGGTCGAGCTGGGCCCAGGTCCCAACATTGCAACCTGGACTACTTGGTCATTGCACCACTCCGGTTTGGTGCATCTGCCCCTCCATAGATGGAGATGGAGGTCAGACATGCCAAACCTGAGTGGCATTGCAACGCCACTCAAATTTGGCCTTCTGACCCTCCGTCTCTATCTGGGCAGATGCACCAAACCTGAGTGGTGTTATGACCATGTGGACCAGGTTGCAATGCCCTGAGATGGGAGCCGGGGCCAGGCCTTTGGGTCAGGAGCCACTGCTGCAGGATGTGTGTGGGGTGGGATCACCCTCCTATCACTCCCCCGCTTGCCCCCCACCCCTCTTTCTATGATATATGGTTGTTTTCCCCCACCTCCGCTGTGAAATTTATTAAAAATTTGTGTGGTAAAATTGTAGGCCAAGTTAAGGTAGATGCATGTTATAATCCCACCCTTATATGACCCTACTTCTGCAAGCATTTAATCATATGCTTAAGCCCATCCATATTCAGCAAAGCATTTAAGCATGTGCTTAACTTTAACCATTTATTTAGACCTCATTAAAGTCTTCAGCACATACTTGTAGTTAGTGACATGTGCTTTTTTTTTTTTTTTTTTGCTGAAGAGGGATGGACTGCCTAATTGGGGCCTATACTGTTACCTTGAAAGCCAGCAGTGACACAGCCATGCAGTCACATGGAGTTGAGATTTCAGTAGTAGGAACAATCTTCCAAAGTGCTGAGTGCCTCTTGGGAGGTGACTTTAACGTGAATTGAGAAACCTCATATTTCTCAGGAGCTGTATTCAGCATCTCACAGCATTGGACTCTTACAGAGAGAAGGGTGAAATTCACCCTGTACATAGGGCCAGTACAAACCCTCTGTACCACTTATATCCAATTTACATCCTCAAAAGAGGACCTAAACAGGTCTAAAAAACATGACCTATGAGGAAAGATTGAGAAAATTGGGTTTGTTTAGTCTGGAGAGGACAAGACTAGGTGGGGACATGAGAACACTCTTCAAGTACATAAATGGTTGTGATAAAGAGGAGGGTGATAAATTGTTCTTCTTATCCACTGAGGACGGGATAAGAAGCAATGGGTTCAAATAGCAGCAAGGGTGATTTATGTTAGACGTTAGGAACAACCTCCTAACTGTCAGGGTGGTTAAGCACTGGAACAGATTGTCTAGGGAGGTTGTGAAATCTCAGTCACTGGAGGTTTTTAAGAACAAGTGAGACAAACACTTGTCAGATATGCTCTAGATAATATTCAGTCCTGCCTCAGTGCATGGACTGGTCCAGAGGACCTAGTGAGATCTCTTCCGGTCCTACATTTCTGTGATTCTATAACTTTAAGGTTATGTCTACACTGCATCTGGGAGCCAACCTCTCAGTCCAGGTCCACAGAGTTATGTTAGTGGGGCTCATGCTAGTGCACTAAAAATATCTGTGTAGATGCCTCTCTGATGTTGAGGCATGGGCAGGAGCTGGGGTTCTCAAGCCCACACCATCCCCAGGCTTGAAAGCCGTGCTCCATCCCCAGCTGCAATGTCTACACAGCTATTTCTAGTGTGCAAGCAACAGCTATTTTTAGTGCACAAACACCAGCCCCACTAATAAAATCTGTGGACTTGAGCTGGGAGGCTCACTCCCAGATGCAGTGTAGACATACCCTAAGTGCTGCATATTAGGCCTTGTGCTGATCTCCTGCACAGGGGACAATTTGTTTCAAAAGGGAATGTACTCCAGCTCAGCCCTGCCTACTTGTTTTAAAGGTCCCTAGGTGTGCCTGCAGGTTCCATATTTCTCCTGCAGCTGTTGATATAAATGTCAAATTCCTGGCCACAAGAAGGCTAGTAACTCGAGACCCAGTCCTGCTCCTGTGAAGAGATGGCTGAGCTTCCATGAGGTTCCTTGTGCTGTCAGCTTCCAGTTAGTTCAAAAGTATGCCCTTTGCTACTATCATAAACTGACATGGCCTTATTCTGTTCTCATTTAAATCAATAGGACAATGTCTAGTGACTTGAACAGTGCAGGATCAGGCTCGTAACAGGTAAGCATTATTATTATGTATATTGGGGTAGGGCGCAAAATGTCTTTCATGTTTTCCAGATACAAAGGAAGCCTTTAAGAGAGTATGCGCTAAACGGACTGTAACAGGGTGGCTCAGCTCTTAAGGGCTGGTGGGCTGAGGCTACTGAACCCTGATTACTAAAGAGCCACACCTGTGGTTTTTCCTGTTTTGTTTTGTTTCGTTTCATGGTGAAGCAGACTGGATGGGATAGTCTATAGCCACCACCAACTAGAATGCCTAAATGCCTAACAGTTTACATTCTCTTTTTCTGCCTGGTGTCTTTCATAGAATCATAGAATATCAGGGTTGGAAGGGACCTCAAGAGGTCATCTAGAACAAACCCCTGCTCAAAGCAGGACCAATCCCCAACTAAATCATCCCAGACAGGGTTTTGTCAAGCCTGACCTTAAAAACCTCTAAGAAAGGAGATTCCCCCACTTCCCTAGGTAACCCATTCCAGTGCTTCACCACCCTCCTAGTGAAAAAGTTTTTCCTAATATCCAACCTAAACCTCCCCCACTGCAACTTGAGACCATTACTCCTTGTTCTGTCATCTGCTACCACTGAGAACAGTCTAGATCCATCCTCTTTGGAACCCCCCTTTCAGGTAGTTGAAAGCAGCTATCAAATCCCCCCTCATTCTTCTCTTCCGCAGACTAAATAAGCCCAGTTCCCTCAGCCTCTCCTCATAAGTCATGGGCTCCAGCCCCCTAATCATTTTTGTTGCCGTCCTGTCGACTCTTTCCAATTTTTCCACATCCTTCTTGTAGCGTGGGGCCCAAAACTGGACCCACTACTCCAGATGAAGCCTCACTAATGCCGAATAGAGGGGAATGATCATGTCCCTTGATTGGCTGACAACGCTCCTACTTATACAGCCCCAAATGCTGTTAGCCTTCTTGACAACAAGGGCACACTGTTGACTCATATCCAGCTTCTCGTCCACTGTAACCCCAAGGTCCTTTTCTGCAGAACTGCTGCCTAGCCACTTGGTCCCTAGTCTGTAGCAGTGCATGGGATTCTTGTTCTTGTTGAACCTCATCAGATTTCTTTTGGCCCAGTCCTCTAATTTGTCTAGGTCCCTCTGTATCCTATCCCTACGCTCCAGCATATCTACCACTCCTCCCAGTTTAGTGTCATCTGCAAACTTGCTGAGGGTGCAATCCACGCCATCCTCCAGATGATGATCTGGAGGATGATGAATGAAACATTTCAGATAATGAAACAGTGCCTTTCTAATACTACCCCATTTCCCTATTTTTACTAAACAACATAATGTAAATTTTGTTACCATAAGCTGTTCAAATTCCTCAAAAAGTGTTTCCCTTTCTTTATCAAAGCCCTTACAGACCCAAAAAAGGTGATCAATTGTTTCTTCTACCTCACAGCACACACATAGTCTATCTTTGTGTTTGTTTATTCAGAAAAGACTTTTGTATAAACCGAAATGGCCAGTTAGTACTCTAAACAAAGTCACTTCATTTTTCCTTTCCAGACCCTGAAATACATCATTATCCTCAACTGTAGGGCACAATTCAAAAACCTTTTTCTTCTTTTTCTGTTGGTCTACATTTTTTGCCATTCCTCTTTTAAATTTTTCTGTACTAGGCTCTTGAATTCTTGTTTACTCAAGGGTACTTCTGTTGATCCTTTCATTTCTTACAGCACATTTAGGTGTTTTGTCCACCATTTTGTTCCCTGTTAGTTAGTGCTGAGACTCAGACTAATGCTCCATGTGTTCCCATCTGTACTCAGTTATTAGAAATATATTTCATTGATTAAATCACTTCTATGCATGGAAACACCTTTTTTTACTGCCATAAGGCCTGATATTGAGATTTTTAAAATGACTGCTGCTGCTGGGCACAAAACCCAGATCCAATTTAATGCCAGCATTATTGCTACTCGTTTGGCTGTCATGACAGCTGTAAAAGCGGATATTCTTTTAGATGTACTACCTCCTAATTTTGGTATACAATGCGCCATCCCTACTCTTCTTGTTTTTATATTTTTCGACTCATCTGCATATATTTGACAAAAATGACTCCACTTCTCATCTATATGTTGTTACACTTCATTTTTATAGCTATTGTCTCCTTTTGACCCTTAAGTTTATAAAATAAATCTAAATCCACTTTTGGACATCTGGCTTTCCATCCACAACTAATTTTCCCATAACTAAAAGTTTTGACTTGGTTTAGCATTTCCTTGTCTTTCAACTCCTGGATACACATTTTAACTTAAATGGCATGTGGAGTTCTAACACTGTGCATTATAAAGCGCCTATTGAGTTCTCAGAATTCCTCATATATTTGTTTGGTACTTTCATCATTGCAATTCCCATTCACTTGGGCCCAGAAAGTTAGGTCCAGTAGTTTCATTCATAGCGTAACTGGCATTTCACTAGCAGCAGCATGTGTATAAGTATTGTAATAACTGCACTGCATGCCACTCATAGTGCCTGTGCTTATATTAAATCTAATATTTTAAGTTTCAATTTTGAGGCTGACCCAAAGGCTTGGCAACCATAGTCAATAACTGGTCTGATTAAGACTCTGTATGCCATTAGTAGTGTTTTCTTAGCCACACCCTCCCAATTAGTCCCCTTAATACTTGTAAGCAGGTAGATCCTTCCTTTGTATTTATCTATATATGACCTTTCCAAAGGAAGTTAGTATTAGATATTATCCATAGGAATGTAAGCCTTTTAACTATACTTCTTATTTGATCTCCACACAGATACAGTTTACATTCCTTTGTAGCTTTCCTCTTTGTAAAACTCAATCCTTTGGTTTTAGCAATGGAAAACTTGAAACCCCATGCATTTCCCCCCGTCTGAAGTCTCTCGTAATATTTGGTTGATTCTCTTTTCTGCCACTTTAGTATTCCTGCTCCTAATCCATAGAGTGCAATCATCTGCAAACAGAATGACACCTACCCTGGCACTTAGTCATTTTGGAAGATCATTTATCATGATATTAAATAAGGTGAAGTTGACAACACTTCCCTGTGGTGTACCATTTTTAATATTTGACATTACTTTCCCAACTGACTTACATGGTCTTTTTACTAAAAAATTCTCTAATCCATCCATAAATTCTTCCCCTTATCCCTATTGTACCTACTTTGTACAATAAACCTTCCCTCCACAGCATGTCATACATTTTTTTCAGTATCTAGAAAGACAGCTATCATGAAACCTTTGTTTCTCACACATTTGTGTATTTCAATTTCCAATTTAACAATATGGTCAATGGTGCATCTTCTTTTTCTAAAACCACTCTGCACCTTATCTATAAAGCCATTATTTTCCAAATAGGCAACCAATCTTTCATTCACCATTCTCTCCATAATTTTAGCCAGATACTACGCAAGAGCAGTTAGTTTACAGCAGGGGTTCCCAAACTTGGTTCGCGGCTTGTTCAGGGTAAGCCCTGGTGGGCCGCAAGATGCTTTGTTTACCTGAGCGTCTGCAGGTAAGGCTGCTCGCAGCTCCCAGTGGCCATGGTTTGCTGTTCCCAGCCAATGGAGCTGCAGGAAGCGTTGTGGGCCGGGCCACTGCTTCCCGCAGCTCCCATTGGCCAGGAACGGCAAACTGTGGCCACTGGGAGCTGTGAGCAGCTGTACCTGCGGACGCTCAGGTAAACAAAGCATCTCACAGCCCCCCGGGGGCTTACCCTGAACAAGCCGCTAACCAAGTTTGGGAACCCCGGTCTACAGGCATCCACTTTTGTGACCAGTTTGCCTGGTTTTCTTATTTCAATTACTATTGCATGTTTCTACCTTACCCATATCACTGTTTGTTCCCATAATAGTATCATATAATTCCAAAAGAAACTTCAGTCTGCTTTCAGGAAGATATCTAAACATTATATCGCATGTGATATTTTTACTTGAGGATGTATTTTTGCTTATATCAATAGGTTTCTCAAATTCGCACATATAAAACCATTCATTCAATGTAGTATCTTCACTTGTCCCCAACCATATCATAGTTCATGCCCCTCTTCAATGAACTGCCTTTTAACTTGGCACAAAACTGCACTTTGATTTCATCATTATTCAGCCTTCGGAAAGTTTGCTCAAACTTCTGCTTGCTCATTATTAGCGCTTCTAACTATTTTGTCAGTTCCAGTAAAATGTGGGGTGTAACTATGCTTATTCTGAATTCCATTCATTCTTCTGATTTGCCTGTATAATTCTGATGTTTTGATATCTTTATTTAACCTCCCACAATACTCCCTCCAACTCTTTCTGATTTTTTCCTAATTCTTTGTGCTATTGCCTTACGTCTTGTATACTTTATTAGCTTTACACTATTTAATGTATTTTTCGCTTTCTTGCAGGCTTTGTTCCTTTCTTTAATTGCCATTGTGCCCTTCTCATTTCACTGCGCAAACCCGAGTTGAATCAGGGAATTCCTTATAAAGAACGGCCGGATGTGGCTGATAGGAGAAAGAAGCCAGGGCTGCAGTTGGAAGGGGCTGGGACTACTGGCTTTGGGTGGCGCAGACTGGGACAGATGATGAGCTCTGTAAGTGGCAGAGGAACGAGGGCTGACTTCTGTGTTATGGTTAAGGACTTTGTTTTGGGGACTCTCTGAGGATTATTTGAACCAGCCCTGGGTGAGGGGGCTGTTGGCCACAAGAGAGACTGCGCGGTGATCTAAGTGGCCTGTAACTGGGGGCTAACAAGGGCAAAGGGAACCCTGGCCATGAGAGGGTACTCAGTAAGCATCTGCCATGCTGCACATATAAAAAGAGATACTGGAAGGAGGATGAGACAACTTACAAGCAAAGAGATCAGGGTGATGATTGGCCTGTATCTTTTAGCGGCAGGTCTGGCTGATGGGCATTTTCTGTAAGTTAACACACAGAGCCTGATTTGTTTTATTGCCTGGCCTGTGGGTAGTGTAGTTACTTACATCAGTGCAAAAATGGGTGCAAAATGCATTCACCTGTGGGAGTAGGGAATTCTGCTACACTAGCCTTTGAGCATTGGCCTGCTAAACCCAGGGTTGTGAGTTCAATCCCTGAGGGGGCCATTTAGGGATCTGGGGCAAAAATTGGGGATTGGTCCTGCTTTGAGCAGGGGGTTGGACTACATGACCTCCTGAGGTCCCTTCCAACCCTGATATTCTATGATTCTATGATACTTCGCATAGGTGTGAGTAACTTCACAATATGCAAGGCAGAAGAATCTGGATCCAGATTGATACACTTTAGAAATACCACATGCATTAAATTAAACTCTAATCAAACCCAATCCTCCCGCCCCACACTTTTCTCTCTGACAATCAAATCTACCCATTTACACTGGTAATGATTTGGAGTCGTAAACAGCTTTAAAACAAAGAAAATATAAGTTGTCTGGTTTATTTTTAAAGAATGGTTAAGTTTTTGCTTTGCTTATGCATATTGAGCCACCTAATGCAATTTTCCAGTGGAGGACATCATGTGACCCTATTACCCTATATATGTTACTGATGGTGCTGTTACACATGGTCTTAAAGGTTTCAGAGTAGCTTTCTTTTTCTTAGCACAAGAGCAGTGTACAGACTCTGAAGAAATTCTGTATCATTGCTAACTTTGTGCTAGAGTATGCTTCATAGAAGCTGTGATGAACAGCAAGAATGTTTGCTCTCTGCCTTAATCTCACTAATTAGAGTTGATTCTTGCAGCAGAGCTGCTCCCTAGGGACTGGGCATTGGGGCCTGGCTGAGAGGCTGAAAGAGGGGTTTCTCAGGCATGCCTGCGTGCTTTTTATGATCACCTCTGTTCAATGACTATGGTATATAGTGTAAAGAAACAAATTACACTAAGAAAACACCCAGACTCTGCATCACTGATTTCTTCTCAAAGGGAAAAGCAACCTGCAATGCCCCCAAATCTGCAATCACTCGGAAAAGAGGCAACTAGATAGACAGATACACTAATTATGTGCATAATTTGCAAACATACAAACTACCTGAAAGTATAAATGTACTTTTGGTATGAAAATAAATTACCTTTAATTTTATAACATGAAATTGAATACTAAAATATGTTTTATTAATAGCATAAGATCATGGCAAATTAATGAAGGTCAAGATTGATATATTCTCCCTGCCTCATACACCTTAATTACTTTACTATAAATACTTAGCTCAAGGCTCAGGGAACTGGCTGCAGACTTCCATTATCTTTAATGAAGGCTCTCAAGTTAATTTCTCATGCACTGGTGGATTGGTTTGTTTAAACAATGTGACTTTAAGGGCTTGTCCACACAGCACCACAGTCTGGACTATAGGGGTGTGAATTGTAGAGCGCTTTAATGCACAGTGCTCCAACTGCCCCATGTAGACCCTGCTAGTTGTTGCTAAAAGGTATCTAGTTGGTGTTAACATAATCTGGACTGTGGAGCCATGTAGACAAGTCCAAATTTAGGGGGCCTGATTCTCCTGTCACTCACACTATTTCACATTTATGTAAACTCCATTGACTTTAATGGAGTTACTCTTGACTTGCACTGGTGATCTGTATTGGGCCCAGAGTCCCAGGTTTCCTCCATTTGTCTCATTATTGTTTAAACAGAGTCTTAGAAAACCATTTTTATGGTATTTATGCTGAGGTCTGGGCTGCAAGTAACCCTACACAACTGACATAGTTAGTGATGCAGCATTCAGACCTGCTGATTTTAGCACCACCACTGTGACTAAACTACAAAATGTACAGACCCAATTTGGCCCCCTAGGCACTGGCTTACTCTGGGGGTGGTGTGGAACTGTCCCAACCCAAGGGGGAGCGTAGGGAAGAACCGTGCACCACGCAACCCCCATTGTCTATAATGGCAGTTACAAGCTTTGAGCATTTAGGGGATTATGTCCCATCCATTTACACGGAAGTGCTAAGCACTGAATAGTATCCCTACCCAAACCAACTTCCGGTGGCATCATCCGAAAATTGCGGGGAGTTGCACATGCTGTAATTTACTAGTTGTATTACAGTGTCAGGTGCCCTAGTTATGGACCAGCACCCCACTATGCTAGGCTCTGAGCAAACCTGCTGTAAATCTGCTCTGCAAAACATTTGTATCTTTCTCTTGAAAACCTGCAGGGCTGCAAAATGCACGGTGGGAGATCTAACGCAATTTAGCAGACAAGGCTGGAGAGGGTGATATATCCCCTAATGTATATGATTTGTTCTCATTATTCTCTCCAGCATTTCAGGGAGTGCCAAAAACCATAAAAACAATTATGTACAGTAGCAAAAATCCAGTATTTCTTAAAAGTACTATCTTAAAAGAGAGACATAATTGTTGTAGTTTGTTTTTTCCAGATCTGATTCTGATCTCGACTGTTAGCAGAATATTGCTTGATGGCAATCTACGAATCCAATCTGTTATGGAACAACAGTTGTCACAAAAGGTGTTAGAAGGATCTTGCCAAGTTGTTCCCCCGGTTTGTAAAATCATTGTTTCCTCGCTCTTTTTAGTAACACCCAGGAACTAAAACCAGTTCTTGTACCGTAGTGACTTTATCTCTAACCCCAGGAACATGGAAGGCTTGATGGTGGAGAGGGATTGTTGATATCAAGAGGATCTCTCTTCATTCATGTCTCCCTTTAGGCCTAGATTGTGGCATTTAGCCAGATCCCGGTGTCCAGGACAGTTTGAAGTGATAGTTCTCTAAGCTACACCTAGGAAAGCATTATCCCCCCAGCACTTAATGGGAATGCACCACTCTACTCCGCCCTGCCCCCACTTTGGGGTGATTTCTGTCCACGGGGCTATGTAGGGCTCCCCTGAATGCAGAAACTGCAGCTGTTCCTGGGCCTTTAACAGGGTGGGCAAGAAGTAGGGAAGACTCCTTGCACTCTTTCCATCCTGTAGACCCATGAGAATGCCAGTCTGACTCTTTCTGACCAGTTCATTCAGTGATAACACAGTCATCGTCACAGCATCTTGAACGCTTGCCTGTGTTCTTGATGATATCTTAAATTATTAAAGCAGGAAGAATTTTAAAAATAAAATGCACTTTGGGCCATTTGTGCTATATATTTAATTTCTGAATTGCACTCCACTTGAGTGATGCAACTAGACGACTTAGTTCCATTTTTTATTCTAGTTTGTTTCGATGTAGTTTGCTTTAGGTTGTAGTTTTACACTTTATTTCCAGCCAGTTTCATTTTCTGTTTTTCATGCACTAGTCCAATTCTGCAATGGGAGAAATGTCTGAATCCAAACAAATACCTGTTTGTACTGTGATTAAAAGGAAATCATGGAAATATTTCTATTGACCTTTGGTTTATCCACATCTGATTTTTACAACATCTACATTTTAGGCCTACTTTTTGAGTAGCAGGAGTTTGCTTTTGACACTGTATTAAATGAAACAGGCAAGACTCACAGGAACAGCTAAATATACTCTCCATCAGGATATCTTTTATGTAAAATTACTTTGTTTCCTTACCACACAAAGAACTCAAATTAAAGTGAGTCACAGCACGCAGGGCTAAGTAAGTTCTACCTGCTGCTCTTGACTTTCTTAAAGCTAACAGCACCAGCCTCTCTTCCTGCCGCATAGCTACCCTCTCCTCTGGCAGACTTCCTTAATACCGTTCAGACAAGTTTATAGGGATTGCTGCTGGAAAGCATCAAGACCATTTATCTATATGTCTATCTACTTTCCTTTCTAATACTTCCAGCACTTTCATCACAGTCTACTAACAGGAAAAAAGTTCAGCAAACACGCAGCTTTCTCCTTAGCCAAAAGTTTTATATGTATTATGGACTGTGTGGTAGATTAAATATAACTCCCTTGTGTTCGTTTTGGTTTAAAGACTTTTCCCTTCTCTAAATGTACCCCACACACCTTCTCACGCATACCCCATCACTCTTCATCTTCACACAACACCTCTGGCTCCATGTTCATTCCAGGATCCATGTGAAAATTCCCGAATGGAATATTGGCTCCATCGAAAGCAATGGCAAAACTCCACTGGAGTTTTTAACAGCTAGGATTTCACCCCTTCTTTTTAAAGCTCTCAGCAAGTTTGCTCCAGTATAGCTAGATTCTCTTCCCTCCGCTCCTTCTGCTCATCAAGCACCTGCCACCTTTCCATCCCTCTACAGAGCCTTGCCATGGTTAGCAAGAGCCTTCTCCCCTGCAGCTTGTGCCACCTGGATCAGCCTTCCTATATTTCTCCTCCTCATGAGATCTCTGTTCCTTTAATTTCACCTGCAAACATCTCTCTTATTCGTTGCCTATATCCCTTAATTTGACATTCTCTCTCATACATTTTTGAACTGTGTAGCTGTTATATTGAACTCTAAAGCACATTTATTTTGTTTTCGGGGGTTTTTAAAATTTCGTTTATTTAGACTTTTATAAAATAAAAATCATCTTCCCAAAATCTCAAGACCCCTTCCACATCCACTAAAAATTCCAATAAAAAATGCCAGCTAGTTTTCATCCCAAATGGAAGGGGCTATAGGGAGGTATTAAATGGGAGGAATTTTAGATACACACTTAATGCTTTTGCGCTAGTTCAACCACATGTAATGGGCTTCCTGCAGGACTCACTGGGTTAAATTCTCTGCCCTATATTATGCAGGAAGTCTGACTAAATTTACCATAATGGTTCTTTCTGGACTTAAAAAAAAAACAAAACTATGGGTGACATCCTAGCCACCATGAAGTCAGTGGGAGTTTTGTCATTCACTTCAGTGGAGTCAGGATTTTAGCCTATGAATCTGTTAAACTGAAAGGAGAAAAAGGTCTCGTCTCCACTCCAACAACTGATCCCAGCCAGAAGATACACCTCAAATCCACCCCCACTCCCAGCCTCAGCATAACATTCTAGGCACAGTGAACAATCAGTCACACATTCCAGAATATACAGAGGGTGACACAGTGCCAACATAAGCACGAACACATTTCCCAGACTGCAACCATCTCCACCAATCTACCCCCCTCAGAAAAAGCCTGGGGATGAAATATACCAGGGAGTGAAGGCCACTACAAGGCCCTCCTGTACCTCCTAAGCCCTGCATTGTGGGCTTTGCTGGATGAATGATCAACTGTACACTCTACCTGCCTTGGAAGAGCGCTCCACGTTCGCGCTGCATGAGAGGCCACACTTGAGGCAGGCTGAAGGCAGACAAGGGAAGGGGTTGCAGAAAATGCATTGTGGATGTGGCTGCTATTCCAGCTTGTAGGTTGGAATGGCAGTCATAGGGTGCACAGCAGTTCTGCACCCTGGCTCTGGGCTGGATTTCACTTCCCCCATTGCTCCACACAAGGCCAGATCCAACTCCTATTAAAAGCAATGGCAATCTTTGACTTTAAAAGGGAACTGGTTCAGCTTCCTGGTGCCCAAATACTAGGGCTTTATGTGGGCACAGTGTCTTTCTCCTAGGTGAACAGATAGGCTTTGCAGCGTGCCCTGAATGTCAACAAATCTGAGTTTTGCACTCGGATACAGTTTGCTATTAATGAAGTTGTATGGACTATGGGCTTGAACCAGTGTCCACTCAGATTGATAGCAAAACTCCCATTGATCTCAGTGGTGCAGGATCAGGATCCATACCCTTCCCAATGACATAAAATATTTTGAAACCCTATTATACTGTATGTACATGTATTTCCTTATGTGCCATTTGGCCAGATACATGGATATAAATCCAGAGTGATTAAATCAACAGGACTACTCTGGAATGACATCTATGTAAATGAGAGAAGAATCTGATCATTGTTTTTCACTTTTGTGTTGCCAAAGGGCAGCTGGCCAGCAAAGCTGTAGATAAAAATTGGGAGTATCAGTTTAACTGACCCCCCCCCCTCGTTTTAGGAGACGTCTTTGAGGCTAGGACTCCAGACTTGTCAGACCCTTGTTGGGTGCAGCATCAGGCCCCCCTGAGGTCTTCATTCTTCTCCCCCTACCTGCCACACAAATGGGCACGGAAAGCACGTTCTTAGTGGCAAACCTGGCACCCGAAAGGCGAGGGCTTGGCATAATGTAGGCAGCGGGCTAACAAACTGCAGCCTCTACAAGGAGAAAGCAAACAATGAAATAAAAGGAATGCTGATTGTCACCACACAATGCTGCCTCGCTGCTCCTAATGTTAGGGGAGACAAAGAGTAGCCCTCTGGAAACATATGCAGGAAAACAGCAGGCTGTCAAAGTGTCGTTTCTGCTCTGTGCCCCAGAAAGTTTGGTGTATTAAATAAAAGCCCAGTTGGTACGAGAGTAAGACAGGTGTACAGCTCCGGCTCTGACTTACCTTCACGAAGAGCTCAATGTCAGGGTCTTTTCCTTCCCCATTAGCAGGAACAGAGTCTGTCATTTTTCACCCCCCCACAAAGCCAGTGGCTGTTCTCTTTCTACTACGAGGCAAGAGAAGGTTTCAGTTAACAGCAGCTAGGTTTCCTCCCAGGAACAGCTCCCACAAAGCTCTTAAAACATCTCTTTTCTAAGGCTGGAACGCCCCCCAGGTGAAGAAAATAAGTTTCTGCATTAAAAACTAAATAAAGCTGGCAGAGAGAGAGAGCCACTGTTATCACAGTTCTTTGGAGCAACAAGTGCTGCTGCGCTGTGTTGTGGTGTAGTATCCTCATCTGTCAGAGCTGCAGCTCACGCTGCCAGCCCAAAATAGCCCAGAGCAGGAGAGAGGGTGGGGCTAACTCACAGGGGAGGAGACAGCTGCTGGTACCTAGACCCTTGTCTGAGCCTTTGAGCGAAGTGTTTCATTCTTCGCTTAAGCATCTCTCTTTTTGTGTCTCAGTTTCTCTCTCTCTCATCTCCTAGCTGAGAGCATCAGTGAAAGGAGGAGAACAGGAAAGCTTCACAGCGGACTGATTTCATTGTCTTCCAATGAAAAAGTGAGAGTCTCTTGCTTCTTATCCGAATCGAGCGTCTGACCTCTTTGGAGTTTCTAGTCTTTTTCAGTAGGGAAAAGGGTACGAGAAAAGGGCCTGATTGTGTACTGCTTTATCCCTTGTGCAGCCATTGTTACACCTGCTCAGAGTAAGCATACACTGCTACGCAGAGAGTAGTGTTTTACACTTGCTTTGTACAACTGTAAATTACTATGTAAGGTACAAAGTGGTGGAGAATCAGACACTAAAGAGTGTGGCTGGGGGAGTGAGACTCCCATGGTGCTGCAGCACTTTCTAGAAGTGAAAGCAGAGTAGAGGGTCCATGGTTAAGTAGAATAGTGAGCCCTGCTGAGCACATCTATTCAGCATACAAGTAACGAACACTGACTGCAGTGGGAGTTCCTTCTGCAAGGGCTGCATCAGGGGCTTGGAATGAACAGTTGTCTTTCCTTGCTTCTTTCTTCCTTCCAAGTTTTATTCCTTTTGAACATCTCTATCATGCTTCCAGTTTCTGCATCCATTTATTCCCTTTGATTTTTTTAACACACAGTATAGGATACATAACAATAAGGAAATCAAACAGAAAGTTTAAAATACTACCCTCAGGCCCAATGTCTCAAAACAATTCAAGGCTGCAGGGTTCACACCCTCAAAAGAGAAGGCCTCTTTCCCACTGCAGTCCTCTCTGTCTTTGCTGCTGTGATGCTAAGATAGCAGCAGATCTCTTGCATTCAGCTGACTGTTGGCAATTCATTGACAGCAAGCTGAGCCACCTCGGAGCATTCATATCAACAGACTGACAAAAAGCAATTTCACTTTCCATTCTAATATGTATCTGCCCCTTCAGCTACTCTTCTGACATGATCAAACACTAATCTTTTACGAAGGTGTTCCTGGTGATGTGGGTTCATGATAATCTTTAACTCCTTTCAATGACCCCTGGGTGTTAACTCTAACAGAATTACATATTACTACCCCAGTGCATTCAAATTTATAATTTTTGGTGGGTAGGGGGATCCAGGTGCATTAACTACATAACTTTTACATTGCAATTATTTTCAGGAATGCAGTCAAATTTTCAGCCACATGAACTAATTGTAATTACATGCATCAAAAAGCATAATCACAGCATAATTATACAATAATTGCAGTATGACAACAATTATAATTATAGATTAAAATTACTGTTTTGTAAAGTGCATCCATAAATAATATATTCTCATTTACACAATTATAACCTGTTACTACTTCTGCAAAGTTTGTCTCTCTAAGTACTTCAAATAATGATTTAATTTTCCCCTTAATGAAATGGTTATTGAAAACAGGAGATGGTGGCTGTGATGCTGGCAGACCAGGTGCCAGCTCATGCCAAGGCTCCAGGCCTCACTGAACACTGACAAATGCATAGCTGAAAACCAGCGTGCCTTGCCTGTATGGTAGTATTGTCAAGATAGATATTAGAGATGTAAGAATGAGTTTGGTGTTTAGACATTATGAATAGCTTGTAGGATGCTGTATGTATTAGTCTAACTTATCTGTACCCCATGTTATAAAGCATTAACAAATGTTTGCATTGTAAACCTTTGTAGCTATATAACTCATCAAACAGGAAAGAAACCTTCTCTAATGCAAATGTTGGCTTCCTACAGAAGATGTTAGGTCCTGTCCAACAAGAAGGCCTTTGAAACCAAATGAGCCACTGTGAGACATCAAAAGAATGAAGACTTTGTTAACTGAACTCCTTGCCCATGAACTCATCCCATCAGCTTGGGCTCTGAGGAGAAGGGAATAAAAATCCCTGATAAGGAGAAACTTGGTTCTGTTTGCTGCTTGAACTCTAAAGGGGCAAGAATAATTAAGCATAAGCAAAATAGGTCCAGCTGTTTTGCCTGGGTTAGCCCTAGAGGACATATGGAGTTTGCTTATTATAGAAGTTTCTATTATCTTTTGGAATCTAAGACTGTAATTCATTTGTGAGTTATGTTCATAATTCATATGTTACCTGCTTTAACCATGTAAATAACTCATTTCTTTTCTGGTTAATAAATATTTAGTTGTTTTACTACAGGATTGGGTACAAGCATTGTCCTTAGTGAGAGATCTGGGGATGCAATTGACCTGAGGTAAATGACTGGTCCTTTGGGACTGGAAGTAACCTGAATATTGTTGTGATTTTTGATCTAAGAGACCATCTGTCAAAGAGGCAGGCTTGCCTAGATGGCAAGATAGACTGGTGTGCCAAAGGGGACCACCTGTGACTACATGGTAAGGCTGTTATAGTGTTTGTCGAGTTCCCCCTTGTTGCTTGGCTGGTGAAATCTAATTATAGAACACACACCCATTTTGGGGTTTATGCCCTGCTTCTTCATAGTTTGCTCTGAGGTAGGCACTCATGTACTCCAGACAGTGTGACAGTGGCCACTTTTGAAAGAAGGGAATCTTAACTGTGGGCACTTTTAACTTCACTCTCATTGAGAACAATAGAAAATGCTAGCCATTTTGAAAGAAGGTGGTTCTTTGTGCAGTTCTCTGTAGCAGAATATTTATCCTCAGATCCGGAGGAGGAAAACACTTTCAGTTGCGAAGAATAAGAGGGGTAAGAATTACCATCAATCTTAAAAAAAAAAATTTAAAAAAATCTTCAAATGTAGCCAATATACAAGATTTCAACGCATTTTAACTATATGGGAAGTTTGATGGATCTGCACTATTAAGATAATTTGGAACAAAAATAACACGTTAAATTTCTTAAAAGTCTGTTTTAAGTCAAACTAATTAGCAGATTTACTTACAAATTCTTAGAAAATTCATTCTGTATTCAATGAGTAAATTATGTAATTTTGGGAAGGATACGCTGTATTCTTCCTCCATACCAAAAGGCAAAACTCAATTTTGACTTTCCAAAGTGCATGGGGCACTTTCATAGTAATATAGCACCTTTCATCCAGAGATCTGAACGTGCTTTGTGACTGACAATAAATGAAGCCTAAGAGCTCTCCTCTGGATTTGGAAAATATTATTTTACCCATTTTCAGATGGTAAAACAGGCACAGAGAGACTAAGGCCAACATTTATTAACTTTTGGTGACTCAGCTGGACACCCACAAATGGAACCAACCAAAGTTAGTGAACACTTTTGAAATCTTTAGCTTCGGTGCCTGATTTGCACAGATGCTGAGCATCAGTCAGCTCCTATTTGCTTCAGTGGATGTTGTGGGTGCTCAGCACCTCTGAAACTCAGGCTAAATGTAATAACTTGCCCAAGGCCACATAATCAGTCAGCAGCAGAGCTAGAACAAGGACTCATCAACCCTGGTCAAATCAGTAGAATGTGCTCCCCAATTCCATCTGACTACAGTGGCATAGATACAATCAGTTTGCAATCTGTATTGCATTTTATTCCAACCGTACCCCTTAATGGAACAATTTCGTGCTGAGCCTCTAAGAGATGGAGCACATAGCGCCCTCTCTTCAGGCTGCAAGTTAACATGCCTTAAACCACCTTTGAACAACAAAGCTACCTAAGTTATGGCAGCCTGTTCACAGCTGCCACCCAGAATACCACAGTCACAGCCCATTCCTATCACAACGCACCTACTTGCCCCTACCCACTATAGCAGGGCTTGTGGGGGGTCCTTATAAGGCAACATAAGCTGCCTTGTGCAAAACCCATGCCAGTGGCAATTCTCCCCCTGGCTGCTCTGAGGCTCTAATGGCTCTTTTAGATTGCCACAGTGAGAGAAAATCCATCCCCAAATATCTGACAATCAGAAATGCATCTCACAATAAAATCACTACAAAGAAATGCCTTGTGGCAGTTCCAATCTATCACTGCTAATAAACATCCTTTCAAGTACACGTGGCAAACCATGTGTTACTCAAAAGCCAAGCTCGTTTGGATATGGGACATTTAATTAAATGGCAGTAAACTAAAATACAAACACACCAAGCAGCAGAGTTATCTAAGCTCAGCAATAAAGTGCCTATTGTTGACCAGTTTCTCTCTCGCTAGCGGCTTGATTCTGTGAGATGCTGAGTGCCTCCCGTGAGGTGCTGAATGCCCTCATCTCTCATTAGAGTTAGGGGAATGGACACTCAGTTCCCTACAAGTGGTGCTCAGCTCCATGGAGGATTGAGCCCTCATTCATGTAAACACTATGTTAGCTTTAAAAATGGGCATGAAAGCTTGAACTCAGACAAACATTACAGGAAGCACTGAGTAGGAGGGAAGATATAAAAAGGTACTGTATAGTCTATTTGTGCCATTTTTACTCGTTTGTTGTTGTATAAAACTGATGTATCACTTATATCCCATTGGAACCTTTTCTTGTGTGATGCTGTTACTCCACACAAAGGTTGGTTTTTGTGGTGTAAAATCAATTCTTCCCTCTGTAGATGTATTAAAGATAATCTGATAACTGTTAAATAATTAGCACACTCATTTTACTGCAAAGAAAGAAGTTTTTTAGTTTGGCCTTTTGCTTTCTCTCGAGTCAGAGGTAACAAAGGCTTTGAGTTACACACAAGACCAAGATTAGATACAGATCTATGAAGTCTTCATAAGCCAGGTCATTATAGTTTGAGGCTTACAAAGTATGCGGTCACGTGACCCCATTAATAAAACAGGAGGACAACTCCAGAAAGAGAATTGTCACTTATTGTGCTCTGTGCCTGAGCTTTAACATGCTATCAGCTTTCATAGGCCTGATCTAAGCCCCATTTTCCAGCAAAGATGCATTTTGAGAAGGTGAATGGGAGGCCAAGTATAAAGAACAAAACTACAGAGTGAAGCTCTCTCCCAGAATGATAATTGCCTAGAGTGAACTCTGCGAAGACGACATTTTGCTGTGCTGACCTAGGCTTTGTGCCCAGCTAAATATCATTTTGCCCTGTGAGGGTGGGGGACTACAAGATTCATAACCTGGGTTACATCTGAAATTCAGTACAGAACAACATCACCATTGTTCATATTTCAGAGTAGCAGCCATGTTAGTCTGTATTCGCAAAAAGAAAAGGAGTACTTGTGGCACCTTAGAGACTAACCAATTTATTTGAGCATAAGCTTTCGTGAGCTACAGCTCACTTCATCGGATGCATCCGATGAAGCTCACGAAAGCTTATGCTCAAATAAATGTTAGTCTCCATTATTCATATTGGATCTCATTGCCATTGGAGTCCGATACAAGGGATGAAATCTTGCCTCCCACTGAAGGCAATGTGGGTTTTGATACTGACTTCATCGGGGCCAGAATTTCATCCAAGAGTTGTCAAAGCTGTCTAGCTACCCAGAAGTGATCGAGCTAACCAGCAACTACCTTACTAGCTAGTGAACACCAGGCATGCTGAGGGCATGATGAAATAAAGAACTACCAGAAAAGAAAAGACCCCCCAAGGCCAATTCTCAGTCATCTGTAGATATTTCTAATATGCTTGTGTGCTATTTACTTAGCAACTTAAAGCATATGGGATGAAGTCCAGAGTTTATTGGGCCAGAGTCAAAATGATCCTTACACAGCTGCCCAGGTGGGGGGTGTATAAAGCTTTCCCCATCAGCTTGTGCCACAGGAGGGACAGATAGAATTACAGCACATGTGCAAAGGGGAGGGGCAGAGAGACTGCTCCTTCCCAATTCCCCTACAGATTCATGGTGCCCTGAGGTGGGGCAGGGCAAGATGGGGAGAAGAAAAGGCAGGACTGTGGCTCTGCCCTCACCCCCACACTCTAGCCAGTACACAGTGAGTAATAATATGCACCACACCAATGAGTGTAGTACCAGCTGTACTGCCTGTGTGGCTCTGGGCACTCTAGGAGGCATTTTCCATCCCTGAGGCATGATGCTGTCCAATACCCCCATTGTGGCAAGCCTCTATACTGCCACTCACTACAGGTTGTATCTAAACTACCCCTGTGGAAGTATATAAACCCCTAGTCACCATGTTACATGTTCTCCATTTTTTCCATAAGAGGATGAGATTCTGTTACCGCCACCAGCTACAGGGTCTGACTCTTTATATCAAGCTGTCAAAGCATATGGTTTTTGCTCTCGAGGGCTCAGAGTCAATCCCAGCTATTGGCCAAGATGGTGGGCATCACATAAGGACCTCAGGATTTGGCCCCATAAGAGTTTTGCCCAGAGTTAGATTGTCTTATAGAAGAATAAAGTTTATATTATATGTGATAGAGTTTGTTTTCACATGAGTGCAGTGTAGGACTTTGCTATAAAATACCTTTAACATAGGGAAACCTTGAACAAAAATTCACATTGCTGCTTCTTGTACAGTGGAATTCCACTGAGGATCAATTTTGACAAACCTCATATTCAGATTGTTATGTCTGGATGATCACAGCCCTGTGGCACTCAGAAAACGTGAAATTGTTTGCTAAGGTTGAAAACGTTAAAGGAAATCAACAAAAATATTCTTCCATCTTATCCTTACATTGATCACCATAGCTGAAGGACAAACCCATCAACAGAAATATACAGGATTAAAAATTTAAACCAAAATTCATTTTTTCAAATAACCCCTTTTAAAAAATATTTCTTTTTAGATTAGGATCTTGGAAAACTTTTGGAGTTTTGTTGTTTTTTTTTTTTTAATCAAACAGGTTTTCTTCAGTTAAGAACTGAAAAAGTGATGTTATTTTAAGGAAGAGCTGCAAATGCCTGCATTTTACTTCCATTGCAGCAGGAACAAGTAATATTCACTCACTAAAGTACTCTCTTTCTTGCTTGTGTTCACCAGAGTAGCTTCTAGAGGGCAGTGTTTTCTTCCTTTTATTATCATTACAAAACTGGCATCTCAATTAAAAACCAAGTTGCAGCTAAGAAAACTTTCCAAAAGGAGAAAGGAAATCAAGTGTCAAACTCTATGAATGTTTTAGAAAGTGCTATTGCATCAGTGAAAATATAACATTAAATACATAACATAAATTCAGCTGCTAAAGGGAGGAAACCAGGGGCATATTTTAGTGAGTCAAGTGTACAATTTTATTTCAGCATTAAGCATGAGAAGATGAAAAAAATCCATTCACCTTCGTCTGCTAAATTAATAATCTACAATCTGAATGTTAAGGTGGAATACAATACCAGCCTCGATGTGGTCTTATTCTTAGCCACTTTCATGTATAATTATCAAATACTCCTCTATAGTATAAAGCAGTCAGTTTTCCTCTTGCTGTCACAAAACTAAAACTAAATTATATAACTTAGTCACAATCAGGGCCAAATTGTCCATTGATGTAACTCCACTGCCTGAGAATTTGGGACATAAAATTTTAAGGTCTTGCCTACTCACAAGATGTACCACTTTAACTATACCAGTATAGTTAAAGCACTGCAAGTCCATTCCCCTCCAATGTGGACACCGTTATACTAGTATAAAGGTGCTTTATACTGGGATAACTTATTAATGTATAGGGAGGGGAATGAGCTATACTGGTATAGGGCACTTTTATATTAGTACAACTGCATCCACAACAGGTATTTAGACTGTAACTATAATCTGTTAAAAAAAAAAGTCACCCCCCCAATCAACATATTTTCCCAGACCAAAACCTTTCTATAGTCATCATGGTATTATTATTTATTAAATATTTGTATTATCATCACGCCCAGAGGTCCCTGGCCATGACTTTCTCTATGCATCAGCTCCAGGGGCCAAAACCTGAGGTTCCAACTCAGTTTGTAGTCAGTCCTCACTCAAGCCAACTCCCATAGATTTGGGATTCTGACACTAAATAGCTGTGTTTAAATAAACTTGTGAAACACCAGATGTGAACATCTTAAATTCTCCCCTTATGCTAATGAAGTTTCACCTCTTCACAACTTGTGGTATGGCTGGCATCATGCTGGCAATGTCATATACCTTGTATCAATGAATAACATGCAACCTGCTGACCTCAAGCCTTTCAGAGCGCTATCACTCTTCTGAACTCTGTGGAGATCTGCCCTCATTCATATTTAATCCCATTCCTTGATACTTTTGTCCTAAAGTTTCAATAAAGTTTGCCAGTGTAAATTAGCTTCTTTTTCTTAGCTAATCATCTCAATCTATTATCAAACAAATGATATGATTGTCTGCAATTCAAAGGTTCTGCATCTTGAAGCATTTCAAGCTGATTTGGCTGTATTTCCTTTGAGTTGTTCCTTGCTTGGTATGTCTTCACTGCAGAGTTAACCTGGGTGATCAGCACCTGGGGCCAAATACCTAAGTTAGCCTACCCTTGGTGTCTGCCACCACACAGCAAGCCATATCTGAGTTACTGTGTCCTCACTGGTGCTGAACTCACCCATGTGTGTCACTGGGACTTCTGAGGGCAAAGCCCATGGTTCTTTGTGTTGTAGTAAGGTGAATTGTTCTGTGATTCTTTCCCAGTGAAATATAGGAGAACTTGTCTGTCCTGGGTACACAGGGGAATTGAAGAAAGGAATTGGAGGACTATCAACATTCAAATGATTTAGCCTGTCTTAACTGCACAGTGAGTAAGTTACTAGGCTGAATGAAAGCAGATGCTTATAGCCCCAGACAAGCCAGCTAGCTCGGATTGAAAGCACCACTTAATTCAGCTGAGACAGTTTTGTCTATAAATGGGATTCAGGTTAGGAGCAACACCCAAGTAAAAGCCTGGGTCAACTCTGCAGTGAAGACTTACCCTAAAGGTGAAATTTTATCCTTGTGCAAAGAGCCCAGCACAAGTACTATGCCCCATTTAAAATAAAGGGAAAACTTTTGTGCCAGTTGTCACATGTAATTTTTCCCTTTTCAACTTGAAAATCTTCCACCCCTTCCTCAGAAAAATACTCTGAAGCGCATGCAGGAGATCACTTGAACAAGGAAGAACACAGGCCACTGGATACTGACTAATGCTTGGCAGCAATTTCATATATTACTGATGTAAGCAGTGTCAGGATGAGCTCCACCCTGACATCTGGTGGTGAGGTGTGGCAAGTTGTGGAAAAGAACTTCAGGGGCTGATCTCATTTGCATAGGCACACCCACCCCGCCAAGAATGAGGCCATAGCTGCCCAAATGGTCACTTTGGCTGCTGTGGGATCCCCAGTGTCTCTGTTATTGGGGCAGGAAGAATAAATTGTTATTACCCTGATTATGGGAACTGTGCTTAGAACTGTACTTGGCCTTTTGTTATGATGGAGGGACTCACCATCAACTAAGTAGCACTCGCTAGGCAAGGGTCATGGGTTCCAAAACTCTGTGAATTGAGAGAGGTTGGGGACAAGTATTAATATTTGGTGGCATGGGCCCCTTGGTGAGGGCCTTACATGCTAATTGCACTTCCTCCTCTCTCCACTGTGGAATATCAGAGCTAATTTTGATTTCATTAGGAGTCTAGTTACAGGCTGCTGAGCTCACTTTGGGCTAATGGTGCACCAGCACTGAGGCTCCCCTACTACAAGCTGAATCACCAAAGAGCTGAACTGACTAAGAGCTGAAATCACTGAGCATTGTGTTAAGTAGTGGGGGAGCCTGAAGATATATTGTGGAGAAGTTTGTGGGACAGCTGGAGTGCCTTGTGGACATGCTGGTGGAGCAGTTCGTAGGACGGCGGGAGCTGCTGGTGGGATGCGGAGCAGTTCGTGGGGCGGCTGGTGGAGCGGAGCGGAGCGAAGGCCTATGGAGCTGTGGGGCGGTCAACTTCAGATCATGTAAGGTGCCTTTTACCCCCGCCCCCATCTCCACCCAGGTTGGGAGGTAAAGCTCTGCAGATAAACTTTTGAACTCTGGGGCTGCCCTGACCAGGGACAGAGACTTTTGGGTCATTGGACTTTTGGGACTTTGGGTGATTTGGGGTTGCTGGACTCAAGAACCAAAGGGAAAGGGCATGCCCCAATTTGCTTGGGGTGGGTTTTTTGCTCATGGGTTGTGTTATGAATCCTGTTGGTGGTGTTTCCCCAACATAATGCCACATTGTTTCTCTCTGTTATTAAAAGGCTTTTTGCTACACTCAGACTAGGTGCTTGCAAGAGGGGAAGTACTGCCTCTTGGAGGCGCCCAGCGGGGGTGGTATATATTTGTCCCAGGTCACTGGGTGGGGGCTCGAGCCGGTTTGCATTGTGTTATTGGAATGGATCCCCTAGATATCGAACCCGGCCCTTGTTGCTGCCAACTCTGACGGGCAGAAGGGTTACATTGATAAGCAAGACTTTTATCAAAACAGACAGGCATCTTTCCAATCTCACCATCATTACTCAGAGGTCAGTGATTGACAGAACTCTGTGTAGAATTGACTAAGGTCTGTCAGGAGGGCCACGTGACTTAGGGGAATGCTATAGGATACAGAGAGACAAGGTGGGTGAAGTAATATCTTTTACTGGACCAACATCTGGTGGTGAGAGAGACAAGCTTTCAAGCCACACAGAGTCTGAAGAAGAGCTCTGTGTGATTCGAAAGCTTGTCTCTCTCACCAACAGACATTGGTCTAATAAAAGATATTACCTCACCCACCTTTTCTCTCTCTAATATCCTGGGACCAACACGGCTACAACTACACTGCATACAATAATAGGATACAGAGTCCTTTACCTTGAAGTTACCAGTTCAAATCCAGCCCAGGCTATGTAGTAACTGACAGCTTCTACTAGATAAGTTCACTAATGTTTGTAAAGGTGTTTCAGAATGTTAATCTGACAGCTATTTAGGGGGCTACGTGAAATAAGATGGTGGCATCTCACAATCAGGGTATCCATATCATACCAACAAAACCTGATATTCACAGAAGAAAGGCTAATGATTGAATAGGCCATGGCGACTGAGTCTCTCATACCTATTTCCAGGACTGGGTGGAGTCACAGAAGGTCTGTCTACACTGCAGCTGGTAGCCAGCCTCCCAGCCCAGGCAGGCAGACTTGTGCTAGTGGGGCTTGAGCTAGGCTGCTAAAAACAGCAGCTCCAGGGGAGACTCATCCTAGCCTGAGAGGTGGGCTTGAGAGCCTGAGCTGCTGCCGAAACCACAACATTCACGCTGCTTTTTTTAGCTCACTAGCTTGAGCCCTGCTAGCATGAGTCTGTCTACCTGGGCTGGGAGGCCTGCTCCTAGCTGCAGTGTAGACATGCCCATTGTTTGAGGCACAGTAATGGGAGCTTCCATTACTGCTGCTCATGCAGTGCCTCTTCTGCGTCTAAAAAGATAAAAAGAGGTCTTCGCTCCAGGATGATCAGCTCAGCATCTTTCATAATAATTAAATTTGATTTAAAAGATCTCTACATTAAAAAATAATGATTAAAAGATTAAGAAATTCTTTAATGAAGGAGAAACGGACAAAGCAGTTGTAAGCGATCTTTTCAGAGAATTAAACATATCAAATAAAAATAATTATTACCTACCTTCTCGTAACTGTTGTTCTTCCAGATGTGTTGCTCATGTCCATTCCAAGTAGGTGTGTGCATGCTGCATGCACAGTCGTCGGAAGGTTTTTCCCCTAGCGGTACCCATCGAGTCAGCTGTGGAGCCCCCTGGAGTCGCGCCTTCATGGTGGTGTATATAGGTCCCTGCTGACCTGCCACCTCTTCAGTTCCTTCTTCCTGGAAACTACGACAGAGCGGAAGGCAGGTGGGTCTTGGAATGGACATGAGCAACACATCTCGAAGAACAACAGTTATGAGAGACAGGTAACCATTTTTTCTTCTTCGAGTGCTTGCTCATGTCGATTCCAAGTAGGTGACTCCCAAGCCTTACCTACAAAGGTGAGGGCAGAGTTCCTGGAATCGCTGATTGATGCACTGCTCTGCCGAATGCTGCATCGTCTCTACCGTGTTGGGTAATGGCATAATATGAAGCAAAGGTGTGAACCGATGACCATGTCACCGCCCTGCAGATCTCCTGGATTGGGACCTGTGCCAGGAATGCCGCCGAAGAGGCCTGCGCCCTTGTAGAATGTGCCGTCAGTGCAGGTACAAGTATTTCTGCCAAATCATAACATGCCTGGATACAGGACATGATCCACAATGAGATTCTTTGAGAAGACACCGGGAGGCCCTTCATTCTGTCCACTACGGAGACGAACAGCTGGTTCGACTTACAAAACAGCTTTGTACTTTCAATATAAAAGGCCAATCCTCGCCAAACGTCCAAGGAGTGGAGTCTTTGTTCCTGACTGTTGGCGTGTCGCTTAGGGTAGAAAAGTGGGAGAAAAATGTCCTGATTGGCATGAAGCTGAGGGACGACCTAAGGGAGAAAGGCCGGGTGAGGTCTAAGCGGTACCTTGTCCTTACATCATTTTTTATAAGGAGGGTCGGAGGTTAGGGCCTTGAGCTCAGACACCCTCCTAGCTGATGTTATTGCAGCCAGGAACACCACCTTCCATGACCGATAGAGTAATGAGCAAGTTGCTAGGGTCTCGAAGGCGGTCCCATTAGTCTTCAAAGAACCAGATTAAGGTCCCAAGCTGGAACCAGCTGCCTTGTTTGCGGGTACAATCTGTCAAAGCCTTTAAGAAAATGACCGACCATCAGGTTGGCGAAGACTGACCAGCCTGCCACTCGTGGTTGGAAAGCCGAAATGGCTGCTAAGTGAACCCATATTGAGGAGACCGACAGGCCCTGTTGCTTTAAGTGTAGCAGATAGTCTAAGATGAGAGGTATCAATGACTGTATCAGAGGGGTGTGGCCCGGTGAACACCAGATCGAGAATCTCTTCCACTTGGCCAGGTAAGTGGCCCTGGTGGAGGACTTCCTACTGCCAAGGAGAACCTCCCGAATGGGTTCGGAACACACTGGCTCTTCTGGGTTTAACCATGAAGCTTCCAAGCTGTGAGGTGGAGAGACTCGAGGCTGGGATGCTGGAGATGGCCATGGTCTTGAATGATCAGGTCCGGAAGCAGGGCAATGAGATTGGGGTGTCCACCGATAGCTCTAGGAGCATGGTATACCAGTGCTGACAAGGCCAGGCTGGTGCGATCAGTATGACTCTGGCCCTCTCCTTGCGGATCTTGAGCAGAACCTTGCGGATGAGCGGGAAAGGCAGGAATGCATACAACAGGTGGTCTGTCCAAGAGAGGAGGAACACGTCCGCAAGCGAGCCCGGACTGTGATTCAGGAAGGAACAGAACTGCAGGCATTTCCCGTTGCTTTTTGTGGTGAACAGGTCGATCTGGGGAACTTCTCACTTTTGGAAAATGCTGTTCACCATGTCCGGGTGAATGGGCCACTCGTGGTTGTGGAAGAATCTGCTGAGATAGTTCGCCAACTCATTCTGAGAACCCAGGAGGAAGGATGCTTCCAGGTGAATTGAGTGGGCTATGCAGAAGTCCCACAGTTTGAAGGCTCCCTGACATAGGGGAGAGGAGCGAGCTCCAACCTGTTTGTTTATATAATGGTCATGTTGTCCATCATCAGCAACACACATTTCCCTGGCAAGTGGGCCTGGAAGGTCCAGCATGCCAAGCGGACCATTCTCAGGTCCTTGATGTTGATGTGAAGCAAGAGCTCACCTTGTGACCAAAGTCCCTGGGTCCTGAATTCTCCCAGATGAGCTCCCGACCCCAACGCTGACGCATCTGTGACTAGGGACAGCAAGGGATGCAGTTTGGCAAAGGGGACCCCCGTGCACACCGCCTGTGGGTGTGGGGTGGGCGTGTGACCACCTTCCCAAGGATGTTGCGTCCTGGCTAATAAGTTGACACCAGCCAGGCCTGGAGAGGTCTCAGCCTCAGCCTCGCGTGTTGTACCATGTACGTACAAGCTGCTATATGTCCAAGGAGCTTCAAGCAATTCCTTGCTGTGGTGGTGGGGTATTGCTTGAAGCAGTCTATGATGTCATGCATTGTCTGACAATGAGACTCTGGCAAGAAGGCTCTGACCTGACCCAAGTCCAGTAGTGCCCCAATTAACTCTATTCTCTGAGTAGGGGATAGAGTTTATGTATGTACATTCAGGAGGAGACCCAGCCTATTGAAGGTAGATCATGATGACGTATTGCTCCACTTGCGCCTTGAAGCGGCCCTTGATCAACCAGTTGTTGAGGTACAGAAATAACTGCACCTGCCTTCTTCTCAGGAAGGCGGCTATGACTGCCACGCACTTGGTAAAAACTCGAGGGGCTGCTGACAGGCCAAAGGGGAGGATCGTAAACTGGTAATGGTTGTGGATTACTACAAACATGAGAAAGCGTCTATGGGCTGGAACTATTGATATGTGGAAATACGTGTCCTTTAGGTCGAGGGTGGCGTACCAGTCCCCTGGATCCAGCGATGTGATGATGGCAGCCAGAGACCATGCAGAACCTCAGCTTCTTCATGAATCTGTTGAGTCCTAGCAGGTCAAGGATGGGTCTAAGACCCCCTTTGGCTTTGAGGATTAGGAAATATTGCGAGTAAAATCCTTTGCCCCTTAGCTCCTGAGGAACCTCCTCCACTGCTCCCACGGCAAGGAGCGTTTGAACCTCCTGTGTGAGGATTTGCTCGTGAGAAGGGTCCATGAAGAGGGATGGGGAAGGGAAGTGGGAGGGAGGGGAGAAGCAGAATTGGAGAGAATATCCCACTTCTATGGTGCGAAGAACCCAGAGATCTGAAGTTATCTGGGCCCAAGCAAGATAGAAGTGGGACAGATGGGTCAGAAAACAGGGTGAAGGATCCAGTGACTGGACTGGTGCGTCACCCCTGGGCCACCTTCAAAAGGCTTGCTTAGAGCCTGAGGATTGCCTCTCCAAGCCTGGGCCTAGATTGGGTGGTGAATGGGGAGGCTTAAGCCTACCATTCCTACCCCATTTCCTGGAGAAGTCCGGCCTAGGCTGGTGAAAGTAGAATCGTGGAGTGAGTTGGGGCTTAAAATGTTTCCTCTCAGTGGCGAGGGTTTGTAGACCCATCGACTTCAATGTTGCCCGTGAATCTTTTAGGCTATGGAGCTTGGAGTCCGTCTACTCCAAAAACAGCCCCATGCTGTCGAAGGACAAGTCCTGGAATGTTTGTTGGACCTCTGGGGAAAGGCCCGACACCTGGAGCCATGAGATCCTCCTCATGCCTATGGCAGAGGACATGGTTCGCGTGGACAAGTCTGTCATGTCCAGTGAGTCCTGTAAAAAGGTCCGGGCCACTGCTTTGCCCTTCTCGACAATGGCTGCAAACTCCGTTCTAGAGTCTGACAAGATCAACTCCTTAAATCTCATCATGGAGTCCCATGAATTAAAATTGTATCTACTCAGGATTGCTTGCTGGTTAGCAATCTGAAGCTGGAGCCCTCCGGTGGAGTACATCTTCCTGTCGAAGAGGCCCATCTTCTTTGAGTCTTTCAATTTTGGAGTTGGGCTCTGCTTCCCTTATCTTTCTCTCTCATTCACCACCGTTATGACCAGCAAACCAGGCTGCAGATGAGTGAATAAGTATTTGTACCACTTCGAGAAGACTAAATACTTTCTCTCTACCCCCTTAGCTGTAGGGGAATGGAGGCAGGAGTCTGCCACAAGGTCTTCGTAGTGGCTTGGATGGTTTTAATGAGTGATAAGAAGGGAAGGAATTGGGGTGGGGAGGAAACCCCCAACTTCTATCTAACTACTCACTACTAAAAACTAACACTATTTAACTATTTACAGGTTAACAGAAAAGTCAGATCACTAGGGAAAACGCTTGCCGAGGCAAGAGAGAGACACAGCTCCAACGACCATCACTGGCAGTAAGGAGGAACTGAAGAGGCGATGGGTTGGCAGGGACTTATATACACCTTCATGAAGGTGTGACTCCAGGGGGCTCCACAGCCGACCTGACTGGTACCGCTAGAGGAAAAACCTTCTGACATCTGTGCCTGCAGCGTGCACACACCTATTTGAAATTGACATGAGCAAGCACTCTAAGAAGAACTGAAGATGACTTATCAACAAAGGTCAGCTGTCAGCCACGCAGGATGTTACTGCTATTATAAACAATAAAATGCAATTACAATGTTATAGCTTTATTGAAAGGCAATCTGTCGACGCAAATACCTTTCAGAGCACTCTAAAAATCACTGACACAGGAGGAAGATTCAGAGTACCTGGTATCAGTTTGTAAGGTAATAATTTATTATAGGTGGCACTGGTAGCACCACTTACTATTAAGGTTGCTGACACTCCCTATAAGAATCTGTTTTCAGTTGCTTAAACCTTAGCCAAACATTAACTGTTTAGGCTGAAATTTTCTATGCTGGGCATGTGCCTTAGGCTGAATATATCTGGGAAAAATTCAGCCAGAATGGTTCAGCTGTTTCCAAGAATGAGCCTGGGGGAAAATAAGTTGTTTTGCCCATGTTGAAAAATTATGGTGGTCTTTTCTTTGAAAAACTCTAGTGCCCCTATGATTTGGAGCAGGAACTTAAGATTTGGCAGGGGTGGGGCCTTTGTGTCAGGGATGTGCCTTTTGCTGTCCCTGTGAAAATCTGCCCATATGTGGCCAAGTTCTGAGCCTTTCAAAAAAAAAAAATCAGAGTTTACAGTTGTTCAATAGAGACGTCTTTGATTTTAGCAGCTAAAATCTCCAAAGATTCTGTCCTCACTGAGCACGCTCCATCCCCTCACAGTTCCTCCACAGTGACCGGACTGTGCATGCACTATCCCCACAGAGTGACTGAATATGCTCCAACCCATGGCTACAAGGACAAAGCTGGACTTTCACTGTAATTGCTGCTCTCAGCTGCCCTGGGCCAGAGTAGGGCTGAGCACTGGAGCTGAGAGCAAGCAGCCTGTCTTTCCTTCTAGCACTCAGGCTGTGTGGAGGAGGAATCAGTCTGATTCAAAGGCTTAGAGGACAAAAAGCCAGACTTGAGGGAGAGAAAGGAGTAGATTGGGACAAAGGGTCTGGTGAGACTGGAACTAGAGTGGGACTGGGAGCCGGAGAGGCTGGGACTGGGAAGAAGAGAGTGGTTGGGCAAGAGACTGGAAGCCACTAAAGGAAGAGGGAATGGACTGAGAGCCTGTTGGCTGGATGAAGAACACTGAGATTGGATGAGGAGCTGAGAGGGGAGAAGACTGGGACTGGTTGGACAAAGAGCCTGAGTCTAGGAACCAATGTGGGGGGAACAGGGTAGAGGAAGGGGAGATAAATCTGATAAAGAACTTGGGTATGGGGGAAGATCTGAGATTGGCTGGGAACAGAGACTGGGACAAGGAGCCAAGGAGGCAGGAGACTAGGACAAGAAGCTGATGAAGGGATAGGGGAAGGAATGAGGTTGGAAGAGGAGCCCGAGGAGGAAGACAAGGACTCTGAGCCAGTGGCAGGGGGACAGGGGGACAACTTAGATGAGGATCTGAGATGGGGGAAAGTGGGACTGGCTGAGCAGGTATGGTGGGGGAGAAAGAAAGAGAGATTAGGAGGGCAGGGGGAGATTGAGATTCGGATAGCAAACCCAGAGAAGGAGACTGGGATGAGAAGGATTCAGTTGCTTTAACAATGAGACCATTCCTGCTCTTTCCGCAATCAACTGCCTAATTCACCTCACACTTTCCCCAACTTCAGTATCAAATGAGAAAGGGGTCCTACAGCCAGAACCCCCCTTCACGACACAACCCTGGTTAATACCCAAAGCAGGTCAGCTGTGTGCATTGAAGGAAACAGAGGTCCTGTGGAAAAAATAGTAAGTGATCATGTAATTGAAGACTATCATAATGAATATGCACAAGCGGGATGAAATAAGTTTATACTTCTTATGTGGCATCTCCTTTGCTGGAGGTGTACAACCATGGTAGCCTGTTCCATATGATCCTCTGCTAATCTCTTTGTGGATGAATAATCCTTTTGCTCCACCCAGGACACCACATTGTCCATCTTTTTCTGCCTCATGTTCTTATGCCATCAACTTTCCCTTCCAGTGCCTGAAAACATGCATCACACACTGAACCTCTTAAAAATGCACCCTGAAAATCAAATCTTTCTTTTCATAAGATCTCTGACTAGTAGCTGCTGAATTCCACTCATCTCCAATAATTTATCATTGGTTATGCAGCCTAGCCATGATATTTTCAGAATTCTTCTATAAAAATTTGAATAATTGTGCTTTCTTTATTATCTATTGTTTGAATGTCCATGTTTCACAGCTGTAATTTAACACAGCCCGAATGTAAGTTTTTAAGAGTCAGCAATTAGGCTTCAGATTTATGTCCCTTCTCATCAGATGTTTATTATTCCAGAATGTCTCTGCACTCGGACAGTTTGGTGCTGACTTCAATATGCTTACACAGGCAACCTTAATTCTTGCATGTCTTAACATTTGAGTGCTTGACTTTGCAACCTCTCAATGTAGTTTTTTGTGTGTGATTATTATGTATATTGTGGTAGTGCCTGCAGGCCCAATATCAAGCCCTGTTGTGCTAGGTACTATACAAAGCACATAGATACACTTTCTGCCCTCAAAGAGTTTACAGACTAAAGAGACAGATAAAGGCTGGAAGGAGACAGAAAAACATATAGAGGGGAAATAACTTGCCCAGGGTCAGTGGCACAGCCAAGTATAGAAACCAAGTCTCCGGAATCCCAATCCAATGCCTAATCCAAAAGACCACACTGCCTGTTCTGTAACTAGAGAAAGCATTCAGGGTTTGTCTACATTGCAGCTGGGAGTATGCTTTCCAGCTTGAGTAGACAGACACACAGGATCTCTGCTTGAACTAGCAGGCTAAAAATAGCCATGTAATCAGGGATAGCATGAGCAGCAGCTCCAGCTAACTGCCTGAATATAAAACAGCCCAGACCCCCTGGCTACATATTCAGGTGGCTAGCCCAAACCGTCACTTGTGTTACCCCCAGCTACACTGCTATTTTTAGCATGCTAGCGCAACAAGAGCTAGGATGTGTCTGTCTATCCGCGCTGGGAAGCTGCAGTGTAGAAGCACCCTGAGATACACCCATGCACCTTCTGCGAAGGCTTTGTGGTTGCACGGTTGTAGAACTGAGTTGCAAGACAGGCTCTCACTTTGCACATACAATTCCATGATTGGTTCATGCAAACACTGCCTTGCACATGAAAATGCAGATATTTTGCAGGCAGTTTCACAGAAATGTTCACAACTTGTCACCAACTGCTTTGAAAATCTGGTCATGTTTCTTAAACTTATTTTGAAAATACATAATTGGGTCATTCCTCTCATGAGGAAGCCAGTCCAGGGAATACATACATTTATCTAAAGAGTAAATGTTAACTGAAATTAACCAGCATAATGTGTTCAGCCATGTGTGTGAAACGTGTTAAACTCTTCATAACCTTCCTTGTTGGCATCCCAGAAAGGAATGCTCTCCTCAGTTCTGGTGTTCTCTGAGGTTTTATACTATGACTATTTTTAGCTGCTACCAGCTGCGGTACACAGGACCAATCAGCTCTCAAAGCTTGAAAGGAATTTTGCTCTGGTCCAAACTTCATTCTCTGTAATCTTATAGGGAGGAGCCAAATAATCAAGTGTTTACTGCTTCAACCTTTGGTAATTAGTGACAGCTTTCATTAATGCAAGATGAGACAACAGCCCAGCATAGTAAAGGGGTCAGTCAGGACTGGACCAAAGTTAATCTGAGTCAATAGATCAGCACTCTTGATAAAACTACATTTATTCAAATTAGGAAAAAATTAGCATGTCTGATGAAGTTCAATACACTCTGCTAGACTGCAGCAGTATGAGGAGAGAAAAACAATCTGTATGCTTTTCATAAAGTTGCTCTTTTTTCCATTGAATGCATCCAATGAAGTGAGCTGTGGCTCACGAAAGCTTATGCTCAAATAAATTTGGTCGTCTCTAAGGTGCCACAAGTCCTCCTTTTCTTTTTGCGGATACAGACTAACACAGCTGCTACTCTGAAACCTGTCTTAGTTGTGTGGAGCTGAGACAATATTTATCTTGGATTATTTAGAGTTTGTTGTACTCCATGAACCCGACTCCTTCATTCACAGATGAAAGGCAGCCTCTTAACCACTGGCCACATAATGTACTGTACATCGGTGAGAATAAAACCTATGCATTAAAGTCTCTGGTGTGAAATCCTATCCCCACTGAAGTTAATGGGAAACCGTGCATTGACTTAAATGGGGTCAGAATTTCACCCCTGTACATAGCATTTGTTCAGAAAGGCAATCCCTTCAAATTTCAGTGAGACCCACGGAGCAGCCAATATATTGTTAGTGACACAAGCTTCTAGCTTAAATAATAATGCTAGACAAATGGCTCTTTACACATTTTGCTCTGGCAAGTTTCATTTGCTTTAATCTCAGAGATCATAAATATAGAGGTATTTGAACAATAGCTAATGAAGTCATAATGCAATAATTAGCTCAATCTAGTTTCCCATTTTATGACATCAAGATTCTTCCATGATCCTCTTCCCATGATAATATTCTGATGCACCCATGCCACTTTGTAAAGTGAGAGATGGCACCGCACATTTCTCTCATTGAGCATCTCCCTACAGGAACATTGTGATCCATTTCAAACATATTTACAGGATCCGTAGGGCTCGATCTTGCAAGGTGCTGAGAATTCTGGCCTGATTCAGTAAGGCACTTTAGCACACACCTAAATTTAAGAATGTGAAGTCACTCTCAAGAATATGATGAGACTGTTCATGTGCTTAAAATTAAGCATATACTCAAACGCTTTGCTGGATCAGGCCAGAGTTCTAAGCACCTTACAGAACATAGCCATTAGAGAATGTTTTTGAAAAATATTGGAATGGTGTAATCTTCATTCATAAAAATATTTTCTGGATCTCTCTTCAAGGACTACTTCTATCATGATGCATACACAAAATGGCATGCTGAGGGGCCCTGTTTCTAATGGTATTTGAAATTAACCTGGCCTTCCTGCTTCAATCACTATATCAGGAACATGAAAAGCCCTCTTACATCATCTAGGTCACACCACGCCAGTGCAGGATTGAGCCATGAAGTATATTCTCCGCTACTTTGTCTAGTTCAGTTTCAAATGATGAGGATTTCATTATTTCCCTTGGGAAACTATCCCCTAGTAGATGTAAAAATGAGGGACAATCTCCTCAGATTAAGACTACATTTTCTTTTCATTCCAAATTGACTTAATTTTATCCCATTACTCCTAGTTAATGAGGAATCACCAATGATGTATAGAGACCACGCTGGACCGTGATATGCTGCCTCTGAATAGTGCAGGCTCACCCTAATGCCAGGCCAACAAAGCATCAACATTACAATTAAAGATGCAAATATCAAAATTAGATCAAGTAGACATTAAGTTGTAACACAAGAGTATATGCAAAACTGGTTTGTGCAGTCAGGTAGAGAGGTCCTATTGCATGTCACTGTTTTGAATTGAATACACCTTATGGAAAGGTTCAACAAGATTCAAGTGCATTTGGCTGGAGGTCAGAACAGAGACCAAATTCATTTATGTTTAGACACAAAGCTCTTGCTGCTCATCTTTACCTCCCACACCTCAAATAATCTGTGTTGATCTAGTACTGAGCTTCTACTGACAGATGCTAAGAGTATACAAGCACATAGTGATAGTGTTCACTGGGGAGCAACCGCTCTCCAAAACTCACTTAAGAACTTGGAGAGAAGTCTTTGAAACATGGAGTTAGTGAACTTCACATTCAGGACTGAACTGCAAGACACTGAGCATTCTCAACCCTCAGGGATGTTAAGGGGAGTTGTGGGCCTTCGGCACTTTGCAGAAAGTGTGGAGCATTAGGAAAAGCAATAGCTGTTGACAGGAAAACGTGCCAGAGTAAATGAAATTTCAAATTTAGAAATAAACTATTAAATGCATGAGAGATTAAATAAAGCCTTATGGATGTTATTAATGTGTGATTTGCTCATCACATTCTATCCCACTTGCAATGATGTGTTTATTCATAATTTAGATAAATAAAGAGAGTGCGGACTGTCAAACTGTTATTGCAGTATCAGTGAGTCATATTTTGAAAGTAGAGGTCATCTGAACTTCTCCACTTCTCCCAGATTCTATATTTATCCAGATAACTATGGGCGAGAAGATCAGTGTTTTGTTCCTGACTTTGCTATAGTTTTTCTGTGTGACCTTGGGAAAGACATTTAACCTCTCTGTGCCTCGGTTTTTACATCTGTACAGTAGGGGTGACAACATATCCCAACCTCACGAGTTGTGCTGTGAAACTTACCTCATTAATGTTTATGAAGTGCTTTGAGATGCTTGGATGAAGGTTGTTATAGAAATGCAAAGTATGCTATTATATTTAGAGTTGAGCCTGACACAAAACACTGGGCTCAAAGACCCCTGAACTCCAGGGAATTGGATTCATGCCCAATCCAAATTTACATTTCAGGCCCATCTCTATTGTGTTATTACATCTTCACTAAGGTCACAAATGTATGGCCACATTGCGAGTGATGCAGTAACATTTAATAAGGTCACACACAAATATATCCAAGGTGGTATAAAAAGAAACAGTCACTGAAGTCTAAACATAAATATCCTGCTTTCAGATACAAACCAAAGGTTCATTCAGGATCCAAGCATCTCCTGCTGTGTTCTTTAAAGCAGGAGCAGCTGCATGAGGAGTCATAATCTAGGTCATTAAATAGGCGTATATAAGCACGGTTATTAAGTACTCTTGATGGTAGTTGTTTACATCCTGATAGAAAACCTAACAAACAAAGGTGCTCAAAAGATATCACGTCATAGGCCCTTCCTAAACCACTCAGTCATGGTGCAAACGAGGGGCAAAAACGTGGGTAATGTGATATTTTTAAACAGATCAACAAATACATTATAGAATGGTGGAAAACATCCCTCAATCAGGGCAAGGCGCAAAATAACAACACACCAATTTTCTGCATAGTGTTCATGTTAAAATCCTACACAAACCAGGTCTAGAACTGGTGTCAGTAAGAATAATTCCAGTGAGGACGAGGTTTTCGCCAAGCTTTATCCAGTCTTCAAAACGAAACAAAAAATGTTCATCGATTCCATTCAGGAAAAAGGGGTTAGGTGGGAGTTGATTCTTATTTGAACTAAACCAGGTTGCCCAACTACTGGCACATCAAATCAGCATTAGGATGTTGGGTCATCACAGCCCACTGAAAGAACAGAAGAAGAGGATCTCATGGGGGATGTAGTCTAGATTTTAAATGGCTATTTTAAAAGTATGCTTTCTCTGACACCTTTCATACTGCAGGATCCCATGGTACTTTACACATAAGTAACCCATACACAGTGGGCACCATTATAAAACAAACCACAGCGATTGTTTTATGTCACCTATTCTAAACGCAGGATGATACCATGTTTAATGCAGCTGGGGTAGCAAACGTTAAGGTTATAATGGTACTCAACGTACAAACTATGCTTAGCAATCAATTCACCTGCCACTGAAATGCAACCAACTCTGGGGGGAGGGACACAGTAACTGTTTAGCAGTGCACAATATTACTACACAGATGTCATCCTCAGCAATATCATCAAAAAGAAAGTAACCAAAACACAAATAAAAGCTCCAGTAAATCTTCATGGAAACAACTAAGGTGTTTACATGGAAAAGAACACAACTGGTTGGGAGGGAAATGCCATTTTTAAACGTCAAAGAGAGAATTAAAATATAAAAGAGTAAAAATAAGGGAAGGGAAATGCTGAGTTCCTTCAACCAAGTGACTCTCATTTCAGTTTCCCTTGCTGTGACCCACATACTTGCACTTCATTTCTCGTCACTAAAATCTCAGTGCAGTAATAGCTTCCTAAACAATACAGCTCCATATTTTAAAGCTGTTGCTATGCTACTGTACTATGCCAAGCCTCTGCTGGAGCCAACAGCTGAAGTGGCACAGTGATGTCAGCTTCACATTGATTCATGGACCTTTCCAGAGGGAGAAATGGCCCATCTGCACAGTGCATGAACAGGGCATGCATTCAGTGGAGGTGAGGAGTAAAGCTTTTCACCCTTTGTACCCGAAAGATTAAGCAAGGTGCTGTGCCTTGGTACTAAAGCACACATTCTGTTCATAACAGATAACCTCCCATTCATAATTACCAGACTAGCTGGGACAGAATTGCCAGTTTGCTAATCTTCTCATGCACACAAAACAATTTGCATAAACATAAATCAAGCTGTAAAGAGAGAACCATAGCACAATTCTCCTCTCAGAGGATTACTGTCGCAGATGAGAAACATAGATGAGAAAGTCAGTTTTTCCTCTTGGGTGAGACATTAAAACTTAAGGGAACCATCCTACTGTCTGATAAAGTGGCAGCAACAGCATATCATGCAGCCATGCTGTGGACAAACCCCAGTGTCCCCCTGCTCTCTAGGCTACTAGAGACCACGGGGCGGATGGTGATAGCCCTTACACTGAATTTATAGTATAATGCTCTGACTTCAAAAGAGTTACTCCTACTTTCAACAGTGAGAGATCAGGATCAGGCCCCAAGACTATGAGTGACACAATGCTCATGAAGCCTGACGGCAGATGCTAACTCTCCAGCTATAATATTGAATTATGGCTGTTTGGTAATGGAGAGATAGTGGTGGTCTTGGTCATTCAGCTACAGTTAGAAATGTTTCTTAGGAAGATACTAGAATGGGAAGGTGAGCTTTGTCTAGGTTCTGTAATCGGAGCAAAAGATTTTAAAAGGACAAAACATGAAAGACAAAGATAAACTGGATAAAGTCTACCAAAGGGAAAGTTCTGATGCCCTTACTCATGCCGCATAGTGCTTTGCGGCACCAGTAGACCCACTGAAATCAACCAGACCACTGGTGGGGTAAGGCCGTAGTCAACAGCCCACTGATTAAGGAGCCTAGACTCTAAATCCCTGTTGAAAATGAGATTTAGATTCCTAAATCAGTTAGGCGTTGCACCGCTGAGCACAGCAATGCCAAAATACTTTTAAAAAACCGGGCCAACATGAATTTATACAAATCTGTTACAATGTTAGGACATTGACTTTCCCATCAGTCATTTCCACCACTTTCATTGTTTTAGTTAACTTGAGTTTCTATCACAACTTGGTCTTGGTATTATAATAACTGGAGCTCTCTGAAAAAAAGCTTTTCAATTATTCCCTTGCTCAAGCTGTTCAATTAACTTAAAGGACCCCAAGGAGCTGGTTACGTATCATTCAACCTCTCCATTACTCAGTTGGCTCATATGTGAAAGGAAAACATTTGCTTATTTACTTCAAAGAGGTGTTATAGCGAATATTTATAAAGAATTTTTTAAAAATTAAAATGTCATAAATCCAAATTATTATAATTATTTCATCCTCATATATAGAGGCAAATTTTCAGTCTGGTTTTAACCAGACCTCTGTTTTCGTGTGTGCAAAAATTTGCTGGAGGAAATAACTGCAGATACAGTTTTGCTCCAGCATTCTTTACTATGTGCTGAAAATTGCACCTGCAGTTATTTGTGGTTGCATGCTGTGGCCACAAACCAGCATTTGAAAATCTGGCCCAATGTGAAAAAGATACTCCCATTTGTGTAAATTTCCTTAGCCTTAATAGAAGCTGCCCACACAAAATTCCCATTGAAAATTACAAATGTTCATCTTGATTCAGTGGTCCAACAACACTCCATGATTTTTATGCGTGCTTAACTAGCCATGCTCCTATAGGCATCAAAATTACTACCTGTTTAAGATGGGCAAAGGGCATCATTGCTCTTGAGCTAATTTTCTAGCACTAAATGTTTACAGCATGTGATTTATTAACCCAAAACATCAGTAAATATTTAAAAATGAAACTCTCTCAGTACAATCTACATTTGTTTCATATGCCATGGGGAAACTAATAAATGGAAAAGTATGTGGTTTCAATAAGTGTAATCTCACAAACAAACTTTCACTTTGCAACAATTAAAATGCCTGTCCTTATCATGTGCTGAGAACAGACAGAATCTCTGACCATTGCTCCATTAATCTGTAACAGCCTAATCCTGGAAATAATGAATGAGGTACTGGGTGCCCTCAACTCCCAGTGACTTCTGCAGGGAGCTGAAGGAGTTCAGCACCTCCAGGAAAGACTCAACACATTGTAGGATCAGTCCCATGGCTGATAAACTCCTTAGAAAATTAATGAACAGATCTAATTGTCACAATGGAAAGACAGTTAAAAGATAAGAATTTAAACGCTAATCTACAAAGTGCTTAGGGTCAATTTCTGCCCTCAAATTCACACATGCAATTCCCAGTGAAGTTTTGAGGATTCCTGTGTAGGTAACTGAGAGAAGCATTTAGTTCTCAGAATGACCCTGCTAACCACCACAATGATCAGTAATGCTCATACTAATGGAGTGTTTAATCTGTTTCATGCTTCCAGCTATTCAGCTCTCCTTCTGATTGTTTTATTTTTTTTAAAGTAAGATGTAATATATTGAAAATTGTATTGTATTCTGCAGGATATTTTCCTTTTACATATCATAAGATAGTGATCACAGACTATAACATAACATTCATCCTTGTCTCAAAACTTCTAAACAGTTTCCATCATTTTCTTGACCAGAATTTATTTTAAAAGAGACTTTGTCCTTGTGAAATTCCTGTCTCCTGTACATCCAAATTCACGCCCTTTATCCTTTTTCACACCAGCAATCGCATACCACACAACAAAAACACTAACCCAGGAACCTATCCATGCAACAATGCCCGTTGCCAACTGTGTCCACATATCTATTCAGGGGACACTATCATAGGGCCTAATCACATCAGCCACACTATCAGAGGCTCGTTCACCTGCACATCTACCAATGTGATATATGCCATCATGCGCCAGCAATGCCCCTCTGCCATGTACATTGGCCAAACTGGACAGTCTCTATGTAAAAGAATAAATGGACACAAATCAGACGTCAAGAATTATAACATTCAAAAACCAATCAGAGAACACTTCAATCTCTTTGGTCACTCGATTACAGACCTAAAAGTGGCAATTCAACAAAAAAACTTCAAAAACAGACTCCAACGAGAGACTGCTGAATTGGAATTAATTTGCAAACTGGATACAATTAACTTAGGCTTGAATAAAGACTGGGAGTGGATGTGTCATTACACAGAGTAAAACTATTTCCCCATGTTTATTTCCCTCCCCCCCCCCCATTGCTCACATGTTCTTGTCAACTGCTGGAAATGGCCCACCTTGATTATCACTACAAAAGCTCCCCCTCCCCCCACAGCTGGTAATAGCTCACCTTACCTGATCGCTCTCCTTACAGTCTGTATGGTAACACCCACTGTTTCATGTTCTCTGTGTATATAAAATCTCCCCACTGTATTTTCTACTGCATGCATCCGATGAAGTGAGCTGTAGCTCATGAAAGCTTATGCTCAAATAAATTTGTTAGTCTCTAAGGTGCCACAAGTACTCCTATCCTTTTCCAGAGGCTGCCTTTCCCCTCTCCTATTAATTATTTATTCCTTCTTCCCATTTGTGTAACAACTGCATGGGTTGGTGTTATATTTATACTGTAATACTGTCCATATGTACCATTGTCCTTTACTGGATGTAATCTAAACTGCTTACCTGTGTGTCACAGGCCCTGTATGGCTAACAGGGAAAATGGTTTCTCCTTTGACTCAGATGATAGGGAACTGTGCTTCTGGTGTGCAGAATGTGCTTTTTAAGGACATATTTCTGAGTGGAGAGGATATGAACCCTAGCTCATTTCTCAAAGAACTGTTAAAAACAGATAAAATATTATTCAAATTTAATACAAAAATGTAGATTGAAACAACATCAAGGCTGCAAAGTAAAGCACTCAAACCTCAGGAAAAGACAAAGTTAAGGTTGTGCACTAACAGCACAGGAGTTCAGCAAGCACAAGTGCACAGTGCTGAATAGGGGACCACACTATGGGCAAAAAATGCTCACAATTTGCACGTATTGTGGGTTTGAAGAGGCTATATTTCTATACAAAATTGCATCTACATCAAGCTGCCCCGTGTGACTAGTATCCTGAGTTGTATGTTGATCATATTTCAGTTTTCAAGGGCTTATGTTTGAAGAAACCATAGGCTTATTAAATAGGTGCTGAGTGGGTGTGACAAGTTCAGACATGTTGGACTGACACAAATGTCTCCATGGTTAATGCTTGTACTCTTTATTGTTAGAAGTACTGTGAACTTCTTGATAAAGATCACATACTGAATTCTGCTCCAGGGTAAACTAGTGTAAATCCAGAACAATCCATTGAGTATTAAGACTCATCGAAAGATGAATTAAGAGGAAGACTGGCTTAATGTTTTTTAACATTTTCTGGGTACATTCAATAATAAAAGGGTGCAAATTAATTCCATAAAATATCATGAAGTTTGATTGAGACTGTTTGATACTGCAGTAAAGAGTCAGCATGCACTAGCATTTACAGCTATCTGAGATACTGCAATTATTCTCCTATCTAAACTGAGTTTGGACTGAGCTACTTCCAGATTATACAGTGATCTGGCTGCCATTTTGTTTTCTGGTTCCTTCTCCCTGGCTCTCTGTCAGCAGCCATCTTTGTCTGAGGTTGACATCTCTGACCAGTCCCAAAGGTTTACAGCTGCCTGGAAGGAGGGACGGACGGATGGAGAGAGGGATCTGTGTGCGGATGTGTGCACATGGGCTACTGCTGCCAAAGGGAAGGGTCCTTCCAGATTGCTACCAAGTGTATGGGAAGGCAAACCCAGAAGAGGATGACAACAGTTTGAAAACAGCCATCCAGCAAACCTGACTAAGGTGAGCCAGACACAGCACTCCATCCAGCCCAGAGGAGCAATCACAGACTCCACAGCCAGAGAGCCAACTGAGCAGAGCCAAGCTGTGGGGAGGACCCAAAGGAAGGACAGAGTTCAGCCACTGGGGGAGTCATAAAGAAAGCAGAGCACAGCCAGGGAGAGCAGACCCTATCAGGAGAGATGCTAGGTTCTGAGCAGAGTCCACTGGGGGGCAATTAGAAAAGGAGGTGAGCGTAGCCTCGGGGGCACCAAAAGGGAAAAAGAGCCAAGCCTTGGGAGGAGTCAGAGAGGTAGCAGAGCCCAACTGCAGGGAACAAGGGTAAACCAGATAGAGAGCAAAGCTCAGATGGTGAAAAACAGGAATAGCAGAGTCCAGATGGGACATCCGGGCAAGTAAGGGGGAACAGAGTACAGATAAAATAGGCCACCCCTGTTTTGATTTTATCATGCTTTATGCTAAATAGTTCATTTGTTCTAAAATATATTGGTGCACAGAAACCTTGGGATTTGGTGGGCTGTATTAGAAACATTGTCCATTATTAAGTATCCATTGTTGTTTGTCCAAGGGCTCAGCTCCTAAATGTAATGGAGATGATAGAAGGGGAAGTCTATTTTGCAACAATCACAGGTGGCAGAAGAGAGAAAGATGCTTTCCCAATCTTTAGGTGGAGACCCCTTTTCAGTTAAAAGAAAAGGAGTACTTGTGGCACCTTAGAGACTAACCAATTTATTTGAGCATAAGCTTTCGTGAGCTACAGCTCACTTCATTGGATGCATACTGTGGAAAATACAGAAGATGTTCTTATACATACAAACCATGAAAAAATGGGTGTTTACCACTACAAAAGGCTTTCTCTCCCCCCACCCCACTCTCCTGTTGGTAATAGCTTATCTAAAGTGATCACTCTCCTTACAATGTGTGTGATAATCAAGGTGGGCCATTTCCAGCATAAATCCAGGTTTTCTTCCCCCCCCCCTTTTTTTTTCCACACACACAAACCCACTCTCCTGTTGGTAATAGTTTATCTAAAGTGATCACTCTCCTTCCAATATGTATGATAATCAAGGTGGGCCATTTCCAGCACAAATCCAGGGTTTAACAAGAACATCGGGGGGGGGGGGAAGAGTAGGAAAAAACAAGGGGAAATAGGTTACCTTGCATAAAGACTTAGCCACTCCCAGTCTCTATTCAAGCCTAAGTTAATTGTATCCAATTTGCAAATGAATTCCAATTCAACAGTCTCTCGCTGGAGTCTGGTTTTGAAGTTTTTCTGTTGTAATATCGCAACTTTCATGTCTGTAATCGCGTGACCAGAGAGATTGAAGTGTTCTCTGACTGGTTTATGAATGTTATAATTCTTGACATCTGATTTGTGTCCATTTATTCTTTTACGTAGAGACTGTCCAGTTTGACCAATGTACATGGCAGAGGGGCATTGCTGGCACATGATGGCATATATCACATTGGTGGATGTGCAGGTGAACGAGCCTCTGATAGTGTGGCTGATGTGATTAGGCCCTGTGATGGTGTCCCCTGAATAGATATGTGGGCACAGTTGGCAACGGGCTTTGTTGCAAGGATAGGTTCCTGGGTTAGTGGTTCTGTTGTGTGGTATGTGGTTGCTGGTGAGTATTCGCTTCAGGTTGGGGGGGGCTGTCTGTAGGCAAGGACTGGCCTGAGCCACAATGTAAACTGTTTTGACCACAAGATTTAGTGAAGTTTAATTTACAATGTATTCTGCTGAATATAAAATACTGCTGTCTTCTCCGAGAGAGATTGTTTGTGTGAATGAGGAATGCATGCATCAGAAAAAATAAGGTGTGAAAGCCATCACAAATGTCCAGATGGTCAAGAAAAAGTGAGAGACTTGGAAACACCAGGAGACAATCAGAAAACATCCATTGTATCCGATGCTAAACATGTTAGCTGCATTGATGGCCTCAGAGGTGAGGCAATCACCCCCAAAGGCAAGATGATAGGAGATAACGATGGAAAGCCCGACAATAACCATCAAATGATAACAGCAGAAAACCCCAAGATTACCACCATTTAAGGACTAATTATTACAGGATGATATTGCAAAATGCATGGACTCAAATGGGAATTTACAAGTATAAAACTGAGGTTTTTGCCATGAAACTCTGGGTTCAGTCTGCCAAAACCTTGGAGCATCAGATCACGACTGACAGAGCCCAGCTCCTCACTCGTGTTCAGTCTAACTGGCCATTAGATTGACTCGAGCTACAACAGACTGGTAACTATAAAAACATCAACTGGCAGGACTGCGTGCATGAGGTGTACGTGTGTGTGTGTGACTGAAAAGCATATGCTAACTGTTGTATTTTCAATAAATATGGCGTATTTGCCTTCTCTCTTGCAAAAGATCCTGTGTGCTTTGTATAGCATAACACAGCTCTATTGGAGCAACATTGCCGGGGAGCTGAAGAGCCACCAGGGGCCAGAGCCAGTTCACATGAACAGGGTAACTGTGAGGATGGACCTGGTCCTCTGCAGATACCCCTGATTCCTGCACTGATTCCCAGTACAACTGCCCATCCCACAAGATGTGGAGGGATTTCCACCAGGGAATCCTTGCAGAGATTTTCTCCTCTAAAGCCTTCTTCCAGAGGTTTTTACCATGGGAAGGAATGATATGGGTCAGAGTTTCCAGTCCCTGATTCAGATAATTTCCACATAAGAGATGATCTGGTTCATGGGGCTAGGGGGTTGTCTTTTTTTTAAGTTCAGGTTCATTAGTCCAGATTCTCCTCTCACTTATAACTGTTTTATACTAACTGACTTCAATGAAGTTGCTCCTGACTTACAGAGAAGCAAGTGAGAAAAAAATCAGCCCCTTTGTTCTTCTGAATGAATCCCACTCACTCCTGGCATCAGCTTAATCAGCCTTGCTAATCATTAGCTGAATTTCACATGTGTAAATCTGAATTACAGTAGGGTTTTTAGCATCTTCCATGCAACTTGTATGCCAAAATGTTCCACAGAGTACCTATAAGTTTCATATAAGGAAGTGAGCAAAGTATAGATAAGGAAGGAAAGATTGGTTTTCAGCTTGAGATTTGAAATGAGATGGAGAGTTGAACAAGTGGAGAGAAAAAGGGCACAAGCTGCAGAGGAGAAGGCTCTTGGAACAATGAGGATAAGAATAAATTGAGGGACAAATAGTAGTAATTCCAAGATCCAAAAATGTTTAAAAGCCCTGTTAAAGTTCCTAAGGAAACAAAATACATTTAACTATTACATTGTTTACAAAACCCAAGCACTTATAAGCACGGAAATGAATGGGAAAGGACATCATAAAATCTTACAGCGTCCACATAATAAACACCTTCTTATCAAGTACTATGAGCCATTGCCACTTGAGGTGAAGGAAGATATTTGTTAGCTGTCAAGTACAGATGGATTCTTATGTTCTTTCTAAGCGGTAACGAAACAGAAGACAACTTGCTCTCACACATAGTGCCCTAGCCTGCTCCCATTGCTATCAGTGGCAAAAGCCTCTTTGCATCAATGGGAACAAAAAGTGGACCCAAAACTATCCACAAGGAAAGTGCTGGATTCTTCCAGTGAAGACTGGATGCCTTCCTAAAAGATGTGCTTTAGTCAAACACAAATTATTGGGCTCAATACAGGGGTAACTGGGTGAAATTCGGAGGCCTTCTGTTATATGAGAGGTCAGATCAGATGATCTAATGGTCCCTTCTGGCCTTAAAAATCTATGAATAAAAATCATTAACAACAGTGCATGAATTTTCAAGGGGATTTAACTGTATAACTAGGATAACTGGAGGGACAGTAACAAAACATTTTTTAACTAGCGGGAGAGATAGGAACATTAAACAAAAGAAAAATGTTCAAATCATAGTATTTTAATGCCTTGTAGGTGGAAAACAGTTGATTAATCCATTTATATTGTCCAGAAGTGTTCTCCTTTATCCTCTAAGAAAATATGGCAATTTCCCAGCCAAACTAATTTTGCAAGCCAAAGGCGTAGGGACTTTGTAATGGCAGCTGATTGCAACCTCAGCTAAGGAGAGGCCACAATACCATATTATCTGATGGGGATTGTAAAAGACAATCCTTCCCCTCTTACTATCTCACATCAATGCAAAGGTCATTATATGTTCTTACTTAATATGCTCAATATCAAATGTTAAAATTGCTGAGAGCATTAGTGGTAACACAAACTCATATTCTACTTTCAAAATATTCAGGTCACTTAGGGCCAGATTCTGATATGGGATATTCAACATGAATAAGGGTAACTCCCAAAGTTGTCCCATTGAAGTCACTGGGATTGATCAATATTGAGAAAGGAGGTGTAAAGAGAGGTTTTTCTGAAGGAAAGTACAACATTTATTTAAGAGCTTAGGTGAATGTGATTTAGAAACTCAACAAGGGAAAGAGTGAAACTGACTCCCTAGTGATTCAGACCTGACTTGAATTTCACTAATAGGCACTTTAAATCTGCATCACAGAAATAACTTAATCCAATTTGTTGTAATAAATAAGTTGGATCTGTTCCAAAGATGAACATGGGAAAGAATTTCCCTGCAGCTCTTCATTTTGAAGATTTGTTTTCCTTTAGAATATTAATATGTATAGCTCTTGATCCATAGCCCATTGAATAGGAGTCTTTTAATTGATTCAATGGGCTTTGGATCAGGCCTCTCTAACACTTTTCATACAAAGATCACAAAACCAATACACATGGGTGGGTAAGCAGTATTATCCCCATTTTACATGGAAAAAGGGAGTCACAGAGAGGATAAGTGACTTGCCCAATTTCATGCAGAATGTCAACGGCAGAGCTGGGGGCAGACCTTAGCGCACACTTCAGTGAGGCTGAGGATACTTGGATTGATTCTGGTTCTAATGCTACTGTACACGTCTAGGAGCACAAGCCCTTACCTTAACAAAGAGGAAAATCTCACACTCCTTCTGAAAGTTGTCAGTTTCTCCTAAGTTGTTGTTAGCTGGAAATCTGGTGAAAGTTGGGAAGGTGGGGGAAGTGCCTGGGCTCTTACGAAGACTGAATCCAGTAGGAGATGGGATTTTATTTCCAAACACCATCCTTTCTACACATTCGTCACTGGGCCTTGGGCTCATCATCTCCATCTCTTCCTGGCGATGCTGGTCCTCTTCAGCCCCTTGCTGAGAGGAAGCGGAACCATCCTCACCATCAGCTCCTTGCTGAGATGAGACAGAATTACTGCGGCTGTGTTCTGGGCTCTCCTGACAGCTGATGTCCATGCTTTCTGGAGTGGTGGTGGAAGAAGGAGATGCTGAGTCTTCATGGACTTGCTCATAAAGATGATCCTCTTTTGCTTCCTCTGAATCAGGAATCTCATAGAGGCCAGTGTTCTCTATATTTTCATAGATGTTGGTAAAGCCGGCATTTTCCATGCTGGCTGGTTGGTTGGATTTTGCCTTTCTTTTGGTATCTTGAGGGGCTGGAGGTGGCAACAGATAAACACTGTTTAAAAGGAAGCAGTGTTTATGGTGTGCTTTTTGAATGCACTGGTACACATTACAGGTTTCCAACAATCATTTACGGAGAGCTTTAAATCAATAAACTATATTCCACTGAAGTCAAAGATAAGAGCAGCTCACTTTTAACCCCTTCCTGGCTCAGAGCACATGCAACTATATTTAATCACTATTTGCTCTTCCGAATATATTTTAGTCAGACTTCAGTACATACAATGAATCCAACTCAGACAATTACCAGAGAACAATAAAAGTCAGTTGTGAAGTAAACACTGGTCTTTATCTGAAAGTCTAATATACCTTGGGAATACTTTGCTTAAAGCCTAGCGGACGTAGATCTCACTGAACTGATTTTCTGAGCATCAGTGAAAAGCAAGGGTACCTACTCCTCTGATCACAAAATACCACCACCAATGTAAACAAGCTGCAACACTTCAGTTGTTTATCACAGGCCAGTGAAGAATCAATTACTGAAAAATAAATTCAAGTAGTATCACAGAGGATAAAGCACCAGACTGGTTATCTTGAGATTTGCATTCTCTTCCAGGCTCTGCCACTGACACACTATTTGATCTTCGGCAAGTCACTTCACTTCTGCCTGCCTTAACTTGTCTATTTGTAAAGTGGAGACAACAACGTGTATCCATATTTGTAAATTGCTTTGAAATCTAGAAATAAAAGCATAAGTGTTAAGTGTTATTATATTACATTTAAAATGTATTATATGTATCTGCCATTTATATCCAGGTTCTTTATACGCCCATTTTTCTTAGAGAGGGCCCAAGTCATGAAGTTTGGATCTGGAGTTGAACTTTCCAAAGTTTGGGGAAGTACAGATTTAGTGATTGGATTAAGACATCTCTCATTTTCATGCATCTGCTGCACTTTGACTATCTTCCTATTCTTAAGGCTTCAACTGCATTCAATCTTGCATGGGTGGGTAAGGAAGGAGAGAAGATTCAATGAAACCTTTCCTCCTGCACCCCCAGCAAGGACTTGGCACAGTGAAGTCCCTGTGCTTCTCCGAGTTGACTGCTACAACCAGTGGTGGATTCCCCAGAGGGACTGGGGAAGTTGGGGGGGAGAGCAGAACTTATACCGCACCCATCTCTGCACAGAACAAAGAGGTGCATCCACTACACTCCTGGCAAAAGGTGGCGCAGCAGATGCTGTCTCCCTGAGATCAGGAGGCTGTGGATTAAAGTCATTATTTTTGTATTCAGCCTATCAAAGTAATAATAAAAGTCAAACCGCAAAAGTGTAGCAGCCTTTAAACCTACAGGCAGCTGGATTCATCACCTAAATCATTCTGATTTACCTATGTTTAATTTTTATGTAGACAATAAAAATGCAGCAAGTGGAATTTGCATTCCCTATCTGGAACTAACACCATTCCACACAGATAGAGTTAAATAACAGAAAGACAATGAGATACCTTGACACATGATTACTTTACTGGATAGGCACAAACTGAGGACTTCAGGGATGTATAATTCATATTCAGTGTGTTACTCACGTAATACTGCCTGATCCACAAGCAATGTCAGTAAGCAGAACAAAGCCCATTTGCCCTTCACTGTTTCCATGTGTAACTGGCACATTGCTTGAACATCTTCTCAAATCCAAATTAAAAGATCAAACATCATCAAAAATCATGTGTCAGGCTCCCATGACCATGAGATTGGCTTACAAATCATGAGATTTTAAAATAATAAATATGGGGTTCTTTAGATTTACTTTCTGTTTTTCAAACTTCACAAGTGAATGGGTCCCATTTTCATGCTTTTCTGTGCCGTCATGAAGGTTAGAAACGTACATTTTTTAAATGAAAGCTGAAATTCTTGAATAATCATTTGTCTGCTGGACCTGCGACTTCAGATAAAAGATGAAGGGTTAAATTCTGGCTCCATTGAAGTCAATGGGAGCTTTGCCATTAAACGCAGCCAAGATCTCACACCAGATATTGCAAAACAATCATGAGTTGGCACCACTGACATTTTGATGGGCTCTGAATTCGACACAGCTCCCAAAAACTGTATTAAGGGCCTGATTCCACTGTCCTAGGCAAACACCCTGTCTCCTTCTCTATGAATGTGGAGGTCCCCCTGGTGGTGAAAGTGGTGCACTTGCACTCTATAAGAGGGCTGAATTCAAAGCAGGGAGTCTCGTACACTCTACAGCACAAGAGCTCAACTTCATGAGAGCTCCCTGAATAAGAAGGGCCAGGCAATGGTTGCTAAAGCCAGACGATCTTCTGCTATATGAAACCTTCAGCTGGTTTCACACATAGTGCAGATATGCTAAGATGCTTCTGCAGGGCAACTTCAGGCAAATTTGGATCTCTCCCAGCACACAAATCTGCGACTCGGGCTGAGCACTAGAGCAGTGGATATGGTCTCAAATGCACACCCAACACAGCCATTGACTTAAATGGAACGTTTGGGTGCACGAGGAAAGTAGGGTCATGCCTTATGTCTTGTTTTCTTTATCCCTCCGAATATTATAGAGCATACTGTGTGGATCCACCCCCACCTTATAAAACCCAAGGTGTATCTCAGGGGAAGATGGGTGGGGATGGAGAGATAGCACCTGAAAGTTGCAGTTGAGTTCAGAAATGTTGTTTCAACAGTAACATTTTTAAAAGGCTTTGCAGGAGAAGCATCTCTTTCCATATTCATCTTGCGGAGTGAAATGTGTTGCCCTACAACAGCTGCCTCAGTCCAGCCTTCTCCAAACTTACGCTCTCTTTAATATGCCTTCTTGACTTTTTGGACCTTTGTTAGAGCTTGTTTGTTTGTTTGTTATTCTATTATATACAGCCCAAAGAACCTGGGAGGGATGGGAAGGAGCGGAGCCCACTGGTTTTGTATGACATTTTTATTTGGTTTGCAAATTTCTTGCTTTTAAGAAAATGCTTTGTGTGTTTTCAAGCTTTTCAAGAACATAGATGCACTTTGCTGTCTAACCTGTGCTGTTCAAAGACTTCTCTGATGAAGGACTTCATGCTGTAAGCACTCTCTGGGCATAACTCCCATTGATTTCAAGAGATACCCTATGCTTGCAGGATCAGACCCTCTAAGGCCATCAAAATGCTTCTCTTGTTCTCTCCCTGCTGCCACCCAGTCTTAAAAATCACTGAGAAGGGAAAAAAGAAAATCTATCATCACCACTGATGACTGCTTTAGAGGAGAACCAACATGCAGCTTCCAGAGACCTAAATCACCACGATCAGTTTTTTGCAGAGAAAGCAATTGCAGCAAGTAGCAGCACCTGCTGAAAATGAACAAGAAGGCAGGTAAAATACAAATATTATGCAACAGTTTGAAACTTGGTGTTTCATACTTTTCAATAATAAAATCACTTTTACCACTTCTCTTTCCCCACCCCGGTGCTTGCACAGAACACAGCTTCATTCCTCTGGAAGAGCTGGACTTGACTCCACAGTTTTGCACTTCATTTAGTTATTTATGCTTTTTATTCATTATTATTTTTTAACATTTATATTGGTCATAACCAAGATGGGCCTTAGTGTGCCAGGACCTGTACAAATATAATAAATGAGAGTTCCTGCCCCCCAAAAGCTCACTCTCAAAAATTGGTGTACAATTTATACCCATGCAAAGTGTGTGCAAAATGGGTGTAGAATGCTATTCTGATCTGATAGCATTTTATATCTACTTTGCACAGTATAAAGGACAATATAAGGTGCAAAGCAGTGAAGAATCTGGCCCTCTCTCTCTGCATCTAAGAAAGTATTTATTCAAAATAAATCTGGGAAATGAAAAACAGACTCCCGTTTCACCTTACATCTTTATCTTCACTACAAACTTTTGTGTTCCAATACACTGAAAAGTCAAATTAACTAAAATGATTCTGACTATGATTTTGCAGTTAGTATGCATAAAACGAAATTATTATCAATGGGTAAAATTTTCAATGGGTAAAAAAGTATTTTTCTTTTCTTAATTCATTCTCTTTCTTTGAGATAATATATGTTAGGCAGGCTAAGTTGCTTGTTTAGACCATCCAGACTCAACAAGCCTGGTACTGTATTTTTTCATAGATTTACAGATTTTTTAGACCAGAGCAGACCTTTCGATCATATAGTCTGACTTACTGTATAACATAGGCTATAGAATTTCATCCAGTTATCCCCGTATTGAGCCCAATAATGTGTATTTAATTAAAGTATATCTTCTTGAAGACTTCAAGAGATGGAAAATCCACCACTTCCTTTGGTAGTTTGTTCCAATAGTCAATCAACCTTGCTGTTAAAAAGGTGTGCTTTTTTCTGATTTGAATTTGTCTGCCTTTAAACTTCCAGACAGTGGTTCCCATTGTGCCTCTCTGTTGTATTAAAGAGCCCATCACTACCAGTATTTTCTCTCTATAAAAGGTACTTATACGCTGTAATCAAGATACTTTTTGATAAACTAAACAGATGGAGCTCCTTCAGTTTATTGCTCTGAGGCATTTTTTCCAGTCCTTGAATATTTTTTGTGGCTCCTCTTTGCACTTCTTCACCCTCCCTTTGATTCTGATCCCACTGTAATCCACTGGACACAGAGTTTCACCTTACAGCACTATCACTGAGATCAGAATCTGGCCCACAGAGTGTTCAACCAAGGGGCTTGATAATGCTCTCACTTACTCCAGTGTTCTATGAACAGTCTGTGGAATATAACTGAAATGCTAAATTAGTTATTTTAAATGCCCTATTATTCATATACAAAAAAATCAATGTGAAATAATGAAGCAGCCTGCATTACTAACTAGATAAAGACAAGAAAATCAGAGACAGGAATCAACTGAGTTACTCTGACTTAAACTAGCTGAGGATCTGCCCTTTCATATGTACAAAGAGAGAAGCTACTTAGGGTGTATTTTTGTAAGGTCACTCAGGGGGTAACTATAATTTTAACTCTGTTGCAGCCCTTAATTTTTTTTCACTTGCACTACAATGGACAGACTTTCATGCATTAGGAGGAACTTACTAAAGTAAAAGTTAAGGGCCACATCCGTAGCTGGTGAAGTCAATGGAGCTTTACATCAGTAAATGATCTAGCCCAACATTTTAAAAAGGTAATAGTAGCAAAAGTCAGAACTGAAAATGGAGAGGTCTGGGAAAATGAATGATTAAAATGAGGCAAACAACACTCTTGGAAACATTCAGTGAAAACTGGAGCCTGTAACTGGAAGATGCTGAACATGCTCAGTGATCACATAATGCAGTAATTGTTGGAGGATCTCAGCACCTCACAGGATTGGACACCTAATTTGCATTCGACACAGCCATCACTAGTGGAATCGTGACATTTGATGGCTATTTAGACTGTCTAGTTTACAAAGTATTATATGAAAGCTCAAATTTCTCCAAGCCTTTGGAAATCTGCAGTGAATTTATTTTTCTTAATACTCACCTGATACTCCATAGTTTTTCTATTTGAGTTTTGAAACTTTTCCAGAAAAAGATCTAGGAATCTTTGCAAACAGTTCCATGAAGATTCTGGCTCTACATGCAGTGGAAGTGAAATAAAAATAATATGTTAGGTTCTTGATAACACAAACTTGTTGCATCTTGTCAGAACCTAGACTATGAGTTCTCTGAGACAAGGACAGTCTTTTTACTCTGACATTCTGTTAGACCTAATTTGGGGGCTCATTACTGTCACAATTCGGGGGGCCTGCACCTATATTCTCCCTCCTTGGTTCAGGAGGGGCACCCATTCTAGGCTCCTGGCTTCCCAATCGTCATCAGTCTTGGGTGATGATCCATGTCTCTCTCCTTCCTGACCAGGGTATTTCCAGACTACACAGTTCCCCACCTATACTGTGACCACTCCAGGGAAGTCAGCCTGCCTAAGTAAGTCAGCCTGCTTTACTGTTCTCCTCAGAAATGGTACACAGTATAATTGCCACAGTTAAGCTACCATGCAGCTCTTTCTAAGCAAGCACATTTATTCTTAAGGTAAAAGCATTAAAAAGAAAACATTTAAAAAAAATAAAAGAACCTAGACGCATGCTAATAAGCTTATCAGAGATCACCCTCTCACACCAACAAGGGCTTTGGTTGGTGATTAGTACTTCAAATTGCACACAGGGGTTTTTCCTGTGGTCACAAATCCATCACAGCTTCAGCTCAGAACAAGCACCTCAGGAGTACATTTACTCCTTTATACAGTTTATCTTTGAAGAGCCTCATGTAACAGGTGATCCAAAGACAAAAGTTCCCCCCTCAGGGTGAAGCTTCAAAGACTAAGTCTCTAGGTGGGAATTTGCAACCCCGTCCTCCCAAGAACTGCCTAGGAATTTCACTTCACATATATTGTCCCAAGAGATCATTCATGTCTGCTACGTTGTTCAACACAGTCTTTTGAAACCCACAATACTTCCCAGAGATTACATTAATCCTGTATTCCTCCCAAAGAAGTTCCATACAAAGCCACAATAATAAACATTTGCATGTTTAATACAATCAACTCCTAAAATATTTAAACTTAATTCAATAATGTTATACTTATCTCCCTACCTGTTAGGCTGGATGTCAACACTACAGCCATACTGACTCCCTGATGATCCTGCTTTGATTCACACTGCACCAGATGCCTGGCTGACAACAATATCATGTACATGGATTCTGCAGTATCATCCAGCCAGGTCTTGGTTGTACATAAAAGGTTAGTGCCTCATCTCTTATCAAATTGTGAATGGCTGAGGTTTTATTCACTAGTGACCTTGCATTAAACATCACATGAAGACCAGGATCTTTGTCCATCACTGTAACCTCCCATGAGACAGGAAGCATAACCAGCAGCACCAAGTTCTGCTTACTGTAAGATATTTTTCTTCTCTTGTCTCTCCACTGTCCACTTCCACAAAGATTAAAAACGCCATGCCCTCACACCCTGCCCTGCCACCCGCTCAAATACTATATAATATAGCCAAACTGTTCAAATATGGATGCCTAACCTTAAGCACCAAAATAAGTGTTCTGACTTTCAGAGATCCAGAGCATCCACAAGTCCTGAGAAGGCTTCTTTTTTGGACGGTGTGTGATAGATGAGCAATTTCTGGCTGAGAGAGTGTTACAGCTCAGGATGGCCTGTGCATCCTGCCTAGGGTTGCCAACTTTCTAATCGCACAAAACTGAACACTCCTGCAACACTGCTTCCCTGAGGCTCCATCCCTTCTCAGAGGCTCCAACTTGACCCTTCTCAGAGGCCCCACACCCCACTCACGCCACCCCCCCTCTCACTTTTGCTCGCTCTCCCCAACCCTCACTCACTTTCACTGGGTTGGGGCAGGGGGTTGGAGTGTGGGAGGGGGTGAGGGCTCCGTCTGGGGGTGTGGGTTCCAGGGTGGGGCCAGAAATTAGGGGTTCAGGGTACAAGAGGGAGCTCCAAACTGGGGCAGGGAGTTGGGGTGCAGGAGGGGGTGAAGGCTCCAGCTAAGGGTGTGGGCTCTGGGGATGAGGGATTGGAGGTGCAGGAGGGGGCTCTAGGCTGGAGCCAAGAGGCTCTCTCAGGGTTCCCTCCCCAATCTGAACTCTAGGGTACAAATGTAGGGACCTGTATGAAAGCCCCCTAAGCTTATTTCTACCAGCTTAGGTTAAAAACTTCCCCAAGGCACAAATCCTTTGTCCTTGGACAGTATGCTGCCACCACCAAGTGATTTAGACAAAAATCAGGGAAAGGACCACTTGCCGTGGCGGGGAGAGGCACCCCTATTCCCCCAAAATATCCCCCCCAAGCCCTACACCCCATTCCTGGGAAGGCTTGAGAATAACATACCAACCAAATAGGTAAACCAGATTCTTAAAAAACTGAACTTTATTATAAAGAAAAAAAAGTAAAAGAAGCACTTCTGTAAAATCAGGATGGAAGGTAACTTTACAGGGTAATCAGATTCAAAACACAAAGGATTCCCCTCTAGGCAAAACTTTAAAGTTACAAAAAACAGGGATAAACCTCCCTCTTAGCACAGGGAAAATTCACAAGTTGAAAACAAAAGGTAATCTAATGTGCCCTGCCTTATTTATTTACTCTTTTTGCAATATTGAGACTCACTTTAGGATGGTTTATAGGAGGAGGAGTTTTCTGACCTGGTGCTTCTCTGCTTCCCAAGAGAACACACACACAAAGAGTACAAACAAAGCCTTCCCCCCATCCCCAGATTTGAAAGTATCTTCTTTCCCCATTGGTCCTTTTGGTCACGTGCCAACCAGGTTATCTGAGCTTCTTAACCCCTTACAGGTAAGAAGGAATTCTAGGCTACCCTTAGCTGTATGGTTATTACAGGCTCACAGCTGGGGCAGGAGTTTGGGAGGGGATGTGGGCTCCAGCTGGGATGTGGACTCTGGGGTGGGGCCAGGGAGAGGGGTTTGGAGTGCAGGAGGGGGCTCAGGGCTGGGGCAGAGGGTTGGGATGAAGGAGGAGGTGTGGGCTGCAGGCTATGGAAGGAGGCTCAGGGCAGGGGTGCAGGCTCTGGGAGGAAGTTATGGTGCAGGAGGGGGTGAAGAGCTGGGGTAGGGGGTTGGGATGCAGGAGTGGGTTCCAACCTAAGTTCCCTCTAAGCTGCTCAGCCACGCAGCAACCTATTAAGCACCGTGCAGGCGCTCAGGGCTGTGGGGGGAGAGCCCTAGCCCCAACCCTCCCCCACGCCCTAGCCTCAACCCAGCCCAGCCACGGACGTGCCACAGCTGGGTGAGAGACACCCCTCCCCTGGCCCCAACCCAGCCTCAGCCGTGTGGCGGTCGTGGGAGAGGTGCTTCTCATGTGGCACCAAATCAACCCCAGCCTGGACTTGCCATGGTGGGGAGAGGCACCCCTCCCTCCCACCCCAGGTGCTGCTGTGAGAAGGGAGAGTTTGGGGGAGTTCTCTCTCCCTGTTGCAACCTCGGGGCAGCCTGCACCCCAAACCCCTCATCCCTGGCCCCACAAATGCAAAAAATGGATTGAAAAAAGAGCCAAACATCATGCATGCCAAGTCTTCAGCACGAGTCTCCACATTCTTGTGTGACATTTACTCATGACCTTGCTTCTTGCAGATCAGACTATACAGCCACAAGAGAACACAGGAGATATCATTATGTCATTGTAAAATATCACGGACAGCCATACACATGTGATCTTAGGAGTACCATTTTATAGGGAGTGGGAGGACCTGTGTGGGTAGAGTTCCTCTCCTTTTACATTTATTTCTTCAGATTAAAGGGACACTTTCAACTTGAAATCTAATCAATTTAATTAAATTTAAAATAGTTGCAGGTCCTACACTTGCCACTTTATGGTTTCATAAATCACATTTTCTAATACTTTTGTGTTTTCTCTCTCCTCAGCTGTGTGCAAGATCCACACAAACACCAGGGTAAACTGACTAATAGACTATTTAGGGGGGGAAATATAGAAATAACTATACACAAAGCTCTGCCCAATGCATAAAATAAACTGAAAAAATGTAGAGGAAAACATATTTTTCTGTAAGTTCAGTTATAGCAATCTAATTATTACTGGTAACAGAATAGTAGTAAGGAAATGTGTGATTTTAAGGAGATGGTATTCCCTGAAATTTAAGAACAAATTTAATGCAGTTGTCTGAGCTGGTAAAATTTCACATTTTGTTTTTATTTGAACCAAAATCAAAAGTTAGTTAGGAATTGTTTTTCATTAATGGAGTGTGGTTCCCAGCCTGCAGTCCCTCCTATTTTCTTAATATGTCTAGCCAAGCACTGAGGTATTTTGTAACCAACATATCTTTTGCAAATGGATGAAGTAAAGCACCTGTAACACCAGGACCCTTATACGGAGCTTTTTGAGACAAAGTATTATTATTTTTATTGCAGTGGCACTAAAATATATGTTAGGTGCTCTATAGATTTAGAAAAAGACAGTCCTTTCTTGAAAGCCCTTGCAATCTAAACAGGTGAACACAACATACAAGCAAAGTGGTCTTGGTGACAAAAGGGACACAGCTTGCTAGTTCCTTGTTTTTATAAATAAAAACAAAATAAATATTATTGCTGACTCATTTTTGAATTCATTGTGGTATAAATGGGTCTTAAAGGTCTTGTCTAGACCAGTATTTAAGGTTTGATGTTCAAGTGCTAAGACATTTTACAAGTATATATAGTCAAGGCATGCTGCCTTTCACAGGGGTTAAACTGGGCAAGTAAAGTGGACTTAAATCCTATTGAAGTTATTGGCAGTTAAGCACATGCTTAAATGTTTTGGTGAACAGGGATGTGATTACTCACATTTAAGATTAAGCACATGAGTAAGTGCTTTGTGGAATTAAAGCCAATAGGAATATCCTTTTAACTCTGAATCATTGTATAAATAGAATGCTTCTACTTTAAGGAGTATGCTAGAGGCTGGTAAAATGCCTGGTTTGTATGAAAAATAGGAAAATGTATACAAAGATTAAACAGGTTAAAGGGCTGGGAGCTCCCTCCTCTTGTTTCTGCATACACTCCCACTCCCTTAAATTTCTATGCTATAAAATGGCAAATATCTTTTTATGAGAATACAGTAAAGTCACTTATAAGGGACATATCCTTTTTCTACTGAAAAATGGGCATGCAGTAATTCATGTACATAAATACTTATCACTATGTCAGATTCAAATCAAGATTTTTGCGTGTTTTTTTAAAGTCTGAGCAGCTGCCAATATTCAACCTATTTATCATTTTTATCTGAATTCATCTGGGATGATTTATACACTTCTGTGGTTTACCACACCTTGAATACTGCGTGGAGTGCTGGCCACTCCATCTCAAAAAGATATATTAGAATTGGAAAAAGTACAGAGAAGGGAACAAAAATTATTAGGGGTATGGAACAGCTTCCATATGAGGACTGGGACTATTCATCTTACAAAAGAGATGACTAAGGGGAGATATGGTAAAGGTTTATGAAATCATCAATTGTGTGGAGAAAAAGAAGAAAGTGTTATTTACCCCTTCACATAACACAAGAACTAAGATCACCCAATAAAACTAATAGGCAGCAAGTTTACAATAAACATAAGTACTTCATTCAACAACCATCAACCTGTGGTACTCGTTGCCAGGAGATATGAAGGCCAAAAGTGTAACTGGGTTCAAAAAAGAACTAGGTATGTTCAGGGAGGATAGGTCCATCAATGGCAATTAGCCAAGGTGATCAGGGACACAACCCAATGCTCCGGGTATTCCTAAACTTCTAACTGCCAGAAGCTGGGACTGGACAACAGGGGATGGATCATTCATTAATTTCCCTGTTCTGTTCATTTCCTCTGAAGCATCTGGCAGTGGCTGCTGTCAGAAGACAGGATACCGAGCCAGATGGACCATGTCATACTCACATGATTGAAGCACGGTCATGGATGGGTATAAACTGTTCAGGAAGGACAGGCCGGGAAGAAAAGGTGGAGGAGTTGCACTGTATGTAAGAGAGCAGTAGGATTGCTCAGAGCTCCAGTATTAAACTGGAGAAAAGCCTGTTGAGTGTCTTTGGGTTAAGTTTAGAGGCGAGAGCAACAAGGGTGATGTCGTGGTGAGCATCTGCTATAGACCACCAGACCAGAAGGATGAAGTAGACAAAGCTTTCTTTGGACAACTAACAGAAGTTTCCAGATCAGAGGCCCTAGTTCTCCTGGGGGTCTGACATCTGCTGGGAGAGGAATACAGCAGTACACAGACAATCCAGGAAGTTTTGGAGAGTGTTGGGGACAACTTCCTGGTGCAAGTGTTGGACAAACCAGCTGGGGGCCATGCTCTTCTTGACCTGCTGATCACAAAAAGGGAAAAATTGGTAGGGAAAGTAGACGTGGGTGGCAACCTGGGCAGCAGTGACCATGAGATGGTTGAGTTCAGGATCCTGACAAAAGGAACAAAGGAGAGCAGCATAATATGAACCCTGGACTTCAGAAAAGCAGACTTTGACTCCTTCAGGGAACTGATGGGCAGGATCCCTTGTGAGGCTAATATGACGGGGAAAAGGAGTCCAGGAGAGCTGACTGTATTTTAAAGAAGCGTTATTGAGGGCACAGGAACAAATCATCCTGATGTGCAGAAAGAAGAGCAAATATGGCAGGTGACCAGCTTCGCTTAACAGAGAAAACTTCGGTGAGCTTAAACACAAAAAGGAAGCTTACAAGAAGTGGAAACTTGGAGACATGACTAGGAAGGAGTATAAAAATATTGCTTGAGCATGAAGGGATGTAATCAGGAAGGCCAAAGGACAATTGGAGATGCAGCTAGCAAGGGATGTGAAGGTTAACAAAAAGGGTTTCTACAGGCACGTTAACAACAAGGTGGTGGTCAGGGAAAGTGTGGGACTCTTACTGAATGGGGGAGGCAACCTACCGACAGAGGATGTGGAAAAAGCTAAAGTACTCAATGCTTTTTTTGCCTTGATCTTCACAGACAAGGTCAGCTCCCAGACTGCTGCACCGGGCAGCACAGTATGGGGATAGGTGAGCAGCCCTCAGTGGTGAAAGAACAGGTTAAGGACTATTTAGAAAAGCTGGACATACACAAGTCCATGGGGCTGGATGCAATGCATCCGAGGGTGCTGAGGGAGTTGGCTGATGTGATTGCAGAGCCATTGGCCATTATCTTTGAAAACTCATGGCGATCGGGGGAGATCCCAGATGAAAAAGGTAAATAAAGTGCCCATCTTTAAAAAAGGGAAGAAGGAGAATCTGGGGAACTACAGACCGGTCAGCCTCACCTCAGTCCCTGGAAAAATCATGGAGCAGGTCCTCAAGGAATCCATTTTGAAGCACTTGGAGGAGAGGAAGGCGATCAGGAACAGTCAACATGGATTCACTAAGGGCGAGTCACGCCTGACCAACCTGATTGCCTTCTGTGATGAGATAACTGGCTCTGTGGATAAAGGGAAAGTGGTGGACATGATAGATCTTGACTTTAGCAAAGCTTTTGATACAGTCTCCCACAGTATGCTTGCCAGCAAGTTAAAGAAATATGGATTGGATGAATGGACTGTAAGGTGGAGAGAAAGCTGGCTAGATCGTTGGGCTCAACAGGTAGCGATCAACAGCTCGCTGTCTAGTTGGCAGCCGGTATCAAGCAGTGTGCCCCAGGGATCGGTTTTGTTCAACATCTTCATTAACGATCTGGATGATTGGATGGATTGCACCCTCAGCAAGTTCGCGGAAGACACGAAGCTGGGGGGAAGAGGTAGGTATGCTGGAGAGTAGGGATAGGTTCCAGAGTGACTTAGACAAATTGTATTGAGCCAAAAGAAATCGGATGAGGTTCAACAAGGACAAGTGCAGAGTCCTGCACTTAGGGCAGAAGAATCCCATGCACTGCTACAGGCTGGGGACCGACTGGCTAAGCGGTAGTTTTGCAGAAAAGGACCTGGGGATTACAGGGGACAAGAAGCTGGATATGAGTCAACGGTTTGCCCTTGTTGCCAAGAAGGCTAACGGCATAGTGGGCTGCATTAGTAGGAGCATTGCCAGCAGATTGAGGGAGTGATTATTCCCCTCTATTAGGCACTGGTAAGGCCACATCTGGAGTACTGCATCCAGTTTTGGGCCCCCCACTACAGAAAGGATGTGGACAAATTGGAGAGAGTCCAGTGGAGGGCAACAAAAATGATTAGGGAAGCTGGGGCACATGACTTATGAGTAGAGGCTGAGGGAACAGGGCTTATTTAGTCTGCAGAAGAGAGGCATGAGGGAGGATTTGATAGCAGCCTTCAACTACCTGAAGTGGGATTCCAAAGAGGATGGAGCTAGGCTCTTCTCAGTGGTGGCAGATGACAGAACAAGGAGTAATGGTCTCAATTTGCAGTGGGAGAGGTCTAGGTTGGATATTAGGAAAAACTATTTCACTAGGAGGGTGGTGAAGCACTGGACTGGGTTACCTAGGGAGATGGTGGAATCTCCATCCTTAGAGGTTTTTAAAGCCCAGCTTGACACAGCCCTGGCTGGGATGATTTATTTGGGGTTGGTCCTGCTCTGAGCAGGGGATTGGACTAGATGACGTCCTGAGGTCTCTTCCAATCCTAATCTTCTATGATTCTAGGATTCATTGGACTGACCCAGTATGGCTATTCTTCTATGCATTCCAAGAAAAAGGGTGAATCAGAGTTGTGCTACTTCCTTTACAGATTTTCTCATAGCTTTCCTGTATAGTAGTAGTATACCCGGTCTACATTTCAAAAAAACTCTTTGACAGAGAGGCAGGTCAACATAACCCACCATCCGCAGTGTATGCGTAAAGCTCATAAAGGAAAAGGAAACAAGGTTTGAATTCACACGAGATTTATTGCGAATTTACCAGAGGCATGTATAATCTAAAGAAACTAAATCTAGCTGTTTACCTCTGCTGAAGAACAGTAGTTAGGCCGAAGATAAATGTGGCTCTGTTTCTCTATTTTCCATGATTAAATATCACATTAAAATAAGACTATTGAAGCTTCAATAAATTACCAGTTTATTCCCACAATACATTTCAATTTTCACTGTTTATACGTTCTGTTGGTCTGATTCTATCCTTACACACATCAGTGTAAATCCAGAGTAACTCCACTGACTTCAGTAGAAATACTAACCTTTATTAGCCCTTCTTATACAGGCCTAGAACCTGAGGTACAGAGAAGCACAACTTCTTGTCCCAAATCACACAGCAAGCCTGTGGCAGAGCCAGAAATAGAACCTTGAAGTCTTGACTCCCAGTTCGCTACTCTGGCTATTATTCACAGCTAGAAATAGAACCCAGGAGTCCCAGCACCTAGCCCCCTGGTCTGAACATTCAAAAACACTCCCCCGTGTCCTTAGCAGCTTCTATGAAGAGATGTAGCAAAGGATGCTGGGGTGCATTTGTGCTGGAAGCAAGCAACTGAGCAGAAACAGGGCCCATCCTTTCCTTTCAGTGTAAGAAAAAAGGAAGACGGAGGAAGGATGGCTTGCCAAGCTGGATGCATAGGTGGCAGAGAGAGAAGCCATTGGGACAAGGAGGTACCCAATCGTGCCTTGACCTGCAGGAACCCACTAGCCTAGAGCTCACTCTGCTGACAAGCCCCATTTCAGTTTGCAACAGCAATAAATCAGGTATATCGTGTCTCATGTAACAGCAGACAAGCGAGGAAACACACACACACACACACACACACACACACACACACACACACACACAAACCCTGGCATCATAGCCCTCACTTATACCCTGCCATAGCTTCCCATTGAACCCCTCCTGGCACCACAGCCCTCACTTATACCCTGCCATAGCTTCCCATTGAACCCCTCCTGGCATCACTTGCCCTGCCCTAGTTTCCTATTGAAACCCCCACTGCACCTACTCCACAGCAGCTCGCTGCATCCGCCCCTCCCACTGAGCGCACAAGGCTTGTCCTTCTCCCCACAGCCCGACCCACGCCCCCACTTGCCTACTCCTCACCCCAGCGCTCTGCACGCGCCCGCCCGCCGCACAGCGCAGGTCCCTCTCTCGCACCTGCACCCTCTCTAGGAGTCAAACAGCTCATTACATTTTCTTTCCGCTCCAGAACCCGGCACGCCAATCAGATCACAGGCCGAGGGCGCTCTGACCAACCAGAGAGCCCCCGGCTCTCAATAATCCCCCCCTTCCCCTCGCCTTTAGCCTCCGGTGCTGCGGTTCGGGTTTGGCAGTTGGGGCTGCCGTTGCAGGGGGAGAAGTGGTTTCAGTGCGCAGGCGCGAATGCTACGTCTGTTTCTCGCCCTGTGAGGAAACCGCGCCGCAGCGAGCGAGCGAGCGAGCGATTTTCCGGCGCTGCCTGGGGACTCGGAGGGGTAAGTTGAGGCTCCCGGCTGTGGTAGGGGCGAGCTGGGGGGAGACTGCGCCCCCGCCCCCGGGGAGGTGTATGCAGAGGGGTTTCCCCTCCCCATCTTTTGACAGTAGGGTTGGATTTCCCCCATCCCATGTACTGTGCCCGCCCCGCCTGCCGGGCGAGACCCCACCTCATGGATACCTGGTGGGGGAGTGTCCCCTTATCTAAGAAGCCCAGCGCCCACCCCGAGTACCTGGCGAGTGAGGCGCACTTACCTTGTTCCTCCCCCCCGCCGGTTAGGTGCCTGGCAGGGCGCCCGCCCTTCCTTGCCTGCGGTGCCAGTTGTAGGCAACGCCCTTCACTGCGTCCCTGAGTGTCGCTGGGCGGGGCAGGACATATCTGACGGGGGTTCAGTTTCAGCCCGCTGGTAGGTAGCTGCGTTGTGGTGGAAGATAAAGTGGTCCCTGTTCACTGTAGAGTGTATTGGGGGGCCGGGGGGCGCCGCTCTGGGACCCTTTAGGATGAAGGGTGTTAAATAAATGCCGTGTCTCCGGCAAAAGTGGCTGGAGAAGATGGGGTCTGGATTTATTTTCAGCTAAGGAAATATGTTGGGTATAGAAAAGGGAAGCGTAGCGTGGCCACCTGAGTGAGACGCTGCGGATGCAATCAATGTATTCCCGCTGGTGCTTTTGTCAGCGGATGGCACATGGTGGTGCAAACCAGACATTGATACTTTCCCCCTCTCCCTGTATTTTTGTTTCTTTGCCTATGACAGCTGAGTAGTGTGCAAGATTTATATATTCTGAAATTAGATTGAGAAAATATTATGAAATAAGGTGGCAAAGTGAGAGGAGTACTAGATTTTTTGTTTTTGTTTTTGGAGTGTTGAATCACAAGTAGCTTCCCTTAACTTCATATATCAGAGGAAACGGCATTCTTATGCCTGTCAGTTAATTTAGATCCCAATTTTATTTTTTTTAAATGCAAAACTATTTTGATGTTTCAATGAGCATGGTGTTGGATTTAAACATTCCTCTGTAGTATTGTGACTTCAAATGCAATACATTATATGAGTGGATGTTAACCAGGAAGTTAAACTGGCCAGTCTAGCGTCATTTTTCCAAATTGCATAACACACACAATGAAAATATAGTGAAAAGTAAATTAGACTTCCATGGATTCCAGTGTCACGAATGCTGCCACTTGACCTTATTAACCAAGGTAAGGGGAATTGTTTTAACTCCCGTATCCTCTGTAAAGGCAATCCTAAACATTTGGACTCTAAAATTTAACTACAGTTCTAAACTGCTTATTTAAAGAATAGTCAACACTTTGTAGCCTCTTGCTATGAAATGACCCCCTGAATGGAAAACCAGGTTATAACAGGTATACATACGGTGACCAGATGTCCCAATTTTTCACCCTTGCTATCTGGTCACCCTAGGCATACATAGCCACAATGTGAATTGAAATATTTATCAAATACTTATCTCTTATAATAATTAGAAGTAAAAGGTCAAATGTAGACCAAAAGCCTAAGAAAGGGTTTAGAAAATCTGCCTGTGGCATTTTTAAGGTGACTTACTGTGGTATCTAAGGATTTTCGTATTAGGAATTTTTGCACCAAGGTAACTATAGTAGTCCATAACCTCCCATCTAGACAAGCTGTTGGCCTTGATCTGCTAGCAAAGGCTGTTGCCATAAAGAATTTATGAAGACAGGCTGAAATTCTACTCTTTGATGCACCAACTGTAGACATTTTTTTTTTAATTAGGGGTTGCAAGAGCTTTAGTTTTGGGACTCTGTGAAGGGGTGTGTGTGTATATGTGTATACACACACACACACACACACACAAAGTTCCTCCTCTACCTTGGTGGGTCCTGCACTTATTGGCAGATTTTGCTTGCCTCAAATATTCGTGGCAGCTCTCAGTTTGGCCACTTTCATGGCTCAAATCTGCTGTTCACTCAGAGAACCTCCTCACTGGCCAGCATGGGGGGGGAAAAAAACCAATCCCTGCAGTGTCTGCTGATCCACCATGTGGGTCAGAGACCTTCACCTCTGGTGGAAGCTCCTGTGTTGGGTCAGGAGTTGGGAGGTTTGGGGGAAACCCGGGCCCACCCGCTACCCCAGGTTCCAGCCCAGGGCCCTGTGGACTGCAGCTGTCTAGAGTGCCTTCTGGAACAGCTACACAACAGCTACAATTCCCTGGGCTACTTCCCCTTGGCCTCCTCCCAACACCTTCTTTGTCCTCACTACAGGACCTTCCTCCTGATGTCTGTTAACGCTTGTTCTTCAGTCCTCCAAACATCACATCCTCTCACTCCCAGCTCCTTACGCACACACCTCACTAACTGGAGTGACAGCCTTTTTAAACCAGGTGTCCTGATTAGCCTTAATTCTGGCAGCTTCCCAATTGGCTACAGGTGTCCTAATTAGCCTGCCTGTCTTAATTAGCTCTAGAAAGTTCCTGAGTGTTCTGGAATAGTCCCTGTTATCTTACCCAGGGGAAAGGGACCTGCTTAACCTGGAACTAATGTATCTACCTTCGACCACTCTTGTAGCCATCTGGCCTGACCCTGTCACAATAAATATATAGTTTTGTCAAACTTCTTGTTCAAACAGAACCCGCTTTAGGTCAAGGATTTGGATTGAAATTTTGGCTCCTTAAATGTCAACATATATACATTCCACTGTGCTAATTAGTTCACCCACCTTTCATTACACTACACACAATTCATGAATTATTAAAAAACTAAAGCGGGGAGGGAATGTCAGTTTTCAAGGCTTATGTTTCTGTCTGTATAGTAGCAACACCTATTATATAGGTGGCTAAACACTTTCCATTATAACCCCCTGTCTTCAATTGCTTATTCCTTTTGGCAAACTGTTTGGGCTGAAATTTTTCATGCTTGATCTCTGCCTCGGGCTGAATTAATTTTTTACCAAAAAAAAAGCTTCAACAAAAATCTTTAAACTAAGGGGAAAATAGGCTGCTTTAACAAAGTTAAGCCATCTCTTAGAATTTTAAGAGCACCGGTACCTCAGGGTTTGAAATGGATACTTGAAACTTGGCAGGGGAAATAGCTCAATTGTGAAGGAGGTACCATTTGCTGCCCCTGATTTGGCTAAACTACAAAACACAGGAAAACTGTCTCTTGGATATGTACAGTAGAGTTTGTCACACACATGCTGTTGAAATTAATCTTCAAGCAATATTGCTCGACTTGCCTGCGCTTCAGGATTATGTCCTCTGATGATATTGTAGGAGGATTTGTGCAACCTGGAACTTCACATCATGTTTTTTAGCAATTTATTAGGCAATCCTGGTATTCCTTCACAGTCCTCATGCTAAATTGCAGCACATCCTCTCTGCTCCAGGCCAATCTCTGCCTGTTAGGTAACTTTATAAAACATGCTTTCAGAATTTGCATTCCTGTTTTCTAGATTAATGAATGGTCTGGCAATGATGATAGCTACAGCATGAAGTTACTACTCTAAATTCTCTTAGTTTTTTCAAAAAAAAAAAAGACTTGTAAAGAACATACTTTCAGTCTGGTATAGTAGTGGGTAGCAGTCCAAGTGCTAGCTTTGACAAACAAAGAACTCCTGGTCAGTTTGGCAGTGTTAGCTGTGCAGCAGTCAAGGACTTGTCCACAAATTAGTTTTCTGCAAGCTGGCGTTCAAATCTACCTAGCGCTAGCCTGCTGCGGACTAACTGTCTGTGAACCCTACTGATGTGTATTAACAATTCGTTAATGTGCTTTGATCTGGCCCTGTTTTCAAAGGGGACTAGATCAAAGTGCATTAGTAAACTGTTAGTGGACATCAGTGGGGTTCACACAGACAGTCCATAGATTGACACCCCATCTTGCCACAAATTAAATGTCTGTTTCTCAGGAAGTTCCCACTCAGCCTTCTTTTCTCAAAACTAAATATTCCCAGTTTTTTACCTTTCCCCATAGGTCTCCTTTTCTAAACCTTTTATCAGTTACATTGCTGTTTTGACTCTCTGCAGTTTTTGCAATGCCCAAAGCTGGACACTGTACTACTCCAATGGACGCCTCAAGTGCCGAGTGAAGTAATTGTCCCACTTTACATGTCATGTGTATGATACTCCTGTTAATACACCCCAGAATGATATTGGCCTGTTTCTCAAGTGCCTCAAATTGTTGGCTCATACTCAATTTGTGATCCACTGTAACCCCCAGATCCTTGCAGTACTACTGTGTAGCCTGTTATTCCCCATTGTGTGTTTCTGCATTTTATTTTTGTTAATAATTGTAGTACTTCTCGATTTGAGACCAATTTTCTAATTTGTCAAGGTCCTTTTGGAGTCTAATTCTGTCCTCCAAAGTGCTAGCAACCCCTCCCAACTTGGTGGTGTCTGCACATTTTAAAACCACACTCTCCGTTCCATTATCCAGGTCACTAATGATAATATTGAATAGTAATGGACCCAGAATGGATGCCTGTGGAACCCCACTAGATATATTCTCCCATTTTGACAATGCGTCATTGATAATGACTCTTTGAGTACAGTCTTTCAATGAGTTGTGCACCCACAATATAGTAACTTTTCATTAGTAGACCACGTTTCCAGAGTTTGGTTATGAGAATGTGAGAGGAGAAAGTCAAAGCCTTACTAAAATCAAGATACATCACATCTACTGCTTACCCATATTCACTAGGCCAGTAACCATGTCAAAGAAGGAAATTAGGTTGGTTTGGCATGATTTTTGTTATTGACAAATCCATTGCTGTATTATCCTCTAGATGGTTACAAAATGATTGTTTAATAACGTGTTCCACTATCTTTACAAGTGTCAAAGTTAGGATGACTAGTCTATAATTAATAAAATTTATGAAGTGAAAAGTTAAATTGCTCATGTGTTTAGCTAAACAACTAGGGGCCAATTCTGCTGCTATTGATGTCAATGGAAATTTTACCATTGGCCCAATCTTGGATTCACTGAAGTCAATAGTGATTTCACAGTTAAAACCCTCTCTGGAAAGATATGTGAAAATTTTTAAATATTTAACATAGCTATCTAAGCCATCTCCAGTGTAACACATATTTTAGATTGCATGTATAATATCTTTTTAATTTTTCAGGTACATCTGATTGGCTGCTGGGAACACTTTGAAATGTTGTCTGCAATGAAATTAATATTAACACTCTTTCTTTCTGGAATTGTAGCCTGTTATGGTGGAAATGCTAACGATGATTCAATACACAAGTTACTCCTGGTGTCCTTTGATGGTTTCAGGGCTGACTATCTGCAAAACTATAGACTTCCTCATCTCCAGGAGTTTATTGAGGATGGTGTGTTGGTAGAACATGTTACAAATGCTTTTATCACAAAAACTTTCCCAAACCATTACAGCATAGTGACAGGCTTATATGAAGAAAGCCATGGCATTGTGGCTAACACAATGTATGAAGAAGATACAAAGAAGACATTTTCGGAGTTTAATGATACAGATCCTTTCTGGTGGAATGAGGCAACTCCTATTTGGGTGACAAATCAGCAGCAAGAGAATAGAAGAAGTGCTGCTGCAATGTGGCCTGGTACTGATGTAAAAATTAACAACACAATACCTCACTTTTTTATGAAGTATAATAATTTAGTAACATTTGAAGAGAGAATGGAGAACATTACTATGTGGCTGAACAACTCAAACCCACCAGTTACTTTTGCTACACTCTATTGGGAAGAACCAGATGCAAGTGGGCATATATATGGACCAGGAGATAAAGAAAACATGAGAAAAGTGTTAGAACAAGTGGATAACCACATTGGTTCACTTATTTATAAACTCAAGGCATTGGGATTGTGGGAGAACATTAATGTCATAATTACAAGTGATCATGGAATGACTCAGTGTTTCCCGGACAAGCTGATTATACTGGACAACTGCATTGGCCGTGGTAACTACACTCTGGTAGACAAGACACCAGTTGCTGCAATACTACCAAGAAATAGTATGTATATTTTTTTCAGTTGTATACTGAGAAAGTGTTAAACTTTGTCTCCTTTCTTGCTGGAAATTTCCCATTGTGTATTATTCACAGGAGTTGGGAAGACAATCCAGTTCATGTTGCATTATTTTCTGTCTAAATAATGCGATTAATGAATACATTAAATTAAGGGTATCTAGTTACTTAAAAATAACTGGGCTCTGGTAATGAAGAGCACATGTTGAATAGCTAATATTTACCCTGCATGCTGTATACTTTTGGATGTTAATGAGTGCTCTGGTGTAGTTTATTCTAAAGTAGTTGTGGTGGATTCTCCATCACTGAAAACTTTTTAAATCAAGGTATGTTCTCAGAATTATTTTGGGGAAGTTCTATGGCCTGTGTTATAGGGGAGATCAGACTAGGTGATCAGTGGTCTCTTCTGGCCTTGGAATCTCTTCATGCTTTTCCTCCTTTTGCTCACCCTGTCAGTTACTCAGTTATATCACAATAACTAGCACTGTGGGATAACTTCACTGGGGATTGAAAATTATACTGATCTGAGTTTTAGGTCTTTATTATATATCATTTGCCTCTTTCATCCCACTTCAATTACAACCTGATTTCATGGGTCAAGTCTTAAACTGATAGAGCTAAAACCAATGCTATATGAAAGCTGGAATCCCTCCCTAATGTCATTTTAGGGTCATGACTGCAGATAAGCACTTATTGATGACTATCAAAATTAGGGCCAGAACTGATATGGCTGATGAAAAATGATCAGAAAAACCTGACTGACTTTTTAATGCAGGGTTCACTTTATATTCTAAGAAACTGGATTTTTTTCCCCCTGTGATTATTGAATGTTAAAGAAGAAATTATATTTGTATCTCAACTTTCATTCTCTCCACAACAAAATCTGAGAAGCCATTAGAGCTTTGAAGGAGAACAGTTACAGCAGAAACAAATGATGACATCAATACTGATTACCTCAGTAACCAATCGGGTACCTAAGTGACACCCCCTCTCATGTGGCTTTAAAAAAAAATTATTTAAAGTTGTATTAAGTTTGCTTATGGATAACAGCAAATGGACAAAACTACATAGATAACTGAATAGTTGCTGTTTCAGATGCTGTCTATTTTCTTTGCAGACAAAACATATGTATATAACTTACTGAAAAACTGCAGCACTTCCATGAAGGTGTATCTTAAAGAAGAGATTCCAGACAGATTTCACTACCATCACAATAAGCGCATTCAACCCATAATTCTGGTTGCAGATGAGGGCTGGACAATTGTACAAAGTGGGTCACTTACAAAATGTAAGTATTTTCATCCTTCATGCTCCTGGTGGCTTATATTGTTGAACTCTTTTTTATTTCTATTGTTGGGATCCTCAGGTACTACTATCAGTGATGAGTAAAATAGAGAACCCATGCATATTACAAAAACCCATAAGCAATGGGTTACCCAAAATGACAGGCAAATAAAACAAATAGGAAGGGTTTAGGAGTACAAAGTTATACCACCACCAAGTTTTTATGCATAAATCAGCAATAACAATGGTCACAGTAGCCATGAGTTACAATAAAGAATTTAGACCAGTATGTTGAGCAGTAAAGTCAGATGTAGTGAAAGCAAAGTGTCTATGTTCTGTATATTTGAGTAACCAAAAAAAGAAAATATAAGCTTGCTGCTGCTGCAAAAAGTTCTGTCTTAAGTCATATGTAGTACATTTCATGATAATACTTAGTGCTCTGGAACTTTGCCACCACCACCACCTATCTCCTTGATGAATCTGACTGTAACAAGTGGTTGTAGAGAATAACTTAACTTAAAATTGGTCATCTGCACTGCCACCACATTCCCAGTTTCATCCATATTGTTATATAGGATATAAAGCTGTCCTGTACTCTCATGTTGGAGGTGACAGTATATTATCAGTAAAAGGTGTGAATCCCTTCTAAAGGGGAACCCAACAGCTCAGAGCTGACTGAGTCTAGGAAAGAGGGTGTCTGGCTCACTAGAGAGCCAAAAACTATGCACTTAACTACAGTAGATATGAATGTTTTACCATGTATACCTTCAAGTACACAATTAGCAGCTTAATGGGGTAGTGAATGGATAGTCTCAAATTTTTCTAATACCACTGCCACCATTCCAGTTTCTAGCAATATAGTGAGGGAACTTTGAAGGGGCCTTTTCCTACAGAACAAATGAGTGCATAGAAGCAAAAGATAAGTTTAGCTTAAACAATAGCAAGTAACTTATGATTTATTCCAACACTGACATTACAAAACTGCTAAACAAAATAATCTTACTGGAGAGATTGTCACTGGATCATGAGCATGTAAATTACAAAATCCCATATCAAAATCCTGAATTGATTGATTGCTGTCAAAAATGCACTTTGGACAAACTGCCACCAAGAGCTGGATATATACAGGATATTTGCAAAGGCCCTGTCTGATGTGTGATTTGTTGAGTTACTCAGATCATGAAGAAACCTTGGATGAGGACTCTACTGTGTACAGAAACTGAATCTATCCAAATAATGTGCTGCAAACTTTTAGAACTGACCAGTCACAATAAGCAGCTAAGTTTTTATATTCATACATGTATAATATGAGAAGAAACCCCATATGTTTTGTGATCTGTTTTGCTGACCTATCCCATAGCTTTCAGTGTTAGTGCTATTTCGAACTCTTTCTATATATCTAGTCTTTTGAATGGTCGGTCACAAAAGAATATTCTAAAAAAGACTTTTCCTAAGTCTGGTTCTCAGTCTTTTTTTCATTTTGTGGACCCCTTTTGGAAACTTTCAAATGGAGGCGCAGACCTCTTTGGAAACATCTCTATAGCTGAATTCTGTTCAGTTTTCAGTCAGTCTTTCATGTACATCTTAAGACAGTCCACAGGTTGAAGACCATTGCCCTAAGTATTCAACAATCAATGTTGTTCCTATAATTTATAAGGGGCTTAGGAAGACAAACTCGTCAGGAGTGTCTTATAGAGAAGAAGCTAGAAGTGGCTGAACAAACAATTGTTAAATTGCCCTCTAGAGAATCCCAATAACTTGTTCTAACTGTTTGGGTTAGAACGAGCCAGCTATGACCATGGAAAGAAACAATGTATTTAATGTGAAAACAGTAACCATTGTGTTGGCATCTTATACAAATTTAAAGCAAATACAAAAGTGGCTCTAGAATAGTTGCTATAAAACCCCCCCCACTATTCCCTGGTGCTAGAGTGATCAGCAGATAAAGGCCAAATTGAAGAGTGCTTCTACTCTGCATCCTGAAAAGGCTGTTACTGAACTCTGCATCCTGAAACTCTTCAAATTCTGAGCCTGGCAGACTACTAGAGAGGGGTTCCAGGTGCACAAAAGAGGGCTGTTGTTGGTCCTGAAGAGTTCAGTCCATGAACCAACTGCATGAGTGACCCAGTAAAGTATAGCTGTACACAGGGAAGATGTTTGGTTTCCAGAGCACTTAGGTCTCCTATAAAAGAAACTTGTTGCTGTTTGCATTCTAAATGTCATACTCTGGAGTTTGTTTATGCTAGAGAAACTCCAGATTGTTTACTCTTAACCAAAAATCCCTTACCCTACTGCAGTTCCACACTGCTAGAATCCTAAAAGTTAGATCTACAATATTTGTCTTAAATGGATTTTTTTGCTGCAATGATTTGGTTTTTAAAAAACGCAAATTTGCTGCATGTTCTGTATATGAACTAGAGGTTAAAGCGCCTGTTAAAACTTCTGCTGTATCACTGTGAATTAGTACATTACGTACCTTGACCACTCTTTTTAAAAAGAACAAATCTGGCTACATACCTATCCTAGACCACGATGATAAATACTTTCATAATCCAGATCTTTTGCTTGGATTCACATTTCTGGGGGGAATATGGAGGTTATGCCCTAATAAAAAGAAACTTCAGCAAAGTGCCCTGTTAATTTTTAAGTAGGAAACTTTGCTATTAAAATATTCTTGTGGCTTTCAAGCATTAGTAGAAGTGTTGCATTACTTTATTATTCCTCCTTTTTTTAGGAATAGACGTGTTAATATCATAGCTGACAAAGTCTGCAAGCAACTTAATTTCTGTTAGTTTACAACATTAATTTTATATTTGTTTATTAACTTTGCATTTCTCCTTTAGTAGGTGACCACGGCTATGACAATGCTCTCCCAAGCATGCATCCGTTCCTGGCCGCTCATGGTCCTGCTTTTCACAAAGGCTACAAGCAGAACACTATTAATAATGTTGATATCTACCCAATGATGTGTCACATCCTCAGACTAAAACCTCAGCCCAATAATGGAACCTTCAGCAACACCAAGTGCTTGTTAGTTGACCAGTGGTGCATAAATCTCCCCGAAGCAATTGGAATAGTTGTTGGTGTCCTCCTTGTGTTAACTACTCTGACCTGCCTTATAATAATCATGAAGAATAGAGTGTCCTCTCCCCGTCCATTCTCCCGACTTCAGCTACAAGAGGATGACGATCCCTTAATTGGATAGCAGATGTAGGAAGTCCTAACCTCACTACTTACTTCCAGACCCTAATATCTATGTATAGTATGAATGATCTGGCTGATCATTCTATGATGCACTTTAAACAGTACTCCATTTAAAATTGCCTAAGACGTACAGACAAAAACCTGTTGAACTGTTTGCCTCTGCACCTTGACTAACAATTCAATAGCACAAGATTTACAAAAATCTACACTGAAAGGATCCTGTTGCCTACTGGAAAAGGCATTTAACAAGACAAAGATGTTTTGCATTTGGGCATTTACACACTTGTAAAATTATAAACTAGCTAGGCTAGGAGTCTGAACTCTAACACTTGTAAATGAAACAGATTGCATTTTGTATTAAATTTAATAGCAGTGATTTCTTAGCACTCATGTATCAGTTGGAAAACTCTGTCCTGGGTCTTAAAGTTTAAGACCAGTGGTTCTCTGGCTGGTGTATAGTGATGTTCTCAAACAGGGATTCCAATTTCTTGTAGCTAAATAAACCAGCAATGGAAATTCTGCACTAGTGGCAGTTCTCCCCTGCAACTATTATAAGGCAAGTTGTACAATGTTCCTAGTTAAACTAGGAGGTGGTGTAGTCTAAAGTACAGGAATGGGTTTATGGATATCTAGGTTCTTGTCCTACTTCTGACTTTCTGCATGGCCTTGTGCAAGTCAGTTGACTTCTCTACCATAGTTTCCTCATCTATAGAACTGGGATAACACTTAGTTACCTTGCAGAAATGACTTAAGAGTGAGTTTGTTTGTGAAATGTTTTTGCAATTCTCAGGTGGAGGTCTTGAAGTACAAAGTACTATTAAAGAAGAATATGAAACATTCTCAGATACACCCCTACTTACCTACATGCACTCTTTCATATATGCTTGAAAAAAAATGGGGGATTTTTTCTTTAAATGGGGAGCCCTCACTTCAGGGTTCAATGTTTTTTCTGGTTAAAACATGATTGTAATAACACATGAAGAAAAACTCAGTTTAGTGCTTAGGTAAGGATATGAAAAAACAATGGACTTTATCCTAGGAGGATGGTACCTTTTTGGATCTAAATCTATTAACAACTTTTAAAGTTCTGTTGTAAACCAGCGGTATTATCTGAAAACCCCTGAAACTATTAGTGATGGAGTATGACTTGCTATATGCCACTTTCTTCAAACATTGATCAGCAGCCTGGGAGTAAAGAGGTCAAAGTACTGCATGGTGCCTTGCTGATACTCAAGAGTGGCAGCGGTGGCTCTAAAAGGAGTTTTCCAGGGGGTAGAAAGAATGGAAAATAAAGGGAATCGGTCATCTTTGTGTGTGTGTAATGTGCTTAAGATCAGACTATTTTTAAATGGCTAGTGCCTTACCTTAGTGAAATATTTATATTTTTGATTGTATGGTTTTAGTTTCTGTGAAAACATTTTGCATATGTAAAATAAATTTTAGTGTCTTAATTTTTCTTGAACTTTTTTTCTAAGCAAAAAACATGGCATATTGTTCCTCCCTTTGGAACTGAGAGCTTTTGCTGTTAGGGCATATGATAGCATTTCACAGTTAGTGCAGACTATGATCTTTATTGCCAAAAGAGGCTAATGCATCCAAAAAAAATCCAAACTGCAAATGGCTGTGCAGGGAGAAGAGGCACACATCAGATGCTGGTCTGGGCTAGGAACAGGAAGGGCTCAGGCTGGTGAGGGTGGGTGTGAGCTTGAAGAGCCCAGGTACTGAGTAGCCATCAATGCATCCCTACTGCTAGAAAAGGCAGGGTTCTCCACTGTCCTTAAAGAAGCAGCTGATGCCAGTTTTAGCCAGTAAAGTGTATAGAAGATCCCATATTTGAGAAGGTTGCAGCAGATCTAAGCTGGCTATTTGAGTCCTCACACTTCCTAGATCCTCATTAATTGGTTTTAGACATGGGTTTGGGGTAAAAACTGCATTAAACTTTTTTTAAAATATGTCAGTTTCTTTTGGCACAGTAGGATCAGATAGAGTTGCCCTTGAGTGCTATGGGATCTGGTTACCTAGACAATAGCTTCTTGCCCCAGCCCCTATGCCATAGATAAGGCCAGTAGAGATGTCTAAAACTAGAGCTACCTTCCCACAGCTGGGGGGGGGGAACGACAGGCAGGGGTGTGCTGTGGTAGCACCTTCTCCATCAGACATCCTGGTTCTGGAATTTGTTTCTCTTCTAGCACTAGATGCTATAAAGCCACATCTTTTGTACTAAGCATTGAAGAGTATATTTCACAATGGGATTTGAGATGATCATGACCTCTAAGCTTGAGTACTAACTAGAAATCTGATGCATCTGAATTATGCTTAAAATCTTGAATATTAGGGGAAGGGATAGAACTGGGGATACCCTATATGAAGCAGAATAAAGGAAGAATTAAACAGTCATTCTGTTTGTTGCTTCTAGTGCTTCAACTAAGACAGTGATTTCCTTTGACATACATGAAACTTCTTTCACTCACAGAAGTTGGTCCAATAAGGGATATTGCCTTATCAACCTTCTCTCCAAAGTAATTTACTTACTCCTATTCCTGTCTTTGCTAGCTTAATTGTTAACTCAGCCCAGAAAATACCTTTATGAAGATGGTTAAGTTGCATATATCAAAATAAGATGAATACACATGAGGCCTTACAATTTCATATCCCAGACCCTTAGTTCACTCACATTCCATTTATGAAACCAGAACTCTCCCCTGTCTCTTTACTATTTACCAGAAATAATTACAACAGTAATTAAAACACATGCCTATTAGATCTTTTCATAAAACTGTTACAAATTTCAGAGGGGTTTTTTAACAATCTTAGTTATGACCTGAATACTACTTGCAGTGATAAAACTGAGTTTACAAGTACAAATAGGAAAGAACATTCTTGACTAGAATCAAAGCATGCCATATTTTAGTAAGTGGTTTTTTGAACAGCACAAGCTTTCTTATTTCCTAAATTCACAGTTACAATATATTTTAACCCCAGCTTTCACTAACTCAGTCACATGCAATCTTAAAGTACTCAAAAAGCACACACATCACACCCTGTGCCCTTTCAAAGAGCATGGGCTGGAGCATTCATTACATTTCTCCAATGGTATCATTTCTTGTGCTTACAGATTTAGGATTGTGCATTTGTAAACGTAACCAATATAGATAGGTGTCCTGCAACTATTCCTAAACAATAGACATTAAAGTTTATTTTATTTACACTAAAACAAAACATGAAAACAAAGACCACTTTTAGTTTGTAGGGATATATAAATCAAAATAGCTGAACATGCAACTCCCCCACTTCAAAACCTGTCAGTTATTTTTACAGTACAGTGCATGTTTTAACTTAAACAGGTTTTGTGACTAGCAAAATCCCTTTTTCCTGGGGGTATTGGCTCACACATACAAAAGTTTCTCTTAGAACACATTGCTCTTCACTAAACTGTATGTTTGGGTATGGGAATTCTGGGCACAAATGGTATTGTTGACAGATGTACTGAACTTTTCCCCCTAAATTAGTAAATTGCTTAACAGATTGAATTATACAACTTTTAAGCTGATTTAAAAAAAAAAAATTGCAAGTGCTTACTACACCCTTGAGGATATAATTTACTTGCTCACTGTGGAGTTTTCTAAAAAGCCACATTAACACCCCTGCCACATTGAGAGAAAGAATAACTATTCAATGGTGCAAAGAAAGATCACATTGTCTATCTTGTCATAAATATAAAGGGAAGGGTAAACCCCTTTAAAATCCCTCCTGGCCAGAGGAAATCTCCTCTCACCTGTAAAGGGTTAAGAAGCTAAAGGTAACCTCGCTGGCACCTGACCAAAATGACCAATGAGGAGACAAGATACTTTCAAAAGCTGGGAGGAGGGAGAGAAACAAAGGGTCTGTGTGTCTGTCTATATTCTGTCTTTGCCGGGGATAGACCAGGAATGGAGTCTTAGAACTTTTAGTAAGTAATCTAGCTAGGTACGTGTTAGATTATGATTTCTTTAAATGGCTGAGAAAAGAATTGTGCTGAATAGAATAACTATTTCTGTCTGTGTATCTTTTTTGTAACTTAAGGTTTTGCCTAGAGGGATTCTCTATGTTTTGAATCTAATTACCCTGTAAGGTATCTACCATCCTGATTTTATAGGGGGGATTTCTTTATTCCTATTTACTTCTATTTTTATTAAAAGTCTTCTTGTAAGAAAACTGAATGCTTTTTCATTATTCTCAGATCCAAGGGTTTGGGTCTGTGGTCACCTATGCAAATTGGTGAGGCTTTTTATCCAACATTTCCCAGGAAAGGGGGGGTGCAAGTGTTGGGAGGATTGTTCATTGTTCTTAGGATCCAAGGGTCTGGGTCTGTAATCACCTAGGCAAATTGGTGAGGCTTTTTACCAAACCTTGTCCAGAAAGGGGGGGGGGGGGTGCAAGGTTTTGGGAAGTATTTTGGGGGGAAAGACGTGTCCAAACAGCTCTTCCCCAGTAACCAGTATTTGTTTAGTGGTGGTAGCGGCCAATCCAAGGACAAAGGGTGGAATATTTTGTACCTTGGGGAAGTTTTGACCTAAGCTGGTAAAGATAAGCTTAGGAGGTTTTTCATGCAGGTCCCCACATCTGTACCCTAGAGTTCAGAGTGGGGGAGGAACCTTGACAATCTTGTATGAAAATTTTAATACCAAGGTCATTGGGAAGAGGGGACAGAGCTTGAGTGAAGAAGCTACTGGAAATAGACAGTAAGAGAAGATTATCTAGGCTTCTGCAAGGAAGTGCTGTCAGACTGTAGGTCTCAGTTTTGTATGTGAATATTTATTCTATTGATCTGCAAGAATTATTGCATATAGGTTACTAAGATCAGAAAAGGTAGAGATTTTATACATCAAAACGTCTCCCCTTACCGTCCAACCAAGATACTTTCCACCAATTCCTGAGGTCAAGACTGCCAAAGTAAAAATTGCAGTGGATCCTGACCTTCCTGTGAATAAAGTTTACTGGTGCCTGATTTTAATCTAGGTTCATCTGCTCTGAACTTCAAGGTCTTAGCCACTACTGTGAACACCATTTTCACCTGTTTTAGAAGAATTATTTGTCTGATAAACTAAGACTGGAAGTCTACTGACAAGTCTACTTTTGTTATCACCTGACTCACTAAAAACAGGTTGAGGGCTACTCCAGCAACAGGCAGCTTTACATTATCGGCACTATGGCCACAGGGTGATTTTCCTTGACTACCTAAACAAAGATGGAGGTGGAGCAATAGCACATGCTCCCCAGGACAATTACAACAGAATTTCAGACATGAGTCAGATTAAGTTATATACCATGCCGAGTTTTGAAACTGAATTCTGTGACTATCAACTCAGTTTCAATATTCTTGCCCAGCCCACTTTAACAGTAAGATATAGCCCATGAAACACCAGCCTTCTGTGGGTCATATAACTCAATTTAGAAATGCACAACCCTGCCTGCTACAATTACAGACCAAAATGCAACTTGTACAAACAGTATCCTAGTGATATTTATGTTGAATGCATAAAATCAGAGCATTCTGGATAGTATACATTTAATCTGCCCATCCTTCCACTGTGGATCCCTTACACGCTTTTCTTAACCTAAACAGATTTTTGTTTAAATCCATGATTTGTTTAAATTCAGAAGACCAAGAGCTTAGTGAATCTAAAAATGATTTCTATTTCCCTAATATTAGCCCAAAATGAGGTATCCAAGAGTTTAAAGTTACTAAATCTCTACATACATATCCTTCCAGTGTTATCTAGAGGGGTTTTCAACCCCTGAAAAATCAAGTGGTTATATAGAGCAACAGAAACAAGCTCTCCCTGTATGCATCTGTTACGTTTACTCCAGTGCACCACATGTATTAATTTTTGCGGATCTACTTACCTAATTTCTAGGAAAACTTTTAAGCTCAGAATAGCTAGAATAACTTTTCATTGTTTTTATTAAAGTGCCTTCATTGGAAAGTAATATTACCCTTGTAGTAACGGCTGGGAAATTTCAGAGTGTTGCACCTGCATGCTAGGTAGGTGGCTGTGGATTAAGTGTTTAATAAAAACTAAAAGAAAACCAACAACAAGAATGCTACCAAGAAAAACTCCTATAAAATAGGCATAGGACTCCTGTTCATAATATCTAGGATTCAGGTCTCTTGGAACTTCCATAAGAAGCATATCTTCCATATTGCTGAGTGACCCATTGTTTGGCAATGGACTGATACCAAGCAGATGGCACAACAAGGGATACAGATCTGTGAGACTCATGGCTTCTTTGGTGGTATTCTTTCTAAAGGCAGGACCATAGGCTAAGAAGATGGGGTGCATTTCTGGTAGGACGTTGTCGTATCCATGATTACCCACTGGAAAGAAAAGAAAAAGTGAGTTATCAAAAACTCTGACACCTTCAAGTTGTTAAAACACTTCCATTGCTCACTAAAAGTAGGAAATATTGAATCTTTGGACCTTTTCCCAGAAAATCCTCAATTCAAAAGGAAAAACAAACAGCCTAATTTATTGTAGCAAAGATTTAATTACATTTCTGAACAAGCACACAAACTTTAAGTAGTAGCTAACAGTCATAATATTAGACATTGTGAATCAATGCCTAGACGGTTAGCATTCATTTCACATAAATCATCAAGGGAGTCACTTAAAGCATTCAAGAATTTACTGCAGGAGGCTGCTGTATTGGCAGGAAGGCTAGAGGAGTTGATTCAAGAGCCATCAGAGTCAGGGGAGGCCTATGAAGGGTAAGCTCAGAAGGTGTTAAGAGTTTGGCGTGCAGTCACAGGCATCATGCACCGAAGCCTCCTTAAAGGAGAGAATTCTACTCAACAACTGGGCTGGCTGCTCTACTGAATGGAAACTTTTTTCTCAACCTCTGCTTGACTATTGGCCAATGTCCAGCCTTCTGGAACTCAGAAGTAGTGCGAGACCCTGACTCATCCTCTACCCCACATGCCTGTCAATGATATGGAAAAAGATATGGCGACAGAAGCATGGAGCAGTCTCACAACTAGTGCTTCAATTCAGTTTTCTTGAAAAGAGCCAGTGTCACAGCTCATAGGTAGCCCTACACCAGGAGAAATGTGTGCACATGAATACATGCATCATGGAGGAAAAAAGTGAGGAAATAGTTGGATTAATATGAACAGTGAAAATATTTGGTAAGCTATGAAGAGTACTTTGACATCAGCTTTTCACCAGTTGGAAAGTTTGCTTTTAAGTGATCCTAGAACTGACAAGATTAGCAGCATAAGACAGAATCAGCATTTAAACTTCCTGAGAGTATCACCTCTAAGATGAGCATCCCATATTAACCCAATAATGAAAAGCCTCCAATGAAATCCCAAACCTGGCTCTCCTCCATGGATACCGCCGCCTCACTATTTTGTTTAAATTTGTACACAGCATTGCTTTCTAGTTTTTCCATGAAAGTGGCAGGGGTCATAACCATCTGTATCATACCACTTTATACCATCTTTCAAAGACCACCATGAACATACTTTGTTATCACATCATTCTTCCCAACAGACAAAGTAAGTAGGTGAGGGAATGAAAATAGTGCCCATCTTGGAACAGGATGCACTGACAAGTGGAAGAAGGTCGAAGGCCTATATTTTTTTCAAGAAGTGCTAAAATACACGTCTTCTGACTATCAGGCCCCCTTTAAAGTGTCTCAAGCTGGGCACAGAAAAATGGCAGCAGTCACTTTTGAAAATTTACACCCAAAACTCTCGAGGATCATGCCCTAAAAAATAAACAGAAGGAAAGGTGATGACCACATAAATCCACATGGACATCCTAATTAGAATATCCTGATATACTTACAAATGCAGTAACTCTTACATCAGGCATTTGGGTGAGAGGAACAATGTGCAGCTAGGCCAGGGGTGGGCAAACTACAGCCCGCGGGCTGAGTCCAGCCTGTCAGAGCTTTTAATCCAGACCTCAAGGTCTGTTGGGCGTTTGCCCCACTCCGGTGCGCCTGCCAGGGAGGGGAGCTAGAGGCTTGCAAGCGCTCAAGGCCTGATCCCGCTCCCCGGCAGAAGCGCCAGGTAGGCAGGGGGAGCAGGGCAAGCCCCCGAACCCGCTCCCCGGCTGGAGTTCCGGAGTGGGGCAAGTGATGAGGTGGACCTGGATAAGGGGGTGGGCCATGGCCCACCCGTGGCTACACCCCAGCGCAGTGTGTCTTTTCTGATTTTAAAAAAACACGTTGCCATTGCAGCTCTTTTGAAATGAGGCCCTGCATGTAGTGCATGCAATCTTGTAAAACACCAGTTTGACGTAACGGCAACAGTTAAGATTTTCTATTCCCTTTCAAAAATGAGTGCTAAGAGCTAAGAAAAAAAAAAAAGAAAACAAGAAGGGACAGTAAGTGTTGGGTTTTCAACAAAGAAAGGAATGCAAAATGTTTTTTCACAAACATGAACTCAAAGGCTGTATTCCTGATTTGTCAGGAGAGCATCGCGGTGTTCAAGGAGTGCAATTTGAATCACCATTTTTCAACAAAACATCCTAATTATGGCAGCAATTTAACAACTGAGGAAAGGGCAAGAAAAGCTGAGGAACTCTCCATGAACTTAAAAGCTAAGCAAAATATTTATGTGCGACAAGCTACAGTCAAGGAAGCCATTACAAAGGCAACTTATGCTCTGGTGTTTAAAATCGCTAAACAAAATAAGCCTTTTGCTGAAGGGGAGTTTTTGAAAGAATGCATTGTTGATGTTGCTGGCATGCTGTGACCGGAATACCGAAACAAACAGTTTGTTATGAAGAACTGTTACTTGCCATGTAGAAGTGATTGATGAATATTTGGCTTCTGAGTTGAACAAGAAAGCACAGAGCTTTACACTGTTTTCGTTAGTCCTCGATGTCAGCACTGACATTCAATAACCATACTGTGTCATTTTTGTCGGAGGAATTGATGACAAATTGGAAATCACAGAGGAATTTTTATCAATGGAATCAATGAAAAGCACATCTAAGGGATCAGATTTATATGAGAGGTCTCTGGCTGCCTTGAACATCTGACGCTCCCCAGGAGTGAACTGGCAAACGTAACCACAGATGGATAGCCAAATTTAACTGGGAAAAACATAGGACTTTTAAAAAGAATTGAGGACAAAGTAAAAGAAGATGACCCTGATAAAGAGGTGATTTTTCTGCATTGTATTATACATCAGGAGGCCCGCTGATGTACAATGTCCTGGACATCGATCATGTTGTTCGTACAATAGTGAAAATAGTGAACTACATACGAGCAAGGGGACTTAATCATCGGCAATTCATTTCCCTTCTTGAAGACACTGATGCCGAACACCAGGATTTACTTTATCATACAAATGTCTGCTGGCTCAGCCTAGGAAAGGTATTGCAGCAAGTGTGGGAGCTCAGAGATGAAATTCGCACGTTTCTGGAGATGCAGGGAAAAGAAAATGATTTCCCTGAATTAAAGAATTCAAATTGGGTGTGCAACCTCACTTTTGGCGTGGATATCTTGGCACATTTAAATGAACTTAATGTGAACCTGCAAGAAAAGAATGTGTTTGTACATGCATTGTATTCTAGTGTGACAGCTTTCAAAGTCAAGTTTGTCCTTAGTCTTGTTTTCAAAACAAGACTGAGTGTTCGCTCGCTTTCCCACACTGGAAGAGTTGGAAGTGTTCCCAGAACAGATAGAAAAGTACAGCAAAATTTTGAGTGACTTGCATGGAGAATTTTGTCTATTTTCTGACTTTGAGACGATAGAGAAGACACGAGAGCTGGTGTCATGCCCACTGTCATTTGACTACGAGAAAGCCCCACAAAAATTACAACTGGAGCTCATTGATCTCCAGTGCAATTCCAGTTTGAAGGAAGAATACAATTCAGAAAAACTGGACGAGTTTTATGCCTCCTTGAGTGAAACAAAGTTCCCAAATATCTGCAAGGTGGCACAGAAAATCCTTATTTTGTTCAGGTCCACCTATGTTTGCGAACAAACAATTTTCCCTGCTGAATTACAACTAATCTCGCTACAGATCCCAGTTAACTGACCAACATCTCAACTTGGTATTGCGGATTTCCACAATGAGAATGGCATGGATTTTGATGCCATTGTAAAGAAGGGTGACCAGCTGCATGTTCACATTAATCAAAGGGGGTAAGTTTAGTTTAATTACTGTAATATGTTATGGTGGTATACTTATAATAGTAAGTAAGGTTTTATGTTTATTTCCACCAAAATATAATCTTTATTAAATAAAGTTTATTTGAATCTCTCTTCTTCAGAGTTAAACTGAACATCAACAACATTGCTTAATTATGGTTTAAAAGTTTGAATATATTTTGGTTATTGCCATGATCAAATGGAGAAACACTGATGATTCAACAAAGCTAATTACAGATCGAAAAGAAGTCAGCAATAAATGTGAAAAACTACCAAACTTTTACGTAGTGCAGTACCCTGAAAAGTTTTAGCTAACATACAATCTGTGTTCGGACAGGAGCAAAATTGTGTGGTAAAATCAACAAACAGCTCAGTAATGTAATTTTCTAACAGCACATTGTTCAACAGAACTATTTTAATAGCATTGATTTTGAAACAAACTTGTGTTGTCCCTGTTTGAACACGAATTGTTAATTTCATGAGCATTCATGGCCCGCCATACAATTTCCATACCCAGATGGAGCCCTCATTCCAAAACGTTTGCCCACCCCTGGGCTAGTATATTCTTTGCCTGTTTAACAAAAGCGTTCTCCAATTTCTGAATCAGCAGACCAATTTTTCTCATCCATCTCAGAAGTCCCTTCCAAAGCAATGTCTATGTATTCTGCACTACAGACTAATCCCCCCTCAGATCAACAGGCTGAACTGCCAGTTCTTCATGCCACAATGCCATACTTTACAGAATTGGGCTCTAGGTTCTTAAGAAGTTCCAAGATACAGGTCTTGCAAAAGGAAGCTGCTTATTTTTTAAAGTTATATTTGTGATCAGCTAAGTTTTCTGAAGCCACTTTAGGACTGGATTTTCAAAAGCTCCTACAAGCTGTTGGGAGCACAAGTCCCACTAACTTTCAATGTGATGGTACATCTCAGCCCCTTTGGCGGTTTTGAAAATTCCACCCATATGTTTGAAGACCTCTTAACCCTTTTAAAGCCAGGTATGGGCTTTGGGGGCTGGAGAGGGGGTCACAGCATTTAATAACTTTTTATTGTGCTAGTTTGAATAGAAAAGAATTTATAGCTCTGAAACAGAATGAAGAAAAATATACTTACAGAGAAGTTGATCAGACTTGTTTTGTAAGATTTCCCATCCTTTATCAGCCATTGCTAAGATTGGTTGAATTTTACTGTTGTGTTTGTAATGTAATCTATTCGGAATCTCCTCCTTTTTATAAACAGTCATGTTGGGATGAGCATTGACCAAGGCTTCATACACTTCATCAAGTTTGCCTTAGACCAAATAAAACAAGAACTTAATAGTGACAAAACACAAGTAGCGATGATGAGTCACTTAGTATACATGCTAGCACCAGCTTAAATGATCTATTTCAGCAGTAGGTATGAAGGATGAAAATAATTGTTATACTGAAGAGCAGAATTTAGCCATAAAGGAAGTTATAGACAGACAGGCTGTGATAATTTTATTGTTAAGAGTTTTGGATGGTCACATTAGTCACCAGAAAGGTTTGGTGAAATCACATAACAACTTATTGGAACGTGCTCTTATGGTCATGTCCCTCAATATAAAATTACAACAGTTCTCTTATGTTATGCTTTTCTTTTTATTTAACACAAGAGTGAAATGGTCTACTTTTTGTAGTATCATTGTACACAGCAGTATGAGTTGCACTTATTCACTTCAGTTAGAAGGAATTTAGGTAAGCCCCTTTGTGGATAAATGGATTCTTCCCAGTTACATATAAAGCTTGAGAGCTGGGAAGTGACACTTTCTCTCATGTTCTGTTCAGTGCACACAGATTTCTCAAGGAGCAGAGCTTCAAAGGGGATTGCCACATTTCCCCAGAAACCATCTATGGTGCTCAGTAGCACCTCAGTGGCAGCTGGGTTGCTTTAGAGTTTATCTTACTTTAAAAAGCTGCATTGGGAGCTGTTGATTTCTCCATGGCAGCCTCGAAAGCATAACTTTTACTTAGCAGGAAGCCAACAATCTTCAGTTTAAGTCCACAGTATTTACTTGAGAGAATTTCAGTCCCCATTTTGGTATCTGGCCCTAATTGACTTTGTCTCCTCTTTATCTCACCATTTCAAATTATAGGTGTGGCAATTTTCTTCAAATGGTGGTTAGGTCCCAACTATGCAGCTAAGCAATCAGCTCATGGTTTTAGGGGGGGAAGTCCAACTCTGTATTCATAGAATATCAGGGTTGGAAGGGACCTCAGGAGGTCATCTAGTCCAACCCCCTGCTCAAAGCAGGACCAATCGCCAACTAAATCATCCCAGCCAGGGTTTTGTCAAGCCTGACCTTAAAAACTTCTAAGGAAGGAGATTCCACCACCTCCCTAGGTAACGCATTCCAGTGTTTCACCACCCTCCGAGTGAAAAAGTTTTTCCTAATATCCAACCTAAACCTCCCCCACTTTTAACACTGTTCTCCTGTGATTTACTCAGGAAAGCTTAGGCCCAAATAAATTTGTTAGTCTCTAAGGGGCCACAAGTACTCCTTGTTGTTTTTACCAGAGGGTATGTCTAGACTGCAACAAACACCCATGGCTGGCCTGTGTCAGCTGGCTTGAGCTAAGGGGCTATAAAATTGCAGTACAGATGTTTGGGCTCAGACTGGAGCCCAGGCTCTGAGATTGTTCTGCCCCAACCCCTTGTGGAGTCCCAGAGCCTGGGCTCCAGCCCGAGTCCCAGTGGTCTACACTGGAATTTTATAGCCTCCAGCCCTAGCCCCATGAGCCTGAGTCAGCTAACACAAGGCCAGCCACAGGTGTTTTATTGTAGTGTAGACATACCCAGAGAAACCCCCTGACAAATTTCAAGTCTCTGTGGCAAAGCATGGAAGCAGAAGAGCTTCAATGAAATGGTTGTAATTTTTTTAAAACATAGGCAGCAATGTATTTCCCCTTAATTTTATTCTCTGAAATAACAGAACTGTTTTAGCAGAAACTTTTAAAAAGTCAACCTGAGGTAGATCGTTGGCATGGAAAATGTCACCTCCAGTGATTAAAATCTGGCAAGTTATAAGCATGTGGGTCTTGTAGTTGAAAGTGTTATGCAACCTTCTCTTTCGGTCATGCTCTCAGATCCATCTATACAATATACTCCATCTTAGAAGATAAAGGTAACCGAATATCACTGTCCTCAATTCCTTTCCTGGCAAGTTCTGTGCTTGGGGTTTCAGCTTCCCTCTGCCTCACAAGGCCCCATCCTGCTCCCACTGAAATCAATGGGAGTTCTGCCCCCAGCTACAGTGAGAGCAGGATCGGGGCCTTGGTGACACTACTACCACTTACACAGAACACGGAAGGCTATTTTGGACGATTGACGGCATCTGCTATTGTAGAGCAATCATCTAAAATAGCCTTCCTGGTCTTGTTTAGATAGAGGTGATACCATGAAGTTTCAGAGAAGAAACTCTTAATCCAAGACTTGACAGGTTAAGTAGACGAGGAAGGGGGTTTGAAAACGGATGTAATTTTGGTTCCTAAACTTGCTCCTATATGTGCCGGGTTTTGAGTATTAAAGCTTTGCAGTTTGCTTTTCCTTGCTATCATGCCTTCCCCGTTTTAATAATAATAAGCCTGCACATGCTGAATCTATTTACAATATAATTTAGGACTGTGTCACATGCGCTATGCAAGTCAGAATTTTGTCACTCTAGCTGAGCAGGACGTTTCTGCAGCACTAGCTGATATTTAGAAATAAATTTGCTATGTTCTTTTTGTGTTTCATGCATCCACATTTCAAAACAGGCAGCACGCCAGACCCCAGCAAGTGGTCTCTTTGCAGCCTAGAAAGAACTGAAGGGTCGGAAGTGTGGTTTTAACGGTCACCAAATGTTTCTTATTTGTCTTTGGGGCTAAAACTATGACCTTATTTAGTAAAAAGGTCACAGCATGCTTCTTATAAGTGGATCCTCTCTCTCCTCTGACTGCTAGACCAAGTTCTGTCTTCAGTTACACCAATACATTCTGACTGAAGGCAATGTGGTTGTACATGTCCACCCACTTCCTGCAACCCTGCTCCCCTCTACAAAGCATTAAAGTCTCTTTTCTCACCCCTAGATTGAGAGAAGATAGTAACCTCTTCCTGGACATACAACCTTAGCCTCAAATTAAAGTTAGTCACATTTGTATGTAAATTAAGGGCAGAATTTGGTCTGCAATGTTCAGCATGTAGGATGATGTACTTCTCTCAGAAAGGTTCAAATACCCGTTAAGTATATCACTGGGGTTGCCCAAGAGAAAGGCCAAGTCTGATTTTTTTGGAGAGGGTAGGGGACACGCAGAGGAAGAGGAAAAAGAGCAGCATATTCTGATAAGAGGTTGGTATATCAGATCCCTCCTAGCAAACATTAAAAACATCTCAGCTTCTACTTTTGATAGATGTCATTGGCTTCAACCAGTCAACTATAAGTAAGAAGATACAATGAAGCATGGGTTTGCCCTATCAGAAATAATCTGCACTCCGAACTTTTTAGAACAAGTTTTTCCTCTCCTTGCTGAAGACGGGCACTAGTGCTGTACTGACCTTTGGGGCCTGAACACATTAAACATGATAATAGTGGCTAAATTAGCTATAAGAATTTACTTTCTTATTTAATTTCTTAAAACGTAATTCCACACAAAAATTGAAAATAAAACCTCTAGCTGTGGCTAATGACTGAGTAAGAAGTAGTTAAATGTTGGACAATTCAAAAAGAGTTAAAGCCTATTGGGAAAAAGAAAGTAATTTTAGCTATGCCTATGAAAGACTAGTTTTATATTATCAGCAAACTAAAGAACTGAAACAAAACATGAAAGATCAGCATCTTCAAGCAAAAGATGCTATTTAAAGCAGTGACCTCCAAATGGATAGAAAAAAAAGTACATTATGCAGCAATGAGATAACAAGGTAAGATGCCACTCCTATTAAAGGGACACGCTGCAAATCATTTAAAAAAATCCTGTCAATTAATGTTTTAGAAATTAAATTGAAGAGGTTTAAAAAAAAATCTATGTTTATTTTCAACATCTGCTTCCATTTCACAGTTCACTCAGCTTGGATAGCAAATACTCTGGTGAGCTTCACTTTGTTTTCATACACTAGTACAATGCTGCAAATGCTGCAGAGAAGTGTTTAAAGCCACAATATAAATCTTTTTAAAGCCTGAATACATTTTGATTAAAATCAGCTCCTGTAAAATTGTATTTATTTTAAATTCAACCTAGACTGGGACCTCGATCACCTTTCAATGCATGTTTATATTTCATGGAGAGGAATTACAAAAATAGGTAGGAATTAAGTTAGAAATACAAATTTATGATAAATATATTGCAAATATTTCCAAGGAAGAAGGCCCTCCGCATTCAATTTTAAAATTCTGTGCCACTATTTTCTTCTTGTCTGTTATATAACCACCACAGAACCAAAAGAAATGGTCACAGACGAATACACTAGTTGTCACTGCTGGAGAGTTGTGATCTAATTTTGTTTACATGCTGGTGAGAATCAGGGGTAACCCTGTTGAAGTCAATGAAGGTAAATAAGTGAAACCAGCATGAGGCCCTTGGTGATTCAAGTCAAGTATGAGTATTGAGAAAACCCTATTGGATACTCCTCAACATCATATTTGGCAATGAGATATCAACGTGATAGGTGCCTAATGATTATACAGTACAGACCCGTTTACACGCGGATGTCAGGAGTCAAGCCATCACGACCGCGTGTTAATGGACAGTGGGTTAAGAGGGCGATGCTGAAATATCTTAAGATATCTATATACATACACACACACACACACAATTATCTAGGATTACATACGAATTCAGTGTCCCAAATACTGCAGGCCTATCTGTTAAAGGCGCTTTGCAAGAATATAAATTCAAATGTGTAATCTAATAAAAACGTTACTACTACTACACAGGGCTGAAAGTAACTCAGGACACTTACCGGTATGGGGTAGGGGCGGGACCTCAGGCAGGGGCGGGGCTAGGTTCAGCACCCCCCAGCCAGCCCTTCCAGGCCGCTTGGTCTGTGCCACCCAAGGTTCCCGTGGTGATTTAAAGGGCCCAGAGCGCCGGAAGCTGCTGCTGCGGTAGCGGTGTCCGGAGCCCCGGGCCCTTTTAAATCGCCGGCACTGGGGCAGCTGCTCCCTTCGCCCCCCCCCCCGCCCGTCAGCAGCCGAGGGGGGGCAAAAGGGGCAGGGACCTTAAAGCGCTGCAAGGTCCTTTGCCACGGCAGCACTTTAACGTCTTGTACTATCCTTGGAGGTTAAGGAGAACATTTTTTCTCTCTCCTTGTATCAACCTTTATTATACTTGAAAACTGTTATGTCCCCTCTTAGTCTTCTCTTCTCTGGACTAAACAAATGCCTTTTAAATCGCCAGCACCGGGGCAGCTGCTCCCTTTGCCACCCACACCAATCGGCAGCCAAGGGGAGGCAAAAGGGGCAGGGACCTTAAAGCGCTGCAGGGTCCTTTCTCCAGTTTGTCCAAATCTTTCCTGAAATGTTGCCCCCCAGAACAGGACTCAAGACTCCAATTGAGGCCTAATCAGCGCAGAGTAGAGTGGAAGAATTACTTCTCTTGTCTTGTTTGCAACACTTCTGCTAATACAGCTCAGAATGTTTGCTTTGTTTTAGAACACTGTTGCACTGCTGACTCATATTTAGCTTGTGATCCACTATGACCCGCAAATCACTTTCTGCAGTGCTCCTTCCTAGGCTGTCATTTCCCATTTTGTATGCGTGCAACTGATTGTTCTTTCCTAAGTGGAGTACTTAGCATTTGTCCTTATTGACTGTTATCCTATTTACTTCAGACCATTTCTCCAGATCATTTTGAATTTTAATCCTATCCTCCAAAGCACTTGTAACCCCTCCCATCTTGGTATTATCTGCAAACTATAGAAGTGCACTCTCTATGCCATTATCTAAATGATTGGTGAAGATATTGAATAGAATCGGACCCAGAACTGAACCCTGCGGGACCCCACTTGTTATGTCCTTCCAGCTTGACTGTGAACCACTGATTACTCCTCTCTGGGAACGGTTTTCCAACCAGTTATTCAACCACCTTACAGTAGCTCCATCAAGATTGTATTTCCCTAGTTTGTTTATGAGACGATCATGCGAGATAGTATCAAAAGCCTTACTAAAGTCAAGATATGCCACATCTACCACTTCACCCCCCCCCCCCCCCCCAACGGCTTGTTACCCTGTCATTTTAATGCCATAGTTCCTACCTTCTTTTGGCAAAATCGCTACCACAGGAGAATGGTCAACCATTGTATACAGCTCTCTAGCCACATATCGATCAAGCTCTATGAGCCTTTCTGAAGAAGACTGTGTCATTCCATGGTCACTTGTGATTATGATATTCAGTGTGTCCCACAACTTTGCTTTCTTCAGTTCTGACACAAGATATCCCAGCTTGTCATCAATCTCACTAATGACTGCGCCCATACGTGGATTTTCTGGGCCTAAAACATGCCCCATCGCATCAGGCTGCTCCCAGTACAGAAGACCAAAATTTATGGGTTCTTCTGAGGTAAACCAATCAATAAGTTTGTCAACTCGATCTTCGAATGAAACAGACTCATTGTAAAACATATAGTGTGTAGGAAAGACTCCATGTATTTTTACATCTGTTCCAGGCCACATAGCAGCTCCGGTTCTATGTCCTTCCATTTGATTGGTGACCCATATTGGACAGGCCTCTTCCCAGAACTTTGAATTATAGATGTTCATTCTGTTCAGGGAGAAAGTTTTGTTCAGGACAGGATCATACATTTCATTAGCAACCATGCCATGGCTCTCTGCATAGAGACCTGTCACCATTGTATAATGATTAGGATAAGTTTTTGTAATAAATACATTAGTAACCTGTTTAACATGAGCACCATTCTTCATGATATAATGAAAGTTAGGCGTTGGGACTTTATAAATATAATCCCATCGAAATCCATCAAAAGATAATAGTAACACTCTGGACTGGTCCTGCTGGAAACAAAGCGTGCTTGGAAAAGTCATCATACAGACTGCCAAGACTCCCCAGTAGCAATTCAAAGCCATCCTGGAAAAGCTTTTTCACTCAGGCACAAAGTTCGTATCTCTAGAATACAAAGGCAAAATTCGGTTACCACTTCTGCAAGTTAATTATCTTGAACACTTATCTTTACTACAGTATAAGTGAATCTGAACAAGTTAGTGAGTAATCCCTGTCAAGAGGTAATCATGTGGCTCCCATCACTGTGGAACACCTCACAAACATTAGTGGATTTCCCCTCACAACACCCCTGCTAGGTAAGGAAATAGAATTAGCCCCATTTTACAGATGAGTAACTGAGGCACAGAAAGATTTAATGATTTACCCAACGTTACACAAGAGTCTGTGGTACAGCCAGTGCTTTGAACAAAAAAAAAACATTCTTCCTCGTCCACCCTGACAGATTTGCCAACATTTGAGACACTATATATTTAAATATATATATATACACGCACATACATACACACCCCCCCCCATGTAAATCTATCTTGAGTGTATGTGTATATATGTACATACATACACACACTCAAGATAGACTTACAAGGGGCGAGGGGGGAAGAGGTTTCTGTGTATAAAACTATTTCTTTGAAGCTTCCAGTTCCTTGTTAGGTTTGTTCTTCAAGTAATAAATAAGATACTATATTTTCACTAACTCCAAGGCTAAGCCTGATATAGGTAACTAAATTATTTAGACACCAGCTTCTTGAAGTGATGCTACTCAAAGTAATTATCATGTGCTAAATGCAACCTTGGGTTTCAAGTTCTTGGGGGAAAAAAGACTAAAATCTTTTAACTCTAAGTCTAAAAGAGACAAGGAGTTAATACCAGATTGTGGCAGCAAAGGTACCAAATAAAGAGTCACCAAGTATATGTCAGCTGTTCAGCAGAGGGGAAGCAAGTCATCACAGGGAGGCTACAGTTAAAATTTCACTAACACTCCCTAAGTGTATTTTGATACTGGAATATCATATGTTCAGTAGAATAGAAGAATTACTTCTCATGTCGTGCTACTTTGATCATAAAGGCACTATCAATTTTAAACTACTATCAATCTGGCTCATATTGAAACTAGAGATTTAGAGGTGAAATACTCCATACAACTCTCAGCCATCTAATTTCCCCTCACATACAAAGATTTTAAATCTATCTGCTATGAAAAGTCTCTTGATTTATGAAGGAAAAAGGCAGAAAAGGAGAAAGATTAACTAGCGTCTCAGATGATTCACAACTGCACTTCCTAATCAGTCCAGTGCTAAGCATAAAAATTCTTTTGTCCTTTTAAATCAACAGTCACTGACTTCTGAATATACTTAATACAGAAAGCATGAAATGAGAAATTCTTTGCTAAAATGAGAAAATTCTTATATCTAATCTGACCACTGCAAACTAAAACCAGTGACTGTTATGGGTTGTTTGCAGAAAATGTTTTCTTTCTAGATAGCCATGAAAATAATTAGCTGTGTCTGATCAGCCGTTTCATCAAGAAATCAGCTGCCCAGCAGACACCCTGAAAGGAGTTATCTATATATAACAGCAGGTGCAGAGCTCATACAAAATGAAGTCATCCTCTCTTGTGATGCTACTTATTCACTGAAGGCTTTAGTTTTATCCTTCCCATACACTTCTAATCAAGACTCATTAATTATTCCAATTCAAGGCAGGCATATATTCCTGTAAAGCCTTGAAAACAGGTTTACATGCAACAGCTCATTTCCCAAAAACCCATTAAAAATGCCTGTTTGTCCTGCCAAGAGGATTATTCCTCTAATTGTTACAGGCTTGCTGCATATGGCTGTTTCCTCGTTCTATTGTTATTTTAACCAGTTCTAGCCGACTGACGGGTCCATTCCCACATATCAGCAACAGTGAGGCACATCATGCAGATTTGCCTTTCACTCTTTATCCAATACATTCATTATTTTAATGACTTTTTAAATCAACAATATACAGCCTTCCACTGAAATCAGTACTAGTTTTACAGTGAATATCAAGTAGACCACATCCACAAGGCTTACGATTGATTATCCTTGTGCATCTGATCTCTCAAGCTGAACTTTCCTTAAAAGACAAGGTTGAAGAACAAATGAAGGCAGAACTCTTGTTTTATCTATCTGTGGAAATCAACCAAGAACTTTTGAGCCAAAGACTGCCTCAGTGTTAATCTCCACAACCTTTGGCAATTTTCTCTCCTTCCCATCAGCTTACAACCTGGATCCCAAACCCTGCCCCAGCTCAGCTCTCTCCTACAATACTTCTATCAATAAATCTGAACTACCTATATAGGCACTCAAATGGCCCTCATATATGAACACCTCACAAATATTAATGGATTTATCCTCAAAACACTTCTCTAAGGTATCAAGTATTGGGGTAGCCGTGTTAGTTTGTATCCACAAAAACAACAAGGAGTCTGGTGGCACCTTAAAGACTAAAAGATTTATTTGGGCATAAGCTTTCGTGGGTAAAAAACGCTTCTTCAGATCCAACTGTGGTTTTTTACCCACAAAAGCTTATGCCCAAATAAATCTGTTAGTCTTTAAGGTGCCACCGGACTCCTTGTTGTTTCTCTAAGGGAGGAAACTATTATTTTCATTATACATATGGTCAATAACATAGCCAAGAATTGAACCTGGATCTCCTGGTCCCAATTCAGTGTTTTAATCTCAAGATCACCATTCTTCATGGTTTTTACAATTTCTGCTTCACAATATAATGTTTGAAAGCATAGCAACAAAAGTGACAGAGGAGTAGACCTAAGCAAAAGGATGTGAGATGTGGAGATGTGAAGAAAACAACATTATAGTCTTCAAATACATGAAGGGACCAATTTCTATCATAAATCACCAAATAGTAATGGATTTAAGACAGAGCTGGGAAAAAGTCAAGGTTACATTACAGAAAAACTTGATAACTTGTTCTATTGCAGAATCATTTTTATAGTTAACAAGGAAGATTATGGAAAAGAATGAATTAGAAAATAGCAGGTACTAAAGGCCTCTTTAATACGGTGGGGAACTGGGAGCCTGGTGTGGAGCCCAGGCAGCAGATGGGTTCCAGCTGGAGCCCCGCCCCAAGTCCTGGGGTGACAGCCCAGCTGTGAGCCCTGCTGGGTTCACAGCAAGGAGCTTTTCTTGTCAATTTCACAGCTCCAGTGCCTAGCCATGAAACTGACAAGAATGACTGCCAATAGCCAAGGTAAGTAAGATAGTGTCTACACAGTTACTGTATCACCCTTACTACACTGAAATAAGCCCTATGCCTCTCCTGGAGATGGAATTATTAGGTCGGTGTAGTAGGGCACTTACACTGGCAGGAGCAAGGCTTTAGTGTACACACTGACATAACTAGATCAATGTAAGCTCCCTTAAGTTGCCCTAACTCTATAGTGGAGATTGGACCGTAGCCTGACAAAGAAACAACAGAGAGACAACAAATGGATTCTATGACACCTTTGCTGGGTGGCGCACCGGCTTGGCCAGAATGGACTACGTCTTAACCTTTGCTTCTCTATGGTGCTTGCTAACCTAAGAACTTCCAAATAGATCCTACTCTCTTTTGAGTAGGGCTGCCTGGCTGAGGTGCACTGGTCCCTGAAAAGTGTAAAAGTCATGAATCTATCTCAGTTGGACTCACTGGGCAGAGTTCACAATGTGAAACAGGTGTACCGGAGCCCAGAGGCTCAGTCTCAGAGGCACTGAGGTCCAGTGACCTATCTTTAAGGAAGAGTGGGACCCATGGGGGATCTGGTACACTGAAGAGGCTCCTCCAAGGAACTATTTAAAAACTGGGGTGCAGCACAGATATTGGGTCTGTGACCATGATCTAATCATCTCTTCTTGCCTTAAGAATCTATTAAACACATTCACTGAAGTTTGACATAAAAGGGATGACATACTGGAGGAGATCAATAGGGATCAAGACATTACAGGGATCTTCCACCAGAAGCCCTTTTTCGCCCCTGACAGTGTTCACGCCTGTTATTTCAAGTTGACCAGGTCTGTTGCGTAGGTCTTGTTTCCCTAAGATGACAGTGGGAAGTTTGGTTTTAACCTGCCACATGCACCTTGCCTTGATAAAATTACTGAGAGGAGCCCTGGGCATTCAGATACACTAGGGTGATGGGCTTAGATACCACAGACAATAATTTAGACTGCAATCCAAGCAAAATGTCTCAAAAGTACAGTTCAGTGTAGAAATGCAGAGGGGATCAGCACGGAGCATTTGGATCAAGCAGGACAGAGGGAGAAGTGTGTCTGTGTGGTTTTTTGGGGGCTGGGAGGGGTGGAGAGGTTATCTTTTGCTTCCCACCGACCTGCACATCTAAAATTAGTCAGGGAAATCAATAGTAAAATAGATTTCAGAGTAGCAGCCATGTTAGTCTGTATTCGCAAAAAGGAGGACTTGTGGCACCTTAGAGACTAACCAATTAATTTGAGCATAAGCTTTCATGAGCTACATCCAATGAAGTGAGCTGTAGCTCACGAAAGCTTATGCTCAAATAAATTGGTTAGTCTCTAAGGTGCCACAAGTCCTCCTTTTCTTTTTTAGTAAAACAGAGGTTTAGCAAACCCCACCCAGCCTCATCCTCCAGCTGGCCTCCTGATCCCTAGCTGGGGGAGACAGGCACCCACACAACCTGCTCTCAATCAAGAGAAGCAAGTCTCAGGGGCAGCCATCCCATCCCCCATGTCCTTGTCTGGGCACACCCGATATATGGGTCTAGAAGGGGGAGCTGACAACCCCCCACGACAACATGTCGGTATCCACAGGGGAGCCAGCACCACCCCTCCATAGAACGGTATCCCATGGGGCCAGAGGGAGGAGCCGGCAACGCCCCCCATAGATCGGTATCCCCGGGGAGCTGGCACCGCGATAGATCGGTATCCGGGGAGGGAGGGGGCCCGAGTGGGGAGCCGGCACCGCGATAGGTCGGTATCCCGGAAGGGGAGGGGGGCAGAGTGGGGAGCCGGCACCGCGATAGGTCGGTATCCCGGGATGGGGGAGGGGGCCCGAGTGGGGAGCCGGCACCGCGATAGGTCGGTATCCCAGGAGGGGAGGGGGGGCAGAGTGGGGAGCCGGCACCGCGATAGGTCGGTATCCCAGGAGGGGAGGGGGGGCAGAGTGGGGAGCCGGCACCGCGATAGGTCGGTATCCCGAGAGGGGGGAGGGGCAGAGTGGGGAGCCGGCACCGCGATAGGTCGGTATCCCGGGAGGGGGAGGGGCGAGCGCCGAGCGCCGAGCGCGGGGCCCAGCCACTCACGGGGAAGGGGGCAGGGGGGGCACGCACCTCAGCGCCTCAGTCACACGCTCCTGGCGGCCCGTTCACGAGCGCTACCGCGCTGAGTCGGTTCCCCGTGCCCCTCCCAGACCCCGCCCCTTCCCGGATAAGCCCCGCCTCCCTCCCGCCTATTGTTTGGGCACTTCCTGTGCCCCGCTCCCAGCCCCCAATGGCCAGCGACGCTGTCCGTCAGGTGTTGGGGAAGGGTGGTCACGGGCGGGGCGGAGAGGGACGCGTGCGCAGTCGGGACAGCAGGTGACGGGCGCGGGCTGGGTGTTGCCATGGTGCCCCGGGCAGCTGGGCTGTTCAGGATCGCACCCACCCTCCCCGGCCTGCGCCCTGCCTCCTCCTAGCCCAGGCCGGCAGCCGACCTGTGCCCCCGCGCACGGCCTGTGAGCTCGTTGGGGGGCAGGGGCTGGCCCCGCGCGGGGCCCGGGGCATCGCCTCAGCCTGGGGCTGGAGGCCAAGCGGGACGCTGTCAAACCGTGGGCGCGGCTCTGGCCCTGCGGCTGAGTCGCTTCCAGCCGAACCCAGAGGCGAGTTACAGTTTTGGGGGGTCCTGGGCCAGAGCCAGTGGGGCGCCAGGCGGAGCAGGTCAGGGTGCCTGGGCAGGGGCCCTGCTGGCCCAGTGGCTAGTCCGCCACTGGCCGAACCAGCTCCTCACAGCCCTGCCCAGAGCAGCCCCCTCCAGCAGCAGGGCCCCCCCAACTCCACTGCCCCAGGGCAGGGCTACGCACCTAACTCCTTTTAACAGACAGCTTGATAAAGACATGGCAGGGTTGCCTTCGGGTGGCCAGACAGCAAGTGTGAAAAATCAGGACTGGGGTGGGAGGTAATAGGAGCCTACATAAGAAAAAGCCCCAAATATCAGGACTGTCCCTATAAAATAAGGACATCTGGTCACCTTAGGTTGCCTGCACTAGCAGGAGCTTGGACGCGTCCCCCTTGGTGTGCCATACGTGTAAACCTTGGGGCAATGGTAGGAACATCAAAGAACGCTTTAGCACCATAGGTATGAAGTGGTCTCCTTTTCTTTCTCACTCTGCTCACACAGCAGTGCTGTGGACTTCCTTGCTGCAGAAATTGCAGCTTCTCCGTTACTCTCTGCCAGATTAGCAAGATGTCTCAAATGGTAGACTCCATTTGATTTGCTGAGTCTAAAGACAGATTTTTTTCCCAATAGCAGATAGGGATGATGCAGAATCACATCCAGTTAAGCCGTGTACAGCAGGAAGTATCTTGCAGAAGTCAGAAGTGAGTGTGTCACAAATTGCATGCACAGGTATGATAGGTGCTGTGATTGTTCCTCCCTTGCCAGACTTAAATATGGTCGTCTTGGCCATAGCAGGGGTGCCAGATTTCTTGACTGGTCTGAAGAAGCTACATGCCCCATAAGAATCAAGTGCACGTCTCACAATTCTCTCCATTTGTTCTTCACCAACATCTGCTATTTTCAACAGAGACTCTTGTAACATCAGATGTTACACGCAGTCCAGTAGATATGTTGATAAGCACCGCTGGATGTGATTCAGGGTCAAATGAGTTTATCTTATTGTTGATGACATGGTTGGCAAGAGCTGTAACCTGCTTTTCATCCCTCTTCAATGCAGAGGCAAGGACTTGTTTGTGGACTGTGTCTTCACTACTTCTCGTTAGGCGACTTCTTTCTCATAGCTTTTGCATATTCACTCAGGACATGTCTTGTGGGGGTCCATCTAACAAGGGCTGGATTCTTTTTTGTCAGTCCTACAATCCCACTTCTGCCCTTTGAGTCTTTGAAGACAGTTTTCTCTGTTCCCTAGGGTGGCCAGATGTCCCGTTTTTATAGGGACAATCCCGCTTTTTTGGGACTTTTTCTGATGTAGGCACCTATTACCCCCCACCCCCATCCAACTTTTTCACAGTTGCTATCTGGTCACCCTGCTGTTCCTGCATCACTCCAAATGCCACTGAAAGAACCAGGTGTCTGACATACATTCCCCTGACTCAAAGGCATCATGTACTTCCTCAAGGAGATTTAACATACCAAGAATGTAGACTGATATCCATATGGCATAGTCAGACCTGCCTGCAGTATGGAACACTGTGTGTGTAAGGCATTAAGAAGTTGAAATGAACTTAAACAGTAAAAACTTCTAGTCGTAGTCATGTTGCAATGTTTCTGGAACTGTGCAAAAAATGACTCTCTCATTTTGGGTACCATATTTTCACCTCACCTGCAGGCTTACGGCACCATTGGACAGCTCCACATCATACCACACCTGAACATATATAAAATAGGCGTTCAAATGATATAAGATGTGGGTGTGTGTAGGGTAGGCAGATTGAACTCCAAAAATATGGCAACTTTTCAGAGAATTGTCACATACCTGTACAGGCAGGGAACTGTTCACCCTGGAGATACCCTAGTCAGAAGGGAAAGAGACCAGAGGATTGGTCTGCACCCGAGAAGTGACAGCCAAAGTAGTCAGAAACCTGAGGGTGAGTGCCCTTGCTGGACCACTGAACTACATGTGCAGTTGTCCTGAACCGTGACATATGTTCTTCTGAAGGCAGCTGAGGCAGGACTAGGATATTCTCAGTTAAGAGGTCTAGACTTCCAGAGGAGCAGTGGTGAATGCAGTGTGACCTCCTGTAGGAAATGCTGCCAATGGCATTTAAAACAGGAACTTGTCCCCCTTCCCCCCGCCCCACTTTTGCCCCTGCCCTTCTCTCTTCCCCAAACCCAAGCAGAGCTGCCTACAACTTGGCATGGGAAGAGAACCAGAGGATCCATAGACTCCACTCAGGACGTTGCTATTGTCAGTCTATTTTAAGTAGAAGGTGCTCAGGTCCAGACGTCAACGATATATAGGCACCTATTTCCCATAGAAATCCCTTTGAGGATCTGGGCTGCAGATATTACTGTGACGGGTAGCAGGACAAACCCTAAAATGGACAGAATTATATAAACTGAGTCGAAACTTCCCGATTTGGATGAAATCTGACAATTACAAATTCCTCTAAAGTCTTCAGAATTTCAGGGGGGAGGGAGAGTTTTCCTGAAGAGCTCGAAACCTTTTACACAAACAGGAATCCCTGTGAGGAAGCAAAGTGTCACTTCCCATTTATGAGTTTCTGTATGCGGCGATTTCAAACACAGAGAGCAGTGGATTTTGTTCCAAACATCTTAGTTTTTTTGTTCATGAGTACTCCAAGGCTGTCAATAAAATGCAAGTGGCTACTGATTCTTTTTTTCAGTCACTTTTGGGGCACTATTTTCTGTGCAAAGCCCTTGGCACCACCATTTGAGAATGGTCAGTGGTAAAAATTGCAGATAGGCTATGGCATATTGAGCCAAACCCTGGATGCTGAGCAAAGCTTAAGTAAAAGTTGTGTTCTGGAAAACAGTGTGTGTTGGAAGGGGTGACCTGACTTCATGCCAGGGCCAGACCCACTGGAAACTGAACTGTAGCTGGGAGAATAGCTGGCACAACCTAGAACTCTTTTCTTCATCCAAGCATGAGATTACGAGAGTCTGTACTATGCACAGACTGAATGAACGCGCCCTTTATATGCTCCCAGAATAACCAAATTTACCCACCTCAATGGTGAGTCAGAGATGCATCACTAAACTCCCCTTAGCACATAGGGTTGTGTCATCTCTTGTCCTTTTGCACAGCAGGCTCACTCCCTGTGACCCTTCCATTGGCACACAAACATCTATCTATATAAACATTATGGCAGAATCAGGAACAAAAACAAACAATTGTGGGGCCAGGGTTTTGCCCACTACAATGAAAGCAAGCTGTTCCTATCTGGCCCATGCTCATGGAGTTTAATTATTTATTAATAAGTTATTAGTTGTATATTTCACACTTACACTTCTGCCTAGTTACTAGTAATTTGCAATGGCAGGAGGAAAGGATTGTACATCATCCATTCAAGGCCAGATTCTGTTCCCTTGCATGGGGGGATGCCTTACTCTGTGAGGTTTATTTCAATGATCTACTCATGCAGTAACGCACCACGCAGCTGAGGGACAGTGGGAGAATATGATCCTCTGCCATTTTACCTATGTTTCTGTAAACATGGAGGACTGGTGTTCTGTTGATATCTGAACACATTCAGTGCTGGGGATTATAATATAAGGCATGGCTGTTGTTTTAAACATTCATTTTTGTAGAGTCTGTGCCTTATTTGATATTCTGAATTATTAAAGCACAGATTGACAAATGAAAAACTATGGGTCCAACATTAGTGCACAACTTGAATGTATCTTGGAAATGTGTTTTATTGATCTGATTTGTATAAAATGTGACATCAGTACCTAGAAATTGACAGACTGGCTCAGACCCAGGGTCCATCTAGTCCAGTATACTGTCTCTGACAGTGGCCAGCAACAGATGTGTCAGAGAAAGGTGCAAGAAACCTTGCATTACACCGATGTGGGATAAAATTGCACACAAGCATGTGGTTAACAAAACCTACTTAGGTGCCTTTAGGCGACTGTGTTTTTCTGTCTTGTTAAATATTGTGACTCTTAAGCCTATGGTGGTACCACCGATTCATAGCTATTAAACTATGAAGGTGGTAGGTTGATAAACACACCTTGGTGGTGGTCAGTGGATATTCATCCTTCAGCAACAAAATGAGGCCTCCTCCTCCTGGACTAAAGTGGTACCTGGCAAGCTTATAGTTGTCAGGACAGTCCACTAGAGGGAGCCATTGGCGCACATTAAGCCAGCACGCTGCATATATCTGTTGTTACAAATAGCTAGAAAGGGGGTAATGTTTTCTTGGCCATGGGAAATGCTTTGGCTGCTTGAAATTAATCTATTGTGGTGATTAATGATAATCAAAGGAAATTAAGAATAGGCAAGAAGTTCAGTAATTCCACCAAAATGTTTAATACCATATTAGATTTCCACTGAAGTACAGAGCTAATGTATTTGTACAAAATATATGATTAAAAATAGTATTGATTTATAATATGTACAGATATGTCACATCTTTGTCAGCAATCCAGACACTTGAATAAGGAGAACATGGTTAATGGTCTCAGATCCACAATAACATACATGAAAGGCTTCTGCAGCTAATCACAATAGGACAACTTGCCAAATCAACAGTAAGGATGAATCAGTCAATACGGATGACACATTCCTTTCAGAAATCTCTGAATGAGAAGCAGTCTGTTCTAAAATGGATTCAAAACATTTATACTTTTTTCTTCTAAACTGATAGTGAAGAGAACATGTCTTCAGGACACTAATGTTGACACAATGACGGTCCTGTACTAGATTAATGATCTATCACTTTCAGTGGTTTATTAAACAAGGCTGATTTTCTGATGTACAGAAGATAGACCAGTTTACTCCTGCTGGCCTGATCCTATTCTCAGGAAGTCAATGGGAAAACCTCTGTTAACTTCAGCAAGAGCAAGATTGAGCCCTCTATTTCATGGATATGAATTACAGGGGATTAAATCCTAGAGTCTTTATTCAGGTGCTGAATGCTTTTAATTCCCATTGACTCAGAGGATGATCAGCCCCTCAGGTGCAGCATCAGGTTCCTAGTGCTTACTTGAGCAAGGTTCCCTAGACAAAGAAATCCTGGACGCTAGGGCCTGCAGATACTGCACTGTTGGAATACTGGTATTCAAAGAGTCCCTGGGTGGTGACCTTTACCCATCTGGGAGTGAGCATCTGTTAAAGGGGTTGATAAACCTTATTATGCCTTCTGAACATCCCTGCTCTAGAGGCAGGACAGGGCCTCTCCCCTGGTAAGAATGCAGCGTAGCATTGTGCTTTAGGGAGTGCAAGTGCTGTGCTGCCTGTGCTCCTCTCCAAGCCAAAGCATCTGCACTGGCCAGTTTGCAGGTGCCTCAACCTCTTTGGGATAGGTAGTGGCACTTGATCCTCACTGTCCTTGCACTCTTCTGAGCACAAACAGTGGAACCATGGCCAACCTTCACCTAGACCTGTGAGGTAACAGATCTCTTGGGCTACCCCCGTCCTTACACATCTGCACAGGGGCGCCGCACAATCTGCCCCATATGGTGTTGCTAAAAGCCTCCGTAACTCCAACTGCAAAGCCAGTGAACATGGTACAGTGTGGGTTGCTGAACTTTGCCCTGTATGAGCTTCTTGAATAAAAGGTGCCATATTCCTCACCAGCTTAACTATTAATTTCAGTGTTGTTACACCAGGGATTAATCTTGGCCAGGGCCCGTCCAGTACCTTAATCTTTTTTAGCCAGCAATCCTTGTATATTTTGGTAACTATTATTGTAAAGTGGCTTCCTTGAGGAGAACACAAAAGCTTCAAGATGAGACACTGCTTTATTTTCTTATATGTTAACACAGTGGATAAGTAATTGCAGTACTTAAAAAAAAAACCTTCTTGCAAATTTAGTTTATTAAAGAATCTTGAATGGAGGAGGAGGAGGAGGAGGAAACCTACTGTGATTTTGAGTTTCAATGGTTAGCAGGAAATTGCTGAACCAAAACCAAAACGAATAGCAGTTGCACTAATCAGGATTATTCATAATAACCAGCCCAACATCCCTCTTCCAGGAAAAAACAGTGCTGTCCCCGTCCCCCCCCTCCCCGATCTATGACAAAGTACTGTAGGACTGTTATCACCTCCGATAAATCATTCTGATGAGTCTGGGAGTAATTCTAACAAATAATTTGCAGACTGTCCATTATCAGGCAGTGAGTAACTACAAGCCCAATCCTGTAAGGTGTTGAGTCCCCTTTGAAAACAGGGCCTCTGTGCAAAAAGTGACTCAGCAATGATCATTCTAGTTGTTGCCTGCTTTGGGCTTCCCAGTGCATCCTGTCTGCTCTAATGTATGTCCTATTTAAACTGTAAACTCTTTGGGGTGGTGATTATCAATTTGTGTCTTGCACAGCCCTAAGCACATCACCGGTAACAAAATACATGCACAACTTTGTGCATGCAGTCAGTTGTGCAAGTAATCAGGGCATGAACCAGTCAGGTGCTGAACAACGGGAGGTGAGACATGCCTTCAATCCTGACTTCCCAGAGATGCTCGGCATCTTGCAGGATCCGGCCCTGATGGCACACTCTCACTTGTGTGCAAATGCCTACTACAGAAGTGTAACAGCCCATTTGTGTGTTCACATTAAGTGCTTAATGGGATTTTGTGCATATAACGTCAGTTATTACATTTGCCCATGCAGTGTCCAGGTGAGGCCTGTCTGGAAACATGGCCCGCAATGTCCACTTTGGCAATCATTGGGCTTAGTTCCAGGCATTGTGGTTTTTCCCTTTTATGCCCTATTCAAACACAAATAGCTTAGACAGTTTTCACGTTTCAGTACAAATCAGCCAAAGAAGCTTTTCTCATTGTATCTGGGGTAAGCTCACATGCTGCCTAGCAGTAGAGAATAATTAGGAGTTATACAGACCATTTTACTCCTGGATCCCATCCCTACAGACACAAAGAATAAGGTCTACATTGTCAAGAGACCAATGATTTTTGTGTGCTTCAATTTTTGGATGGCAAGCTGAGACATTAAAGGGTCCTGATTTTCACCAAGTTCCGAGCACCATCTCTGAAAATCAGGCCCCTTTAAGATGCCTTGTATTGGGCACCAAAATCATTAGTCACTTATGAAAATTAGATCTAAACGACTTGCACAAGGTCACACACAAGAAATCTATGGTGGAGCTGGATAGAGAACCCAAATCTTCTGGCTCCAGTCCTTTGCCTTAAACACAAAATAATCCTTCAGGACTATCCTAGAAGAAGAGGAAAAATACCCTATATGAATCGACATGGTAGACCATAAACCATCACTGGTATTTTGTGGTAATCAGGATTAGTATTGTTATTTTCTTTTTAAGATTAGGCATTTTCTCAGTGCCAAGTTACCTATTTAAACATGCATATGTATCATGTTTACTCATATTGAACAGCCTCTGTGGAGCCATTTCAGTTAGTAGAGACACATATTTGCTCTTCTGAAGTGATGCAGTGTGCTATTTTTACACACTCCCAGGCAAGTTCAGATATGGTATAAGCAGTGTAAGTTTATGAAACTCAATGGAATTGCAACTACTTAAATTAGATTTGATTTTTACCATCATATCTTGCCACGAATTGTCATAATTTGTATAGAGAACAATAGTGACTGAAGTGAAAGCTTGCATATATCACACTTATATTTCCTTTATCCTCCTGCTCCAGAAACACAGGCCCACTTGAACTAAAGGATAATCTCCAGTCAGCAGCATGTGACCTGTGACGCACATTTAAGCAGTCCTGATTGCATCCCGTAGTGAGCAGTAGTGCACATTCACACTAGCCAGTTCACTAGACTGTTTTAGCCTTTCTTGAGGATTGCTTTCCAAAATGCTAAAAGCAAGCAGAACACATGGACAAATCATCATTTGCCATATTTATTTTTTAAAACTAAGCTCTGAGTTATACAAGTGCAAAAGTGATTCATTAGCCAATAGCCTTTTTTAATACTCCTATAAAATATGACTAAATAGAATTAAAAGATGTGTACAGTATAATGGAAATGCTGACACATTACTAACTCTCAAAGTGCTAGGATGTACCACTGTAAAGTCTTACAAGACTATTTAGCTGAGTATCATTCTATACAAAAGACGTTCCCTTTGTCTCAAGAAAGGCCCTTTTCACTGTCACTGCATGAAAAGAGAACTAGCCAATTTGGGAGAAAATAAATGTGGAAGTGTAGGGTTGTAGTTTACCCACAGGACACCTTTTTAACCCTATTCAAGATTTTTTAAAAAAGTACTGATCCATGTAGCTCAGATATTATAGCAAGGTTTTTTGGGGGTGTCAATTCTGCCATGGGATCAGCTAGTATGATGTTCTAGTGATGACAGTGCGTCCCCACAAGGACATGGGGATCCCATTGCAACACTGAGACTTTTGACATTGACTACTATTTATTTTTGAAATGTTTGAGCACCCTGCTTTGAGTTTAGGGAAGGTAAATGCACAAATACGTTTACAAAAGAAGTCACCGTATGCAGAGTATGAAAGAGTCTGAGTTCAGAGAAGAAGGGGGAGGACAAGTGGGGTAGATGGGACACCAGTAATAGCAATTGTAACCTTCATTTTCTCTACTCCATTTCTAACCAGAGGAGTGAGCAATGTACATCCACTAGAGGGTGCCATTTCACCTCTAGAAAACCATTTCAATAGTATCTCAGAACTTATTTGAAAGCAAGTTTAAAGAATCAGGGCCAAATTCTGCTGTCACTTACACTGGTGTGAATCAGGAGTAACTCCAGTGAAACTAGTCCTGATTTACAGTGCTCTTATAAAGCAGAATCTGCTTTTGGTGTTGCAAGTGAAAGTCATAGTAGCTGAGTTTGCAGACCTTACATAGACAAAACTCCCATTGAAGTCAGCAGGGCCACAGGATCTGGACTACTGAATTTATGTAGAAAATTTGCTTTTCAAAGCGGTCAGCCTTTTTTGAGGAAGCCTGTTTTCTATTACTAGTCAGGGTTAGGCTGCTGGTGAGATACAAAGATGGCTTGCTAGGTTCTCAAATGTTATTTTCATACTAGAGAGGTTAATCTATAATATCAGAAGTATTGTTCTTTCACATAGTGATTTATAAACCCTGATTGCAGCCATATCAGGATTCCCGTGGGTTGTCTCAATCTTTCAGCTGTGTTTTTCTTTCTGTGGTTTGGACAGTGAAGCTATTTCCCACACCCTCCTGCATAGTACCCTACAGCTCCACTCTTTTAGGACCTACCGTAGTCAATTAACTATGCCTGTCTTTAAGTATCCCTTGTGTGCATGTCCCATAATGCACTTCGAGACAATAAGACAGACGTGAATATTAAACTAAAACTGATGCTTCAGTCACAATAGATTTTTTAATCTGAGTTGGGCCCAAGTTGCATAGTTTGGACCCGGATCCAAACCCCCGAAAGTCTGATTTTGCTTCAATATGGGGACTAGGTTTGGGTTCCTTATTCATTGTTTGATTTTTGTACATAAAAGACCAGATCCTCAGCTGGTGTAAACAGGTAAATGGAGCTACACAGATTTACAGCAGCTGAGGATCTGGCCCCCAAATCTCTGCCATCTCAAAGTGACGGTTTTATTCAGGAAATGTTACATTTAAATCTCACATAAAAATACTATTCATAATTAACTGTCTAAAGCCAAGGGATCTTGACATCAAAATAGCATTTTATCTACGCAGTAACACATGAAATAGGAGGGGATTTGTTCTCCTTAAATACTATAGCTTGCCTGATGTACCATTTTCAGCAGGAATGGTCATATTATAGTCCCAGGGTGGAAGGTGATTTAAAATAAGAAGAATATCTTTCTTTAAATCAATTCTGAAAGCATTGCCAAAAAGTAATAATGTGAATTAGCGGAAAAGCTTTTTTTTTTTTTTTTTTTTTTTTTTTTTTTAAAGACGGTCATCTGTCTAGATCCCATAAAGCTGTTAAAGTCAAGTCTCATTTAGGTTAGGTCTCTGCTACATTGAACATGCTTGTTTAACCTAAGTGTGAATGTATGCTCGGTGGTGTCCATACTGCACTGAGAACCATCGCCATAAGGGTTATGCATAAGCAAGGCTCTAGTTCTCAGTGGGAATATTAAAGAATGGTGATGGTCAGAAAAGGAACTCTGTAAAAAATGACTCATTTTTACACCCACAGCTCTGTTCTCCCTGTGGGCATTGAGAATTCTCTGCTGATTTTAGTGAAAAAATTACATGTTTTTCTTTCTGTCGGTATTGCTGAGTCAATACAGCAATGGGAGAATGAGCTAGAGTCCATTGAAGCATGTGTATCCTTATGGTTAATTAAGATTCTGCCACTGTAATTTTCAGAAACTTCCCAACAAGGTTTTATTACATAACCTAGCTTGACTTTCAGATCCCAAGTTGACCTTGCAGGGTTGAGAAGTAGAAAAACTTTCTTTTTACTTGTAAATGGAGCAAACTTGAGAGGAAAGGCATTGAGACTTTAAGCATGGAACCCCTCAGTGCCATCTCTACAGAGTCTTTTTCAAGCGGGTAGGGGTAGAACTGCAGCTCATTTGCTTATGCCCCAATCCTGCAAAGCCATATGCATACGCTTAAGTTTCATAACATTCATTTCAATGGAACTACTCACGTGTGTCAAGTTAAGGTCACGTGCCTTTGTAAGAGCGAGGCTTAAAGCTCTAGAAAGCACTTTCTCGAAATGGTGAGCGTGCATGAGAATAATTAACAGAGATGATCTGCCCAGGTAGAAAATCCAAATATCTAAGTACTCTCTGCTACCAGCCACACTGAAAGCACAAAAATGTCAGTAATCCTGCGCATTTTATGAGTGACAGGGACATGTAGGAGTGAGTGAGACAGGAGAGTAAATTCCATGCAGTCTAAGTTCAAGTTTAAGTGTGGTCCTGTTTTATTTGGCCTGGGGGCGGGAGAACACTGCATACAGCTAAATATGGATCTTAAAACACATCGAGCAAAGGGGGAGGGGGAGTGCTGATTATTAGGGATGGGCAAATATTTGCAAATAGCTGGAGTATCAGGGCTATCCAGCATATCACTGGAAACCTCTGCCCATCACTGCCGTTTGCTGCTACCATGAGACAGCAATGAATCCCAGCGTAATGGGAAGTTAGCTTCTCTACCCTAATCTCATGGGTGCAGGAAAAGAGAAGTAACAGCCTTGCCCTCCTGCTGGGAGGGAATGTGAGGATTCCCCCCACTGCTAGCAGCCTGGCTCCCTCTCATTGGAGGGCCAAGGAATGAAGGACACCTCCCCCTTCACAAAATCCTGCCTCCCCCTTCAGCCCAATGCACTCTAAGGTGTGTCAGCCCCAGATTTAAAGGGCCAGTGTATTCAGCAGCAGTCAGTTGACAGGAGAGTTTCAGTCCCCTGGCTGTAACTGAAACATGCAGAGAACATGTTGTCCCCTGATGACATTGCCAGGGGGAGCGAAAGGCCACTGGGTTGCCCCCCCCCCACAAGATAAATGCTCAGTAAGTGGAGGCGAAGGGGTTAAAGGCCACCGAGCTGCTATCTCACAAGATGACACCAGGTAAGAATAAGGGACAAGAGGGAGACCCAGGTCTGCTGGGGAGTAGTGGAGGGTGGGGAGTGTGATCCTGTGGGAAGGGGAGCAGAGAATGATGTTCTGCTCGTCTGAACGTTAATCCCACCCTCAGCCTATTTGCCCATCACTAGTTTACTAAGCAATGCTTCTGGTTTTGCTACCATTACAATGTGCAATGCTATGAAAAACCCTCAGACTGAACCCCACCCCTATTCTAGCCCCTTTCACAAGATCTATTACACTCGATGGCAAGTGATATGGTTACATGTACAAAGAACTTTTTCCTAGCCCTTGTGTTAGACAGGCTTGAGTACAGAGAAGGGATTTCAATGAGCTAGATGTCCCATTACCCAACAGGCAATGGCTGCCCTTCAACAAAACATAGCAAACAGAAAAACAAAGAGCCATGCTGGAGGAGAGAAGTGCTACTCCGGCTGGAGAGGCTCAGTTAGACACAGGAGGAGGCAGGCCAGGGCGCCGGGTTTGAATAATTTTTGGCTTTGGAGAATTCTTTGGGTCCTCTTCTTCCTCTGTGTCGCTGTCGCAGACATGCACCACCACGCTCGGGGTGGACTCTGTCCCTGCATGCAGCTCGTACTTCTCCCCTGGAAGCAGACATAAGTGGTTAGGTCAAAGGTCACCAGAATGGGAGAGCCAAACATTGACTCTGGCCTTGTCTGTCTCCACGAATAGCCCTGATTCAGCAATCAGTGTAGCTGCACCATGGCTGAGCCTTAGGCTTAGACAAAGACACACAGGGGTTTGCTTTCAGGGGTGGCACGTTTGTAGAAATTTTGGTGGTGCCCAGAACCAGCCCCCCCCACCTGCCTAAGGCTCTGGGAGGGAGTTTGGGTGGGGGAGGAAGTCTGGGGTGCAGGCCTTGGGCTGGGGCAGCGGATTGGGGTGCAGGCTCCGGGAGGGAGTTTGGGTGCAAAAGGGGTGAGAGGTTGGGCTCTGGGAGGAAGTCTGGGTGTGTGTGGGGGTCTGGGGTGCAGGCTCTGGGAGGGAGTGCAGAGGGCTGGGGTGAAGGCTCTGGAAGGGAGTTTGGGGGCAGGAGAGGGTGTGTGGGAAGGGGGGGAGGTGCAGGCTTGGACCAAGTTTAGGTGCAGGCTCTGGGCTGGGGGTGGGGCTGTAGGCTCTGGGAGGGAGTTTGGCGGTTGGAGGGGGTGTGGAGCAAGGGGGTGCAGGGGTGAGGGCTGTGGGGTGGGGATCAGGGGTTTGTGAGAGGGCTCAGGGCTAGGGCTTGGGGGTTAGGGTGACGGGGGATAAGGGCTCTGGGATGTGGGAGGGGCTCAAGACTAGGGCAGAGGGTACAGGTGCGGGGGGGTGAGGGCTCTGGCTGGGGATGAGGGGTTTGGGGTTGGGCAGGGCTAGGGATGAGGAGTTTGGGGTGCAGGCAGGCTGCCCCCGGGCTGGGGCCAGAGAGGACTCCCCCATCCAGTCCTCTCCCTGCCAGCAGCAGTGAGCTCTGGGGGACGTGCCCGCCCTCTCCTCCCCAGGAGCACACTCACCCCCATCACTGTCACTGCACTTACTCCTAGGGCCCCTCTCAGGTCCAGGAAGCCCCCTCGCCTCGCCTGTGGTGGGTGCGGGGGCGGGGTGCTGCTATCACGTGTGCCTCCTCCCCTGCTGCTGCCCCACACTGTAGCCTCACGGGGGGCGAGGGATGGGGCTGCCCCTGGCCCAGCGTGGGGAAGGAGCGGTGACTGCGGGTGGAGGGTCAGCCCTGTGCTGGTGGAGGGTCCTGCTGGAAAATGTAAGGGTCCGAGGTGGAAGGGCAGCGTAAGGGCAGCCTGCCCTGGCACTAGTGGATGGGGGGCACTAGGACCCTCCGTGGCAGCTGATGCTGGGAGCCAGCAGAGCGGAGGCAGCCTGGAGCTGGGGCCCGGGGGAGGCGCACGGGGGCAGCAAGTGGGGGCCGGGGGACATTCGGGGGAAGCGCACAGGAGCAGCAGGTGGGGCCAGGGGAGAGACCTAGCCCCAGACATTGGTGGAGCTGGGCCCCCGGGCCTTGAATATTGCTGGAGCCCGGGCACCACAGGCCCATACAACTCGCCAGGGGTCAGCACCCCTGCAACTACACCGAAAGCTGGCGACTGTTTCTATGCAAGGCTATTCCCAAGTGTAGACGAGGCCTAAGGGTAGAATCCAGGATAATCTGGACTAGTTAAAAACAAACGGCACTAGTGCCTATGCTAGGATTTTCCACTCATGCAGCCACACTGAAATCACAGAGTAGACAAGGCTTAAATGTATATGTAAGGAGGGGAGAGATAAAGTAGCTGAGTGCCATGGAAATGGGCCCAGCTCAAAGCCACACCTCCTAAACCCTCTATCCACAGGGAGTTCAGCACTGGATTCAAATTTCATGGCTGCCCCTCGTATCTAAAATGGGCCAAACCTCAGTACCCCAGGCCCAAACTTCCTTAGACTCTGGGATCATTCAGATCTAGTTAAACACACTGCAGCTTGGTTCCATCTCTAATTTCTCTAGCTGCTGTAGCTGTAGGCAGTGAGGGAAAGGATTTGTTTATCACTGATAACAGTTCCAGCTATAAACATCTCTAAATACTCTTCACCATTGAAGTAGGCACAGCATCTACTTAGCACTTATGACAATCATCATCTTGGCCGACACATAGGGGTCTGCACCAGAGACCTCTAGAGCTAAAAGCATGAGCGGCTATAGCCTGAGCCAGTGCTCTTTAGCGGTAGCTGTAACACACTCATATCCTCTGCAGATCAGGCATGGAGTGGGACCTGTAACACACTCAGCAATGGGTTACACACTTATGCAGCACTCTGGATTTTCCAAGTGCTCTGTGCACATTCATTACTTAACTCTCCAAGTTCCCCTGTGAAGTAGGTCAGTGTTGTGGAGGTGGAAATGGGGCAGGGAAGTGAAATGACTTGCCCTCAGCTCCAGAGTAAGAGCCAGGTTTCAGAGTAACAGCCGCTGTTACTCTGAAACCTGTCATTATGCAAGGCACTGCATTTAGCGGTATGGAGTGGAAATCTATCAACTGCATGAAAAAACTTGTACGGATACAGACAGACATCATCTTCCTTTCCAAATGCAAACAGATGGACATCGTACCAAAAGGACTGAAGGTAAAAAATCCATTACAATCTACATACCACACAGACTATGCTGACAGCTTGTGCCACACGCTCTCAGAGTAAGAGTCAGGCTCAGAACTCAGTAATTCCTAGCTCTAAGTCCTGTGCACCATCTCCTAAACAATGCTGCCTCTGTTCAGTGTTGTACATGGGGCTGTAGCTAAGAATAATGGGATGGAATTAAGAAAAAGAAAAATAACAGGAAAAATTTCAGATTGTGAGATCTGTGAGACACTGGCCTGATCTCCCCAAGGAAGCAGGGGAAGTCTCATAGCTTGGCGGCTAAAACTCAACTAGAGAAAGCACTAGAAAATGTGTTGTGGGGAACAATCCTGGCCTGGCAGGGGCAGAGTAGATGACCTATTGGAATAGGTCGTTTCTGTCTTTTATGCCGGCAAGCACCAGTACACTTTATTTAAGTTTGACAAATTGCCTTATTAAGACTCTGACAAACACCATGATTAGCTGCTGACAAACACTACTATGTCTTTGACAAACTCTGCTTTATATGACTGCTTTGAGTTAAGGCCAATGCAAATTTACTGTAAATACTCTAGGAGGAGAACAAGGCACCATATAACTAAGTAAGATGGAACCCCAAAATCCTATTTGCCATAGAATAAATTGTTACTACTACTTATTTGTAGTATGGTAGTGCCTAGTGGCCCTAGTCATGAACCAGGACCTCCTTGTACTAGGGGCTATATAAATACAGAACTAAAAGATGCCCTGCCAGGTTTTATAAGTTACTGAGCTTGATCCCAAAAATCTTCATTCATATGACTCTTTACACACACCTTTTTGAATAAAAGATTGCAGGATCGGGCCCCTGTCATTCCAGGTAACTCTGCACCTGCTACAAGGAAAGCATGGTGTTTGTGCTGGTTTGCTGTTCATCCGAGTGAGGCTTAAAGGCTTGGGATTAGAGGACAGGGTGCATTTTTATCTGAAGGTGGGAGGCAACTTTACAATCAAGACAGTGAATAACTATTATAAATTAGGCTTCTTGCTGCAAGAGATATTTTATTGCTGTGATCCCATTAATGCTGACATTAAACTTCTCTATTTTTGGAAATCTTTTTCCTGGATCCAGATTGAGTAAAGCATTATGGGGCTTGCTGAGAAGCTAAAATGTAAAAAGAGAAACCGCTCTTGGTCATGCTGTATGGAGAATTATGTGGTTTTGCGCTGCCTATTTTCCCTGCAGGCTGCAGCTAATTTCTCAGCTATGGTCTGACGTCAATGCTGCCAACCAGCACTGAGGGGCACATTGGTCACAGTCAGCTGCAAACAGCTCTGTGGTGCAGTGCACAAACAAAGCTGGGCCATTTCTTATCACACCACGTACAGTAACTCACATTCACTGTCCTCTTAAAAGGTAATAATCCCAGTTCAGATGCCACATTCGTTTTTATGCTCAAATTCTTTCCCAAAGATGTCTTTCCACCGGAAAAGAGAAGTGGAAATAACTACAGACACTGGGACAAACATTCCCAAGCCTCTGGCACAAGCAACTGCAGCAGCAATTAATGTCACTTGAACGAATCAAGATTCAGTGCTCCCATAAATCGGTCCTGAAGGTGGCCAAGTGAAGAACAGTTACTTGCCCGACAATAACAGATTCTTTGAGATGCTGTAAGCAGCGTGGAGCCTACTGTAGGAACACAAGCACCTCATGCACATGACACCGGAGTTTTCTTAATTAGCAGTGTCCATCAGGGCCATTCAGGCTGCCAGTTCCTGTGCTCTTGCACAAGGCCATAAAGGGTAGGGGGCTGCTGCAGTCCTCCCGCAGGTCCCTGCTAGTTCAAAGCCTGTGTGGCTGAGGACTCCGAAAAGCGGGAATGGAGGGCTGGTTGTGGGATGCAAACTGCCTACACCATCTCAAAAACAGTGAGGGAAGAGTACTTTTCTTCTTCAAATATTTGTCAGTGTGGATCCCACTGTAGGGGACAGGCAATCAATCAGTGTCCCTACCCCTGAAGTTCAGCTGCATCAAACAGAGATTAAAGTACTGCTGCCCTGAACATGGCCTCTGATTTGGCTGCCAGGTCAAATACATAATGCTTAACAGAAGTTAGCAGGTGACACTGCATTGCTGCCTTGTAGACCTGAGAGATCAGCATGTTTCTGAAGTGGGTGGAAGATGGTGCCTGTGCCCTGGTGGAAAGTGCTTTGACATTCGGAGGGAGAGGCTCGCCAGCCAGCTGAAGCAGGTCGAAATACATTGCATGATTCACTTCAAGGATTCCCTGTGACAAGATAGCCTTTCAAGGCACCCAGTTTAGTCCTGCTGAGGTAATATAGAAAGGCTCTGGAGTCATACAGAATATGGAGCTTCTTTTCTCCCGGCATTGAGTGCAGTTTCAAGAAGATGACTGATAGGGTAATGGATTGGTTCAGGCGAAATTCCAACTCCACCTTAGGGATGACTTTGGGGACAGTTTCACCACCATCCTGTCCCTTTGGAAGGGTGTGTAAAACAATCCGGACATAAAAGCTTGGAACTTGCTGATTGTCCATGCTGACATAATGGCCATGAGAATATCTGTCTTGATGGTAAGGCGGTATTGTGATGCTGGCAGACCAGGTGCCAGCTTATGCCAAGGCCCTTAGGCTTCAACTGAACACTGACAAATGCATAGTTGGAAACCAGTCTGGCTCACCTGTGTGTGAGTATTGTTAAATTAGGTATTAGGTTTATAAAATGTATTTAGTGTTTTGGACTTTATGAAATGCTTTATGAATTGCTGCATGCATCAGTCTCATTTATCGTATCTGTATCACGGTAAATGGTAATATTTAAGAGTTCACTCAAACTATAAACCGGAAGAGAGAAGCATTTACAAGTATGAAATAGTGGTTTGCCACGGGTGTATCTCCTGCCCAACAAAACAAGACCCATAGACCCCAGACAAACCATTGCAGAACATCAGAGGACAAAAGACTTTGTTAATTGCACCCCTCCACACCAATGAAGAGGAGACATGCCGGTGGACTCTTCCCATCAGCTTGAACTCTGGGGGAAGGGAATAAAAATCCCTGACAGAAAGAAACTATCTTTATGCTGCTTGGACTCTGAGGGGCAAGGATTACTAAGCATGAGCAAAAGCTCCACAGTGCTTGGCTGGGGTAGCCCTAAAGGACATATAAATATTATGTAAGCAGGGGAATAGTCCCGCTATTGTGGGAAACTTTCCTGGCTTCTGCACTACCCCAGTGAAGTGGGCTAGCGAAAGGATCTGAGTCCTCGCTCCCACTTCCTTTACCCAGTGGCCTCCCTGCCCTTGAGGAGTCCCTTTCCACTCTCCTGTCTGGCAGAGTCCTCGTAACCCCAACAAGGCTGGGCCCAGGATTCCTGGGGGGCTCGACCCCCAACCCTGCTGTGGTCACCTAGGACAGGGGCTAGGGTGTCCCCACTCCGGGGTACTCTCTCTGCACTGGGCACTTCTCTGACCCACTGATCATTACATACAATTTGAAGCAAATGCAAGTTATTTAATCAACAATTAATTTTAAAAAGAATAAGGGAAAATGGGAAAAGTTAAAGGAAACATCACCCCGCTCTCTGGCAGGGAACATCACAAACAGTGTCTCTGGAATGTCAGGGCAGTTCACAGTCTGTTCCTTGTAAGTCCCAGGCCTCCTTCTCAGGCCCTGGCTGTGCTGCAGGGATCCTGTGGGTTGGACACTCTCTTTGGTGCACGCTCTCAGGCTCTAGGTGGCAGGACCCTTCTTCCCAGCGTTGCCCCCGCCCTGTCAGGGTTACCAATCCCTCTCCGAGTCTGGCCTGCAGAGCCTCCTGGCTGAGGCGTCTCCCTGTGCTGGCCCCGCTGCCCAGGGTCCCCCCTCGCTCTCCCCAGCTGCTTACCACACCTGGCTCCGGACTGCTCCAGCCCCAGCTCCACTCTGTCTTAGCTCCAGCTCCACTCTGCCTCAGCACGGCTGCTGCTCTGCCTCCAGCTCCCTGGGCTGCTTCTCAGGCCCCTCTGGCTCTGGTTGCTGCAGCTCTGCTCCCAGGACAGGTCTGCTCTGCAGGCTGCTTCTGCGACTCTGCTCCCAGCACTGACCTGCTTCGTGGGGCTGCTTTTCTGGCCCCTCTAGCTCTGGTTGCCGCAGCTGTCCTCCCAGGGCAAGTCTGCTCTCTCTGGGCTGTGCCTCTGGCTTTGGGGCTGCAGCTCTGATCCCATCTCAGCTTGGGCCCCTGCTTTCTCCTTAGCTGGGCCACACTCTGTCTGACCCAGGCAATTCCAGCTCACACGGAAGACAGGACCTCCCTGGCCTCCTGACTCCCTGATTAGCCTGCCTGCCCTGTCATTCAGGCTGACTTGGAGCATTGGCCTCTCCCCATTGTTCCTAGGGGCTGTCAGTCTCAGGGTCCTGACTCCCCATCAACCCTTCCCCCTTTTAGTACTGCAAGCTAGCAACTAAAACACCCCCACTGAAGGTTAGTAAAGGGGCAACAGTCCCCTTACACTTATTATAGAAGCTTCTATCAGCTTTTGGAACCTAAGACTGTAACTCATAGAATATCAGGGTTGGAAGGGACCTCAGGAGGTCATCTGGTCCAACCCCCTGCTCAAAGCAGGACCAATCCCCAACTAAATCATCCCAGACAGGGCTTTTTCAAGCCTGACCTTAAAAACCTCTAAGGAAGGAGATTCCACCACCTCCCTAGGTAACCCATTCCAGTGCTTCTCCACCCTCCTAGTGAAAACGTTTTTCCTAATATCCAACCTAAACCACGCCCACTGCAACTTGAGACCATTACTCCTTGTTCTGTCATCTGCTACCACTGAGAACAGTCTAGAGCCATCCTCTTTGGAACCCCCTTTCAGGCAGTTGAAAGCAGCTATCAAATCCCCCCTCATTCTTCTCTTCTGCAGACTAATAAGCCCAGTTCCCTCAGCCTCTCCTCATAAGTCATGTGCTCCAGTCCCCTAATCATTTTTGTTGCCCTCCACTGGACTCTTTCCAATTTTTCCACATCCTTCTTGTAGTGTGGGGCCCAAAACTGGACACAGGACTCCAGATGAGGCCTCACCAATGCCGAAAACAGGGGAATGATCACGTCCCTCGATATGCTGGCAATGCTCCTACTTATACAGCCCAAAATGCCGTTAGCCTTCTTGGCAACAAGGGCACACTGTTGACTCATATCCAGCTTCTCGTCCACTGTAACCCCTAGGTCCTTTTCTGCAGAACTGCTGCCTAGCCACTTGGTCCCTAGTCTGTAGCAGTGCATGTGATTCTTCCACCCTAAGTGCACTTGTCCTTGTTGAACCTCATCAGATTTCTTTTGGCCCAGTCCTCTAATTTGTCTAGGTCCCTCTGTATCCTATCCCCACCCTCCAGCATATCTACCACTCCTCCCAGTTTAGTGTCATCTGAAAACTTGCTGAGGGTGCAGTCCACACCATCCTCCAGATCATTAACTCATTTGTATGTGTATGTTTACCTCCTTTAACTTTATAAATAACTCTCATTTCCTTTAGCTAGTTTATCATAGGACTGGCTACAAGCGTTGTCTTTGTAAGATCTAAAGTGCAACTGACCTGGGAAAGTGACTGGTCCTTTGGGACTGAGAGTTACTGGAATATTATCGTGATTTTTGGTGTATGAGACCATCTATCACAAAGTTCAGTTTGTCTTGCCACCTAAAAGCTTGAGTACCCAAGGTGACTATATGGGACTTCATGGTTGGGCTGTTACAGTGCTGAGGAGGTCACACTGGATGCTAGGTTGGGGAATTCAAAGTCTAGAACTCACAACCAGATTTGTGGGTGTGCCCTGCTTCTTAACAGTCTGCCCTGAGGTTGGTACTCATGCTTTTGAGCCACTCCTGACAGCTTGACAAATATGTTGAGTACTCCCATAGCAGTTCAATAAAAGTCTTCATAAGCTTTATAAGGATGACACTGAGGCCCATAATGGAGTTAGGTCTCTGACTGGAGAGCAAGCATGAAGAAAGCCCCTGAATACCATAGGATGTGAGAAGACTGAGTGCGACTGTACTGGAGCATAACATGCCAATATTGTAGAAAGGTAGACTTTACGAGAGTTAAACACTAGTCCCATGTGTTTCTGGAGCAGGATATGGTCTAAGAACTTTGGTATCAGGGACTCCACTGGCTCAATATTATTCTGAGTTGCGCACATGGATAATCTTATCCATTTGGAGGATTAAGTTTTCCTGGTGGAACATTTGTTGCTCTGCATAAGAATTTTCTGACCTGGTAGGGAGCAGTCTCTGTCAGTGTTGCTCAGCTAGCCAACATCCAGCCATCAGATGCAGTGACCGTGGGCCTGGGTGAAATATCTGATTATGGTTCTGGGGTACTATGTCAGGCAAGTTGGAAGGTGTATAGGATGCTGCCGAGACATCTGCAGCAGATCTAATAATCAAAACTATTTTGGCAAAGTATGGGGTTATCATGACGACTCAGGCCTTATCCTATATGACCCTGGATATTATTTTAGGAATCAGAGGAATTGGTGGGAATGCATACAGGAGTTCAAGACCATCAAAGGAGGAAGGCATGCAGCAGAGAGCCTGAGCTCATGTCTCCTCTGGAATAGAAGTTCCAGCACTTGGTGGTATCCTCTGTGGTGAACAAATCTGATGGGAGTCCACCACTGATGGAATATCAGGTCTAGGATGGATTTCTGTAGTAACTGCTTCTGTTTGGTTAGTATGATTCTGCTCAGGAAGTCTGCTAGGTAATTGCTGGTCTCTGGAAGATTTAGAGCTTGTGGGGTCACCTCAGGCTGATGACACCAAACTTAATGGCTTCCAGACAGAGGGGATAATCACTCACCACCTTACTTGTTTACATAGCGAATTGCCAACATGTTGTCTGTTAGAATTTGTACCTTGGAATTCTGCAGAATGGGCAAGAACGTTATACAGGGCTAGCCTGATGATCCTTAATTCCAGGACGTTCATGTGTAGCTTCAAATTGTCCCGAGCCCATGTGCCTGGAGGCGTTTCAGGTGGGCCCCTCAGCCTGTCCCTGGTGTGTCCATGATAAACATTGTCTGGGGGAGGGGGAACCAAAAATGTCACCCTTCTCCTCATGTTCATGTCTAGCCACCAAGCCAGCTTTTGCAATACTTGAGATGGGTCTTTGTCGCATTTCATAGAATCATAGAATATCAGGGTTGGAAGGGACCCCAGAAGGTCATCTAGTCCAACCCCCTGCTCGAAGCAGGACCAATTCCCAGTTAAATCATCCCAGCCAGGGCTTTGTCAAGCCTGACCTTAAAAACCTCTAAGGAAGGAGATTCTACCACCTCCCTAGGTAACGCATTCCAGTGTTTCACCACCCTCTTAGTGAAAAAGTTTTTCCTAATATCCAATCTAAACCTCCCCCATTGCAACTTGAGACCATTACTCCTCGTTCTGTCATCTGCTACCATTGAGAACAGTCTAGAGCCATCCTCTTTGGAACCCCCTTTCAGGTAGTTGAAAGCAGCTATCAAATCCCCCCTCATTCTTCTCTTCTGCAGACTAAACAATCCCAGCTCCCTCAGCCTCTCCTCATAAGTCATGTGCTCTAGACCCCTAATCATTTTTGTTGCCCTTCGCTGGACTCTCTCCAATTTATCCACATCCTTCTTGTAGTGTGGGGCCCAAAACTGGACACAGTACTCCAGATGAGGCCTCACCAGTGTCGAATAGAGGGGAACGATCACATCCCTCGATCTGCTGGCTATGCCCCTACTTATACATCCCAAAATGCCATTGGCCTTCTTGGCAACAAGGGCACACTGTTGACTCATATCCAGCTTCTCGTCCACTGTCACCCCTAGGTCCTTTTCCGCAGAACTGCTGCCTAGCCATTCGGTCCCTAGTCTGTAGCGGTGCATTGGATTCTTCCATCCTAAGTGCAGGACCCTGCACTTATCCTTATTGAACCTCATCAGATTTCTTTTGGCCCAATCCTCCAATTTGTCTAGGTCCTTCTGTATCCTATCCCTCCCCTCCAGCATATCTACCACTCCTCCCAGTTTAGTATCATCTGCAAATTTGCTGAGAGTGCAATCCACACCATCCTCCAGATCATTTATGAAGATATTGAACAAAACCGGCCCCAGGACCGACCCCTGGGGCACTCCACTTGACACCGGCTGCCAACTAGACATGGAGCCATTTATCACTACCCGTTGAGCCCGACAATCTAGCCAGCTTTCTACCCACCTTATAGTGCATTCATCCAGCCCATACTTCTTTAACTTGCTGACAAGAATACTGTGGGAGACCGTGTCAAAAGCTTTGCTAAAGTCAAGAAACAATACATCCACTGCTTTCCCTTCATCCACAGAACCAGTAATCTCATCATAAAAGGCGATTAGATTAGTCAGGCATGACCTTCCCTTGGTGAATCCATGCTGACTGTTCCTGATCACTTTCCTCTCATGTAAGTGCTTCAGGATTGATTCTTTGAGGACCTGCTCCATGATTTTTCCAGGGACTGAGGTGAGGCTGACCGGCCTGTAGTTCCCAGGATCCTCCTTCTTCCCTTTTTTAAAGATTGGCACTACATTAGCCTTTTTCCAGTCATCCGGGACTTCCCCCGTTCGCCACGAGTTTTCAAAGATAATGGCCAAGGGCTCTGCAATCACAGCCGCCAATTCCTTCAGCACTCTCGGATGTAACTCGTCCGGCCCCATGGACTTGTGCACGTCCAGCTTTTCTAAATAGTCCCTAACCACCTCTATCTCCACAGAGGGCTGGCCATCTCTTCCCCATTCTGTGATGCCCAGCGCAGCAGTCTGGGAGCTGTCCTTGTTAGTGAAAACAGAGGCAAAAAAAGCATTGAGTACATTAGCTTTTTCCACATCCTCTGTCACTAGGTTGCCTCCCTCATTCAGTAAGGGGCCCACACTTTCCTTGGCTTTCTTCTTGTTGCCAACATACCTGAAGAAACCCTTCTTGTTACTCTTGACATCTCTTGCTAGCTGCAGCTCCAGGTGCGATTTGGCCCTCCTTATATCTTTCCTACATGCCCGAGCAATATTTTTATACTCTTCCCTGGTCATATGTCCAACCTTCCACTTCTTGTAAGCTTCTTTTTTATGTTTAAGATCCGCTAGGATTTCACCATTAAGCCAAGCTGGTCGCTTGCCATGTTTACTATTCTTTCGACTCATCGGGATGGTTTGTCCCTGTAACCTCAACAGGGATTCCTTGAAATACAGCCAGCTCTCCTGGACTCCCTTCCCCTTCATGATAGTCCCCCAGGGGATCCTACCCATCCGTTCCCTGAGGGAGTCGAAGTCTGCTTTCCTGAAGTCCAGGGTCCGTATCCTGCTGCTTACCTTTCTTCCCTGCGTCAGGATCCTGAACTCAACCAACTCATGGTCACTGCCTCCCAGATTCCCATCCACTTTTGCTTCCCCCACTAATTCTACCCGGTTTGTGAGCAGCAGGTCAAGAAAAGCGCCCCCCCTAGTTGGCTCCCCTAGCACTTGCGCCAGAAAATTGTCCCCTACGCTTTCCAAAAACTTCCTGGATTGTCTATGCACCGCTGTATTGCTCTCCCAGCAGATATCAGGAAAATTAAAGTCACCCATGAGAATCAGGGCATGCGATCTAGTAGCTTCTGCGAGTTGCCGGAAGAAAGCCTCATCCACCTCATCCCCCTGGTCCGGTGGTCTATAGCAGACTCCCACCACTACATCACTCTTGTTGCACACACTTCTAAACTTAATCCAGAGACACTCAGGTTTTTCCACAGTTTCGTACCGGAGCTCTGAGCAGTCATACTGCTCCCTTACATACAGTGCTACTCCCCCACCTTTTCTGCCCTGCCTGTCCTTCCTGAACAGTTTATAACCATCCATGACTGTACTCCAGTCATGTGAGTTATCCCACCAAGTCTCTGTTATTCCAATCACGTCATAGTTCCTTGACATCACCAGGACCTCCAGTTCTCCCTGCTTGTTTCCAAGGCTTTGTGCATTTGTATATAAGCACTTGAGATAACCTGTTGATCGCCCCTCATTCCCAGTATGAGGCAGGAGCCCTCCCCTCACAGACATTCCTGCCTGTGCTTCCTCCCGGTATCCCGCTTTCCCACTTACCTCAGGGCTTTGGTCTCCTTCCCCCGGTGAACCTAGTTTAAAGCCCTCCTCACTAGGTTAGCCAGCCTGCTGGCATAGATGCTCTTCCCTCTCTTCGTAAGATGGAGCCCGTCTCTGCCCAGCACTCCTCCTTCATGGAACACCATCCCATGGTCAAAGAATCCAAAGCCTTCTCTCCGACACCACCTGCGTAGCCATTCGTTGACTTCCACGATTCGACGGTCCCTACCCAGGCCTTTTCCTTCCACGGGGAGGATGGACGAGAAGACCACTTGCGCCTCCAACTCCTTTATCCTTCTTCCCAGAGCCACGTAGTCCGCAGTGATCCGCTCAAGGTCATTCTTGGCAGTATCATTGGTGCCCACGTGGAGAAGCAGGAAGGGGTAGCGATCCGAGGGCTCATATGATGTCTGGATGGGGCATACACAGATCTCAGCCACAAGTATAAAGGTTATAGGAGAAGTCTGGCAAGTGGCATCTCACATATGCTCATATGATGTCTGGATGGGGCATACACAGATCTCAGCCACAAGTATAAAGGTTATAGGAGAAGTCTGGCAAGTGGCATCTCACATATGCACACTGACATATGGCCTAATAGCCCTGGACATATACACACTGTCATTGTTGGTTTCACTTGTAGGTTAAGCACCACTGAGTGAAGGGATAAGAACCTGTCCTCTGGTAGGTAAGCTCTTGCTGATCTGGAGTCAATCGGAGCACCTCTGAACTGTATTGTCCAATGATTACTCAGTTCACTGAAGTCAAAAATCAAAGCTCAGAAGTGGGTCTGAAGATATTCATAAGTTTTCAGAGTTTAGCCTGAGTTAAGAACTAGGGGGCTGGACACCTGGCCATGGGCAGTAAGAGGGAAATGAAGCACAGAGTGCATGCACAGCCCTGATGGACACTGCTAGCCAAGAAAAATCCAGTGTTGCATGCATGTGGTTCATGCACACCTAGAGTGGAACCTATGCTGACACAAACTCAGAGAAGAACATCAGTTATGCCCACAAAAAATTGTGGATACAATTTTGTATTCACAATTATTAATGCCTACAAAATCGTGGACCAAAATACGGAAGCCTTGTTAAGGCTGGACTGAAAATGAGGCCAATGTTACTAATTTATTAGAATATAGTCATGTACAATCAATAGGATTTTTATAAAAATAGAATCTGGTGCTACATTTTAATTGTTATTTAGGTCTTTAAAAATAATACTACTAAGGTGCTATTAATAGCTCAGATACCAAGGTAATAATTACAGGATGAAAAAGATAGATCTTCCCACTTTTTAAAGTGACACCGTAAGGCAAAAAATCATGGGCCAAATCCCCAGCAGGTATAAATTGATGTGTCTTCGTTTAAGTGATTGGTGTTTTGGTGATAAAATCTTAGTCCAAATTAGGATACAGGCCTAACAAAATGGGAGCTATACCAATTTACACTTGCTGATTATTTAGATTGTGGCAGTGCCAAAATATGCTAGGCACTCTCCAAACACAGAGGATAAGTTTTAATTAGGATCTACAATTATAAATATAAAGGCACTCTCAGATAGTGTGATGACTCAGCAGAAAAACACAATGGCAGTCAGCTTCGCAAACCAGCTGAGCGGCGGCGAACCAGCTGAGCAGCGGGGGACAGCAGAGCAGCACACAGCAGGAGTTTGCCTGGGATTGGTGAGTATCCGAGTGCTTGTTTGCTGAGTAAGTATCCGAGCGTGTGTGTGTTTGCTGGGAGGGCAGTGTGAGAGCCTGAGCGAGTGTCTGATTGGCTGGTAGCCTGCAGGGGGCGGGCCTTGGGGCTGTCTGCTTGTTTGTTTCAGGGAAGCCTGGATGTTTAAAAATAGCCAGAGCTTCGCGAACCAGCTGAGCGGCGGCGAACCAGCTGAGCAGCAGGGGACAGCAGAGCAGCACACAGCAGGAGTTTGCCTGGGGTGAGCCCAGTGAGGCTTACATCTTGTCAACTTCTCTGAGGAAGCTCATAGTAGGGAGGTGATATGGAAGGGGGGGGTTCAGCTGTTGTGACCTGCACTGGATGTGCCATGTTTGTCTTTCTTCCACAGGACAGAAGCGACTTTGTCTCTACAAAGTGCAAGCTGGTCTCCATATTGGAAGAGAAGATTGAAGGTCTGGAGCAACAGATAACGACCCTGCGTTGCATACGAGAATCTGAGGATTTTCTGGACAAACGTCAGGATATGCTTCTACAAGCGCAAAGCTCTAAAGATTTAGAGCAGGTTGCACAGCAGAGCCAAGAGGCCAGTGAAGAAGCTTGGCAACATGTGACCTCCAGAAGAAGAAGGGGGAATGTCCGGGTTCCAGCAACGCAGACACAGGTAACTAACCGCTTTCATGTTCTCTCCACAGGTACCATTGCGGAGAGTGGACCAGACGATACGTCTGGGGGGAGAAAGCAGAAGGAGACTCCGCTGGTTGGAAGGCATGAGATGCGATGTCCTGAGGTTGGGGGTTCCATGACCACCACTCCCAAGAGAAGGAGGCGGGTGGTGGTGGTCGGGGACTCTCTCCTCCGGGGGACTGAGTAATCTATCTGCCGCCCTGACCGGGAAAACCGAGAAGTCTGCTGCTTGCCAGGGGCTAAGATTCGCGATGTGACGGAGAGACTGCCGAGACTCATCAAGCCCTCGGATCGCTACCCCTTCCTGCTTCTCCACGTGGGCACCAATGATACTGCCAAGAATGACCTTCAGCGGATCACTGCAGACTACGTGGCTCTGGGAAGAAGGATAAAGGAGTTGGAGGCGCAAGTGGTGTTCTCGTCCATCCTCCCCATGGAAGGAAAAGGCCAGGGCAGGGACAGTCGAATCGTGGAAGTCAACGAATGGCTACGCAGGTGGTGTCGGAGAGAAGGCTTTGGTTTCTTTGACCATGGGATGGTGTTCCATGAAGGAGGAGTGCTGGGCAGAGACGGGCTCCATCTTACGAAGAGAGGGAAGAGCATCTTTGCGAGCAGTCTGGCTAACCTAGTGAGGAGGGCTTTAAACTAGGTTCACCGGGGGAAGGAGACCAAAGCCCTGAGGTAAGTGGGAAAACGGGATACCGGGAGGAAGGACAGGCAGGAACGTCGGTGAGGGGAGGGCTCCTGCCTCATACTGAGAATGAGGGGCGATCAGCAGGTTATCTCAAGTGCTTATATACGAATGCACAAAGCCTTGGAAACAAGCAGGGAGAACTGGAGGTCCTCGTGATGTCAGGGAATTATGACGTGATTGGAATAACAGAGACTTGTGGGATAACTCACATGACTGGAGTACTGTCATGGATGGTTATAAACTGTTCAGGAAGGACAGGCAGGGCAGAAAAGGTGGAGGAGTAGCACTGTATGTAAGGGAGCAGTATGACTGCTCAGAGCTCCGGTACGAAACTGCAGAAAAACCTGAGTGTCTCTGGATTAAGTTTAGAAGTGTGAGCAACAAGAGTGATGTAGTGGTGGGAGTCTGCTATAGACCACCGGATCAGGGGGATGAGGTGGATGAGGCTTTCTTCCGGCAACTCGCAGAAGCTACTAGATCGCATGCCCTGGTTCTCATGGGCGACTTTAATTTTCCTGATATTTGCTGGGAGAGCAATACAGCGGTGCATAGACAATCCAGGAAGTTTTTGGAAAGCGTAGGGGACAATTTCCTGATGCAAGTGCTAGACGAGCCAACGGGGGGGGAGCTTTTCTTGACCTGCTGCTCACAAACAGGGAAGAATTAGTGGGGGAAGCAAAAGTGGATGGGAATCTGGGAGGCAGTGACCATGAGATGGTCGAGTTCAGGATCCTGGCACAGGGAAGAAAGGTAAACAGCAGGATACGGACCCTGGACTTCAGGAAAGCAGACTTTGACTCCCTCAGGGAGCAGATGGGTAAGATCCCCTGGGGGACTAACATGAAGGGGAAAGGAGTCCAGGAGAGCTGGCTGTATTTCAAGGAATCCCTGTTGAGGTTACAGGGACAAACCATCCCGATGAGTCGAAAGAATAGTAAATATGGCAGGCGACCAGCTTGGCTTAATGGTGAAATCCTAGCGGATCTTAAACATAAAAAAGAAGCTTACAAGAAGTGGAAGGTTGGTCATATGACCAGGGAAGAGTATAAAAATATTGCTCGGGCATGTAGGAATGAAATCAGGAGGGCCAAATCGCACCTGGAGCTGCAGCTAGCAAGAGATGTCAAGAGTAACAAGAAGGGTTTCTTCAGGTATGTTGGCAACAAGAAGAAAGCCAAGGAAAGTGTGGGCCCCTTACTGAATGAGGGAGGCAACCTAGTGACAGAGGATGTGGAAAAAGCTAATGTGCTCAATGCTTTTTTTTTGCCTCTGTCTTCACTAACAAGGACAGCTCCCAGACTGCTGCGCTGGGCATCGCAACATGGGGAGTAGATGGCCAGCCCTCTGTGGAGAAAGAGGTGGTTAGGGACTATTTAGAAAAGCAGGACGTGCACAAGTCCATGGGGCCGGACGAGTTGCATCCGAGAGTGCTAAAGGAATTGGCGGCTGTGATTGCAGAGCCATTGGCCATTATCTTTGAAAACTCGTGGCGAACGGGGGAAGTCCCAGATGACTGGAAAAAGGCTAATGTAGTGCCAATCTTTAAAAAAGGGAAGGAGGAGGATCCTGGGAACTACAGGCCGGTCAGCCTCACCTCAGTCCCCGGAAAAATCATGGAGCAGGTCCTCAAGGAATCAATCCTGAAGCACTTAGACGAGAGTAAAGTGATCAGGAACAGTCAGCATGGATTCACCAAGGGAAGGTCATGCCTGACTAATCTAATCGCCTTCTATGATGAGATTACTGATTCTGTGGATGAAGGGAAAGCAGTGGATGTATTGTTTCTTGACTTTAGCAAAGCTTTTGACACTGTCTCCCACAATATTCTTGTCAGCAAGTTAAAGAAGTATGGGCTGGATGAATGTACTATAAGGTGGGTAGAAAGTTGGCTAGATTGTCGGGCTCAACGGGTAGTGATCAATGGCTCCATGTCTAGTTGGCAGCCGGTGTCAAGTGGAGTGCCCCAGGGGTCGGTCCTGGGGCCGGTTTTGTTCAATATCTTCATAAATGATCTGGAGGATGGTGTGGATTGCACTCTTAGCAAATTTGCGGATGATACTAAACTGGGAGGAGTGGTAGATACGTTGGAGGGCAGAGATAGGATACAGAGGGACCTGGACAAATTGGAGGATTGGGCCAAAAGAAACCTGATGAGGTTCAATAAGGATAAATGCAGGGTCCTGCACTTAGGACGGAAGAACCCAATGCACAGCTACAGACTAGGGACCGAATGGCTAGGCAGCAGTTCTGCGGAAAAGGACCTAGGGGTTACAGTGGACGAGAAGCTGGATATGAGTCAGCAGTGTGCCCTTGTTGCCAAGAAGGCCAATGGCATTTTGGGATGTATAAGTAGGGGCATAGCGAGCAGATCGAGGGACGTGATCGTTCCCCTCTATTCGACATTAGTGAGGCCTCATCTGGAGTACTGTGTCCAGTTTTGGGCCCCACACTACAAGAAGGATGTGGATAAATTGGAGAGAGTCCAGCGAAGGGCAACAAAAATGATTAGGGGTCTGGAACACATGACGTATGAGGAGAGGCTGAGGGAACTGGGATTGTTTAGTCTGCAGAAGAGAAGAATGAGGGGGGATTTGATAGCTGCTTTCAACTACCTGAGAGGTGGTTCCAAAGAGGATGGTTCTAGACTATTCTCAGTGGTAGAAGATGACAGGACAAGGAGTAATGGTCTCAAGTTGCAGTGGGGGAGGTTTAGGTTGGATATTAGGAAAAACTTTTTCACTAGGAGGGTGGTGAAACACTGGAATGCGTTACCTAGGGAGGTGGTGGAATCTCCTTCCTTAGAAGTTTTTAAGGTCAGGCTTGACAAAGCCCTGGCTGGGATGATTTAATTGGGGATTGGACCTGCTTTGAGCAGGGGGTTGGACTAGATGACCTCCTGAGGTCCCTTCCAACCCTGATATTCTATGATTCTAAGGTCTCTACCTCAATATTTAGCCTTTGTTCTAAGGAAACAAAATAAATTAATCTGATCAGAATGAGAAATAGGAATCTCCCCAGGTTGACGTTCACCCACTCATTTCAGGTGCTGAAGTCTAACTTCCCAAAGGCATTTTCCTTCTCCTCCTGTCTTCCTATGCATCTATGCAAGAGGACTGAAGAAGACCTGAAGGTTAACCAAAGGAGATTCAGTTAACAGGTATGTTTGGAGTGAAGGACTGAAACAATCACTAAGAAAGCGGACTATTATAAATCTGCCCCATTTAGTACATTACTTAGTACTCAGGTGTAAGGGGAAACTGACAACAACACAGCCTGCGACCCTGATTCATTTGGAAGAAATGTGTTTTTAGTTTCAAAAACTCTCTTCTAAATCCTCAAAGTGGGGATTATGCTTTAAATCTTTATTAAAACATACTGGACCAAATGGTCCCTTCTGACCTAAATATCTATGAATCTATGAATCTAAATTCAGCCCCAGTGCAAGTGGGAGCAACTCCATGGACTGCAACAGATCTGCACCTGCTTTCCCAAGGGATAGATTACCCAATAGGCAGACTACGGATGTGCTTAGGGCACCAGCAAAGCAGGGGGCACGAAAAAAAAAAAGATTTTTTTTTTTTAAAAAAAATTGATATTTGATATTTCAAAAAAGCATCAAAGTAGTCATCATGGGAAAAATCAGAACTTTGTGAGACTTCCTTACACTCCACTACACATTCTTCATCCATTTTTCTGTTCTCTTTTTATTACTTATCCCCACCTAAACCAGGGGGGTGTCCTACTCACGTAGATTGAAATAATGCAAGGAAATCAGATCCTGTCATGTATTTTGCAATATCACATCGGACTTTTACCAATGGCAAACAAACAAGATATTGTCCACAAAAAATATTTTTTGGCATGAAAGGGAATGGTGAGAAATACACTCAAGAATGGCTACTGTATTCACCATCAACAGGGTCTGTGTACTGTTTTGTTTGCAAACTTTTTGCATATAAACCTTCAACATCCCGGTTTGCTGCAGATGGATTTAGTGACTGACAGAATACTGTTTTAATTGAACAAAATGAAAATAGCACTACTCACAGAGATTCAATGTTGACATATTTAAATCGAAGACAGGGCTTTGGATTGACACAAAAATTGGAAGAATTAAAGGGGAGCATGAATACTGGCAACATGTCTTGCAGAGTTATAGCTGTTGTTCAAACATTAGCTGAACGTGGTCTGCCTTTCCGGGGATCAAATGACACATTTGGATCATTGCAGAATGGAAATTTCTTGGGATTGTTGGAGCTTGTGGCTCAGTTTGACCCATTTTTAGCAGGCCATATCTCAAAATATGGGAATGCTGGCAAAGGTAACCCATCATAGTTCTCCAAGACAATATGTGATGAACTCATTCATAGATTCATAGATATTTAGGTCAGAAGGGACCATTATGATCATCTAGTCTGACCTCCTGCACAATGCAGGCCACAGAATTTCACCCACCCACTCCTGCAAAAAACCTCACACCTATATCTGTGCTACTGAAGTCCTCAAATCGTAGTTTAAAGACTTCAAGGAGCAGAGAATCCTCCAGCAAGTGACGCGTGGCCCATGCTACAGAGGAAGGCGAAAAACCTCCAGGGCCTCTTCCAATCTGCCCTGGAGGAAAATTCCTTCCCAACCCCAAATATGGCGATCAGCTAAACCCTGAGCATATGGGCAAGATTCATCAGCCAGATACTACAGAAAATTCTTTCCTGGGTAACTCGGATCCCACCCCATCTAATATCCCATCACAGGCCATTGCGCCTATTTACCATGAATATTTAATTACCAAAACCATGTTATCCCGTCATACCATCTCCTCCATAAACTTATCGAGTTTCATCTTAAAGCCAGATAGATCTTTTGCCCCCACTGCTTCCCTTGGAAGTCTATTCCAAAACTTCACTCCTCTGATGGTTAGAAACCTTCGTCTAATTTCTAGTCTAAATTTCCTGGTGACCAGTTTATATCCATTTGTTCTTGTGTCCACATTGGTACTCAGCTTAAATAATTCCTCTCCCTCTCCGGTATTTATCCCTCTGATATATTTATAGAGAGCAATCATATCTCCCCTCTGTGGGATTCATACAGGGTTCACGCGCTTGGCAACATTCAGGGCACACCCGGAGTGTTGTGCTGGAGCTGTGCACACACAGCTCCTCTCAAGGGCATGAACCTTGGAATCTCGTCCAGATGACATGAACCGTGGGAAGCCTCCCAGGACTGGGCTCAAGGCCTGAGAGCAAGGAATGCGGTAGATAGAAATTGGTAAATAAGAATGTTAAACAAAGCCAGTGTATTCCTTTTATCTGTTGGAGAATGTAATGCGTGGGGGGAGAGAAAGAATAAAGGAGAGGGTGGAAAGCTGACAGGATCAGTCCAGCCCGTTAGCAGACCAGCCTGTTTGCTTGCTTAAAGCTGTGTTCTGTCTTGTCATTGAACCGCCACACCCCTCAACCTTCTTTTAGTTAGGCTAAACAAGCCACGCTCCTTGAGTCTCCTTTCATAAGACAAGTTTTCCATTCCTGGATCATCCTAGTAGCCCTTCTCTGTACCTGTTCCAGTTTGAATTCATCCTTCTTAAACATGGGAGACCAGAACTGCACACAGTATTCCAGGTGAGGACTCACCAGTGCCTTGTATAACGGTACTAAAACCTCCTTATCCCTACTGGAAATACCTCTCCTGATGCATCCCAAGACCGCATTAGCTTTTTTCACGGCCAGATCACATTGGCAGCTCATAGTCATCCTATGATCAACCAATACTCCAAGGTCCTTTTCCTCCTCCGTTACTTCTAATTGATGCGTCCCTAGCTTATAACTAAAATTCTTGTTATTAATCCCTAAATGCATGACCTTACACTTCTCACTATTAAATTTCATCCTATTACTATTACTCCAGTTTACAAGGTCATCCAGATCCTCCTGTAGGATATCCCTGTCCTTCTCTAAATTGGCAATACCTCCCAGCTTTGTATCATCCGCAAACTTTATTAGCACACTCCCACTTTTTGTGCTGAGGTCAGTAATATAAAGATTAAATAAGATTGGTCCCAAAACCGATCCTTGAGGAACTCCACTGGTAACCTCCCTCCAGCCTGACAGTTCACCTTTCAGTAGGACCCGCTGTAGTCTCCCTTTTAACCAGTTCCTTATCCACCTTTCAATTTTCATATTGATCCCCATCTTTTCCAATTTCACTAATAATTCCTCATGTGGCACGGTATCAAATGCCTTACTAAAATCTAGGTAAATTAGATCCACTGCATTTCCTTTGTCTAAAAAATCTGTTACTTTCTCAAAGAAGGAGATCAGGTTGGTTTGGCACGATCTACTTTTTGTAAAACCATGTTGTATTTTGTCCCATTTACCATTGACTTCAATGTCCTTAACTACCTTCTCCTTCAAAATTTTTTCTAAGACCTTGCATACTACAGATGTCAAACTAACAGGCCTATAATTACCCGGATCACTGTTTTTCCCTTTCTTAAAAATAGGAACTATGTTAGCAATTCTCCAATCATACAGTACAACCCCTGAGTTTACAGATTCATTAAAAATTCTTGCTAATGGGCTTGCAATTCCATGTGCTAATTCCTTTAATATTCTTGGATGAAGATTATCTGGGCCCCCCGATTTAGTCCCATTAAGCTGTTTGAGTTTCGCTTCTACCTCAAATATGGTGATGTCTACCTCCATATCCTCATTCCCATTTGTCATGCTACCATTATCCCTAAGATCCTCATTAGCCTTATTAAAGACTGAGGCAAAGTATATGTTTAGATATTGGGCCATGCCTAGATTATCCTTGACCTCCACTCCATCCTCAGTGTTTAGCGGTCCCACTTCTTCTTTCTTTGTTTTCTTCTTATTTATATGACTATAGAACCTTTTACTATTGGTTTTAATTCCCTTTGCAAGGTCCAACTCTACTTGACTTTTAGCCTGTCTCACTTTATCCCTACATGTTCTGACCTCAATAAGGTAGCTTTCCTTGCTGATCCCTCCCTTCTTCCACTCCCTGTATGCTTTCTGCTTTTTCTTAATCACCTCTCTGAGATGCTTGCTCATTCAGCTTGGTTTACAACTCCTGCCTATGAATTTTTTCCCCTTTCTTGGGATGCAGGCTTCCGATAGCTTCTGCAGCTTTGATTTAAAATAATCCCAGGCCTCCTCTACCTTTAGATCCATAAATTCTTCAGTCCAATCCACTTCCCTAACTAATTTCCTTAATTTTTGAAAGTCAGCCCTTTTGAAATCAAAAACCCTAGTTGCAGATTTATTTTTGTTAATCCTTCCGTTCAGTTTGAACTGAATTAGCTCATGATCACTTGAGCCAAGACTATCCCCTACAACCATTTCTTCTATGAGGTCCTCACTAATCACCAAAACCAAATCTAAAATGGCATCCCCTCTAGTCGGTTCAGCAACTACTTGATGAAGGAATCCATCAGCTATCGCATCTAGGAAAATCTGAGCCCTATTATTATTACTAGCACTCTTCCTCCAGTCTATATCTGGGAAGTTAAAGTCTCCCATGATCACACAGTTTCCATTAGTATTTACTTTACTGAAAACATTAAAAAGGGCTCTATCCATATCCAAATTAGATCCCAGCAGTCTATAGCACACCCCAAGCACTATCCCAGGGGAGGCTCTAATAGTTTTCTTCCCCAATGTAATTTTTGCCCAGACGGACTCAGTCATATCCATTTCATTGCTTCTTATTTCTTTACATTCTACCTCATCATTGATATACAATGCTACTCCACCACCTTTACCTTTATTTCGATCTTTCCTAAACAGCACATACCCCTCAATACCTGTAGTCCAGTCATGACTACTATTCCACCATGTTTCTGTTATCCCTATAATATCTGGTTTTACTTCCTGCACCAGTAGCTCTAGTTTCTCCATTTTGTTACCTAGGCTCCTCGCATTAGTGTACAAACATCTTAATTTTTGCTGTTTGGCCTCACTCACATTCTGTACCCTATTAGGCATGGTCATTCTACAGCCAGTATAACCTATTAGACTGGTATCTACACTGCCCTTCCTCCTACCCATGACTGTATCCTTTCTTACTTCGTTTTCTTTCCTCTCAATGCTAAAATCCGGCGTGGAGATTACCTGGACATCTCCCAACCATCTCCCCCAAATTCCTAGTTTAAAGCTCTCTTAATCAGTCATGGTCTAATGAGTGACAAAGTTTGTTCAGCTATTGTGGATGAAATAAGTACTGCTGGGTACTTCAGTTTATCTGTTGTCTCTTCACCTGAGCTTTCACAGTTTGATCAATTGAGTATTGTACTAAGATATGCGTCTCCCACAGATGGAAAACCAGTTGAACGATTTATAACATTCCTCAATTTGAAAAGCCACACTGGTGAAGAAATGGCAAATCAAGTACTGTATTATCTGTGCCAAGTTTGCAAAATAGATTTCTCAAAGTGCGGAGGTCAATCTTATGACAATGCTGCCAACATGTCAGAGCATTATCAAGGAATGCAGAAGAATTTTTTAGAACAGAACAAATATGCCATATTCATACCATGTGCTGCACACTCTCTCAAACTTGTTGGCCGCAGTGCTGTTGATTGTTGTCCGGTGGCAGTAAGTTTTTTCTCAACAGTCCAGTTACTTTATATATTTTTCTCTACCTCAACACACCGATGGGCAGTTCTTAAAACATATTTGGGCAATGATCGTGTGTTGAAATCTCTTTCTAATACTCGCTGGGAGGCACATGCAGTGGCAACAAGTGCAATTCTGGAGTCCTACTCAAAGATTGTGGATGCATTAGAAAGTATAGCTGAAGACCAATCACAAAAGGGAGAAACTATACGAGAGGCAGAAAACATTGAAAACAAGATGCAAGAACTAGAGTTTGTATTCATGTTGACCATGTGGAATGAAATTTTACAACACTTTTACCACACAAGTCAAGCTCCCCAAGAAAAAGAATTGGATTTGAAAACATATGCAGACCTCTGTCAATCATTAGCAGACAACTTACACACTTTGAGGAATGATTTTGAAAGATCTGAAGACATATCAAAAGATATCTTGCCTGATACTAACTACAAAGAAGCCCAGTCCCACAAGTGAATCAGGAAAAAACAAGCAAATGATAGCAGTGCAACAGAAACAGCACTGAATCCTAGAGACAAATTTCGCGTATCTACTTACTACGCTATAATTGATACACTTGAAGCTCATATGAAGAGGAAATATTCACAAGGTTCCCAAAAGCTAGTTGACTCATACCCTGTTGACTTGAACATGAATCTCTGTGGAGAAGTACGGCAGTTCCACTGTTATATGCGCGCAACGTTTAATGAAATAGGAAAAATGAAATTCAGTCACATTGATCTTCATGACAAAATACTGAAAGACAGCATACAATGTGTATTTCCAAATGTAGAGATCACACTACGTATTTTTCTAACATTGATGATTACTAACTGCTCCGCAGAATGCTCTTTTTCTCAGCTGAAAAGAATAAAAAACCTTCAAGAACAACCATGTGTCCAGACAGACTTGATTCACTTTCCCTATTGTGTATGGAAGTGGACATACTTCATCGAGTCAGCTTCAATGAATTTATGCAGAATTTTGCAATCAGAAAATCTAGAAAGAAAAGGAGTACTTGTGGCACCTTAGAGACTAACCAATTTATTTGAGCATAAGCTTTCGTGAGCTACAGCTCACTATGCATCCGATGAAGTGAGCTGTAGCTCACGAAAGCTTATGCTCAAATAAATTGGTTAGTCTCTAAGGTGCCACAAGTACTTCTTTTCTTTTTGCGAATACAGACTAACACAGCTGTTACTCTGAAACCAGAAAATCTAAAAAGAAGCTATTTTAATTTCAGCATACATGTAAATTTTGTGTAATTTTGAAAAATAAAATTTTATTTTACGGTATAGTATTGTTTTTATTTTGAATTACATATCGGGGAGCACCATAATCTTTTCAGTGCTTAGGGCCTCTAAAGGTCTTAATCCGGCCCTGGCTGGATTAGAGTTGTTGTTTCAACTTTAATCTGAGTTAGTTATTTTTAGAAGGCAGGAATTAGACTAGCCCAAATACTTTAAATATAGTACAGGAGGCAGGTCAGTCTAATCAGCCTTAAGCACTAGAATAGTTAATGAGACCTCTATGCTTGCAGATCCTGTGGTTTTGGAAGGGCCATCCATTTACTTACGAATTCTTCCAGCCAAACCTGTCAGTTTTAACAAACACTTCATACACACCCAAAGTAAAGGTAAGAGCAGACAGCATGTTCCCTCCTGAATAGAATTTTATGTTGTTTTGTGAAAAGATGAGTTTAACTGATTTATCTATTAGAGTGGGGGAAAATTCTGCGAAAACTATTTTTTTGTCCAAAGAATGTATATTTGGGTCGACCAAAACATTTCATGATTTGGATCGACTTAGCTGAATTGTTTCAGTCACAAAATTTAAAAAAATTCATATTGACATTTTAAAAACAAAAAGTAGGGCTGTCAAGCAATTAAAACAAATTAATTAATCGCACGATTAAAAAAATTTATCACAATTAATCACACTGATAAACAATAAAATACCATTTATTTAAATATTTTTGGATGCTTCCTACATTTTTAAATATATTGATTTCAATTACAACACAGAATACAAAGTGTACGGTGCTCACTTTATATTTATTTTTGATTACAAGTATTTGCACTGTAAAAAAGGAAAAGAAATAGTATTTTTCAATTCACCTCATACAAGTACTGCAATCTCTTTATCAGGAAAGTTGAATTTACAAAGGTAGAATTATGTACAAAGAAACCTGCATTCAAAAATAAAACTATGTAAAATTTTAGAGCCTGCAAGTCCATTCAACCCTACTTCTTGTTCACCCAATTGCTCAGACAAAGTTGTTTACATTTGCAGGAAATAATGCTGCCCGTTTATTGTTTACAATGTCACCTAAAAGTGAGAACAGGTGTTCTCATGGCACTGTTGTAGCTGGCATTGCAAAATATTTACGAGCCAGATGCACTAAAGATTCATGTGTCCCTTCATGCTTCAACTGCCATTCCAGGGCACATGCGTCCGTGCTGATGATGGGTTCTGCTCAATAACAATCCAAAGCAGTGTGTGTTCATTTTCATCATTTTTTGGTGGTTCAGGCTCTGTGGTTTCCGCATCGGAGTACTGCTCTTTTAAGACTTCTGAAAGCAAGCTCCACACCTCGTCCCTCTCAGATTTTGGAAGGCACTTCAGATTCTTAAACCTTGGGTCAAGTGCTGTAGCTATCTTTAGAAATCTCACATTGGTACCTTCTTTGTGTTTTGTGAAATCTTTGGTGAAAGTGTTCTTAAAATCAAGAACATGTGCTGGGTCATCCTCCGAGACTGCTCTAACATGAAATATATGGCAGAATGCAGGTAAAACAGCAGGGCACATACAATTCCCCCTCAAGGTGTTCAGTCAGAAATTTAATTAACACTTATTTTTTTTAACGAGCATCAGCAGCATGGAAGCATGTCCTCTGGAATGGTGGCAGAAGCATGAAGGGGCATACGAATGTTTAGCAAATCTGGCACATAAATACCTTGCAATACCTGCTACAAAAGTGCCATGCAAATGCCTGTTCTCACTTTCTGGTGACATTGTAAATAAGAAGAGGGCAGCATTGTCTCCTGTAAATGTAAACAAACTTGTTTGTCTTAGCGATTGGCTGAACAAGAAGTAGGACTGAGTAGACTTGTAAGCTCTGAAGTTTTACATTGTTTTGTTTTTGAGTGCAGTCATGTAACAAAAAAAAATCTACATTTGTAAGTTGCGCTTTCACGACAAAGATTGCACTACAGTACTTGTATGAGGTGAATTGAAAAATACCATTTCTTTAGTTTATCATTTTTACAGTGCAAATATTTGCAATAAAAATATACCATTTGATTTCAATTACAACACAGAATATAATATATTTGAAAATGTAGAAAAACATCCAAAATATTTAATAAATTTCAATTAGTATTCTATTATTTAACAGTGCGATTAAAACTGCGATTAATCACGATTAATTTTTTTGAGTTAATCACGTGAATTAACTGCGATTAATTGACAGGCCTAACAAAAAATGTTTTGATTTTTCAATTTGAAACAACTTTTCATTAAATGTTTCATTTTGGATTGAATGAAACGTTTTGTATGACCCAAAATAGTCCCCCTTCCCAATTTTTCAGTATGGTCAAGGAACCAAAAAATCAGTTATTTGCACAGCTCTGGTGTTTGTTAAACAGTTGTGCAGTGAGACAGTGTCATTGTATCAGGTGCCCACATTAAAGTGGTCATTTACCAGTAACATTTGACTCCATGGATAAACCCTTCTCCCTCCCTGCACAGGATCTTGCTGGCCTCTTTTAAGTACAGACAGACAAGGTATGCTACAATCTCCCCACTCCCCATCGCTGTCTCCCTCACCCCATCACTGATATCCAGGTTTCCTATCCACATTCCTCCTGAAACCCGTCTTTTTGCCCTAGTGATCTCATTCTCTCCTGCCTCCTAATCCCCACCCTCAACCTCCCTTTCTTTTCTCCTCAACCTTTCCTCTGTCTCCTTCCCCTCACAATTCAAGCAGGCTCTGATCACTACCACCCTGAGAAAGCCAATCTTTAACTCCACCTTCCTCTTCGATCACTGCCCTATTTCTTCTCTTCCTTTCACTCTCAAACTCCCTGAACACGCTGTTCACAAAAGCTACCTCAAGTTCTTTTCCTCCAGCTGCACTCAGGATCCTCTCCAGTCAGGATCTGCCTCCTCCACTCCACTGAACCATAATCACCGAGGTGTCCAACAGTCTTTTCCTGGTCAATCTCAGGGTCTTTCCTCCATCTTCATCCCCTTGGACTTCAGTTGCTTGTGACACTGTCGATCATAACTTCCTTTTAAATATCGTGTCTTGCTCTGACTTCCATGACTGTGCCCTGTCCATATTCTCCTCCTGCCTCTTGGGTGATTCCTTCAGCATCTCCTTTGGTTGGTCCTTCTCCCCTTAAATGTCCTTGGCACCCTCCTCTTATTCTTTATTTCCTTGTGTTAGGTGATTTGCAAATTGTGCAATCATTTATCTACATTAATAGATTATCTAGCAAGTTTTCTAAAAAGAATGAATTAGGGAAATATATGCCACCTTATTCAGCAAAATATCCCAATTCTCCAAATAAATTCTGTTAGCTCCAATCTGCCTGGGGAGAAGGATGCACAAAATAATTAAGTTGTGGTATCCCCGAAAACACCAGAAAATGCTTCTAATGAACTCCTAGCCCTCTAGAAATACCTTACATTTTCCTCTACTGTATTTACTTGGCAAAAAAGAAAAACAGCATGAGGGGACTTAAATCTCAATGAACCTAATAAATCGTTACACAATGAATCTAACTACTCAGATGGGAATAGGAACCGTTTGCTTCAGCAACATTAACATGAAAGGATGGGTGACCTTTGATAATTGAACACACAGCAATAATAGCACAGGAACAGTCTGGTAATGTTTGAGAATTTAAAAAAATCATAAAAAATTAATAGCACATGGTTTTATATTGCTTTATGAGGCAGTATCATGGCCTTTCATGGATGGGCTCCTCTTGAACTATGAAGCTTTTATTGTCTGGCAATGGATGTAATATGTGTAGTTGATTAATTAGTTATCAAGGCAGAGTAGTGGTATTTTGCAGCTCCCTTGTCCTCTGTTCTGAATCATAATCAAATGTTAATAGGTCCAGAGCAGTCTGCTCCATGTTAAATGTGTCACTAGTATCATAAGAACATCTTACATTTACAGCCTTTACAAACTGTACAGGTCAGGTTGGGTCTGGCCTGTGCGTGGGTGCAGAAGGTAGGAGAAGAGGCATATGGAGCTAATCCCGTACGGCACCTCCAACACCAGAGCATCCACAGGTGAGAGGCAGGAATTGCTCCCTGCTAGTGCCAAAGAGACAGGCCACAGCCTCCACCACCCACGTTGGCCAGCAGAGCTAGACACTTCCAGAGCAGGAAGCGTCCCTCTAATGGACAGTGAAGCAGGCACAATGCCTCTCAGAGCAGGGCTACCTGCACCACTTCCAGCCTAGGCCTGTACCTTAATAGCAGGATCTGTCCCTATATATGCAGGAACCACTTCACCCCTCACTGAAATGCAGCCACCTTTGGGTCGTTCTGTGCAAGCACCAATACAACAGGTCTGAAGAGGGAAAGCCTGGGAGCTAAGAAGAGCCGTCCTGCACAGAGCAGCCCCCCGGCTCCTCTGAATGTCTCTGAACTGTACCTCATTGGCCTCAGGCAATCCTTTATATCTCCCAGCAGGCCTGCTTCTGAGCAACATGCTGCCATGATGTCACCAATGGATTTATGCCCTTCATCCGAGGAGACGGGCTACACCTGGCACAGGTGAGGCTGAGTCCCAGCCCTCTTAGGGTCTGTCTACACTGCGGCTGGGAGCAAGCTTCTCAGCTTGGGTAGATGGACTTGCACTGTGCAACTTGAGCTCGCGTGCTAAACGTAGCAGTGGGAGCACTGCAGCTCTGGCAGAGACTTCAGCTAGCCACCCAAGCTCAAACCTAGCACGCTGGGTGATTCTGAGCACTGGTGGCCAGCCAGAGGCTCTGCTGGAGCCACAGTGTCCACACTGCTATTTTTAGCATGCTAGCTCAAGCTCTGATAGCACAAGTCTGGCTACCCGGGCTGGCAGGCTCACTTCCAGCTGCACCATCAACAGGCCCTTAAAGGGTCAGCTCACCCTGTGACGAAGTCTCATTTCCTGCCACGACAGCAAGTGAAGACATGAAGAGCTGTCTGTAAGAACACTGTTCTGAATCCATCTCACCAACACTGCTCTTACACACTCTGGACTTCTGTGGAGCAGTCCTGATTTACACTGCTGCAAGAGGCAATCTGAACCACTCAGCTTCTTATCATGGCTTTGGATCCTCTTGTTTTTTTTTTCATAGATTCATAGATATTAAGATCAGAAAGGACCATTATGATCATCTAGTCTGACCTCCTGCACAATGCAGGCCACAGAATCTCACCCACCCTATCCTGAGATAAACCTCTCACCTATGTCTGAGCTATTGAAGTCCTCAAATCATGGTTTAAAGACTTCAAGGAGCAGAGAATCCTCCAGCAAGTGACCCATGCCCCATGATACAGAGGAAGGTGAAAAACCTCCAGGGCCTCTTCTAATCTGCCCTGGAGGAAAATTCCTTCCCGACCCCAAATATGGCAATCAGCTGAACCCTGAGCATATGGGCAAGATTCACCAGCCAGATACCCAGGAAAGAATTCTCTGCAGTAACTCGGATCCCACCCCATCTAACATCCCATCACAGGCCATTGGGCCTATTTACCATGAATAGTTAAAGATCAATTAATTGCCAAAATCATATTACCCCATCATACCATCTCCTCCATAAACTTATCGGGTTTAATCTTAAAGCCAGATAGGTCTTTTGCTCCCACTGCTTCCCTTGGAAGGCTGTTCCGGAACTTTACTCTTCTGATGGTTAGAAACTGTCATCTAATTTCAAGTCTAAACTTCCCAATGACCAGTTTGCTCTTGTGTCCACATTGGTACTGAGCTTAAATAATTTTTCTCCCTCTCTGGTATTTATCCCTCTGATGTATTTATAGAGAGCAATCATATCTCTCCTCAACCTTCTTTTGGTTAGGCTAAACAAGCCAAGCTCCTTGAGTCTCCTTTCATAAGACAGATTTTCCATTCCTCAGATCATCCTAGTAGCCCTTCTCTGTACCTGTTCCAGTTTGAATTCATCCTTCTTAAACATGGGAGACCAGAACCTCCTTATCTCTACTGGAAATACCTCACCTGATGCATCCCAAGACCGCATTAGCTTTTTTCACGGCCATATCACATTAGTGGCTCATAGTCATCCTGTGATCAACCAATATTCCAAGCTCCTTCTCCTCCTCCATTACTTCTAATTGATGCAGCCCCAGCTTATAACTAAAATTCTTGTTATTAATCCCTAAATGCATGACCTTATACTTCTCACTATTAAATTTCATCCTATTACTATTACTCCAGTTTACAAGGTCATCCAGATCTTCCTGTATGATATCCTGGTCTCTCTCTAAATTGGCAATACCTCCCAGCTTTGTATCATCTGCAAATTTTATTAGCACACTCCCACTTTTTGTGCTGAGGTCAGTAATATAAAGATTAAATAAGATTGGTCCCAAAACCGATCCCTGAGGAACTCCACTGGTAACCTCCCTCCAGCCTGACAGTTCACCTTTCAGTAGGACCCGCTGTAGTCTCCCTTTTAACCAGTTCCTTATCCACCTTTCAATTTTCATATTGATCCCCATCTTTTCCAGTTTAACTAATAATTCCCCATGTGGCACCATATCAAACGCCTTCCTGAAATCTAGGTAAATTAGATCCACTGCGTTTCCTTTGTCTAAAAAATCTGTTACTTTCTCAAAGAAAGAGAACAGGTTGATTTGACACGATCTGCCTTTTGTAAAACCATGTTGTATTTTGTCCCATTTACCATTGACTTCAATGTCCTTAACTACCTTCTCCTTCAAAATTTTTTCTAAGACCTTGCATACTACAGATGTCAAACTAACAGGCCTATAATTACCCGGATCACTGTTTTTCCCTTTCTTAAAAATAGGAACTATGTTAGCAATTCTCCAATCATATGGTACAACCCCTGAGTTTACAGATTCATTAAAAATTCTTGCTAATGGGCTTGCAATTTCATGTGCCAATTCCTTTAATATTCTTGGATGAAGATTATCTGGGCCCCCCGATTTAGTCCCATTAAGCTGTTTGAGTTTCGCTTCTACCTCAAATATGGTGATGTCTACCTCCATATCCTCATTCCCATTTGTCATGCTACCGTTATCCCTAAGATCCTCATTAGCCTTATTAAAGACTGAGGCAAAGTATATGTTTCGATATTGGGCCATGCCTAGATTATCCTTAACCTCCACTCCATCCTCAGTGTTTAGCGGTCCCACTTCTTCTCTCTGTGTTTTCTTCGTATTTATATGGCTATAGAACCTTTTACTACTGGTTTTAATTCCCTTTGCAAGGTCCAACCCTACTTGACTTTTAGCCTGTCTCACTTTATCCCTACATGTTCTGACCTCAATAAGGTAGCTTTCCTTGCTGATCACTCCCATCTTCCACTCCCTATATGCTTTCTGCTTTTTCTTAATCACCTCTCTGAGATGCTTGCTCATCCAGCTTGGTCTACAACTCCTGCCTATGAATTTTTTCCCCTTTCTTGGGATGCAGGCTTCCAATAGCTTCTGCAGCTTTGACTTAAAGTAATCCCAGGCATCCTCTGCCTTTAGATCCATAAATTCTTCAGTCCAATCCACTTCCCTAACTAATTTCCTTAATTTTTGAAAGTCAGCCCTTTTGAAATCAAAAACCCTAGTTGCAGATTTATTTTTGTTTGTCCTTCCGGTCAGTTTGACCTGAATTAGCTCATGATCACTTGAACCAAGATTGTCCCCTATAACCATTTCTTCTACGAGGTCCTCACTACTCACCAAAACCAAATCTAAAATGGCATCCTCTCTAGTCGGTTCAGCAACTACTTGATGAAGGAATCCATCCGCTATCGCATCTAGGAAAATCTGAGCCCTATTATTATTACTAGCACTTGTCCTCCAGTCTATATCTGGGAAGTTAAAGTCTCCCATGATCACACAGTTTCCATTAGTATTTACTTCATTAAAAACATTAAAGAGGGCTCTATCCATATCCAAATTAGATCCCGGCGGTCTATAGCACACCCCAAGCACTATCACGGGGGCGGTCTAGTAGTTTTCTTCCCAAATGTGATTTTTGCCCAGATGGACTCTGTCTTATCCATTCCATCGCTTCTTATTTCTTTACATTCTACCTCATCCTTGATATACAATGCTACTCCACCACCTTTACCTTTATTTCTGTCTTTCCTAAACAGCACATACCCCTCAATACCTGTAGTCCAGTCATGACGACTGTTCCACCCTGTTTCTGTTATCCCTAGAATAGCTGGTTTCACTTCCTGCCCCAGTAGCTCTTGTTGTTGTTGTTATAGATACCACGTCTCTTTCTCCATGTAAGATACCATTTCTGAAACATGCCGGTGATATCAGTTGACCAACTAGAATTACCATTTGCCTTTTAAAAAAAAGATCTGTGGATATATTTAGATGTACAAAAATGTTGTTTCTGCTGTCAGATTCCCGCCTCAGCAGATGGTTTAGGTGTGGCAGGAATCAGTGTATCCATTATCCTCAAGTGAAGGTGGTAGATGACCAAAAACATATTTTAGCCACAGGGCTATTGATTTGTCCTGAAATTAGTCACCACCACTGGGGCCTATTGTGAAGTCATAGTCGTTTGAAACATACATAAGAATCCAACATAAACCACAACTTCCTTTCTCAAGGTGCATCAAAAGGCATTCCCTTTCAAAGGCAACGAGCTGGATCCTCAGTCACAGTAAACCAGCATAGCACTACCGAAGTCAGTGTAGCCGTGCAGATTTACCTCAGCTGAAGAGCTGAGATCTTTATTTTTGTAGGTAATCATGGCCTACATAATCCAGGGTAATATGGATATAATCAGCTGATTATTCAGGATCTTCTCGCAGTATTTAAATTGACGGTGAATCTGGTCCTCATAATCACAAGGCTGGAGTGTGCACTAGAACAATGCCATGCCATGTTGCATTGAGCGGTGCAGACTGATCTTGTCTTCCAGTGCCATAGCATGACCCTCAATCTCCTATTTCCAGGGATTTCCTACAAAGCCTTCTTCTGACTTATCAGGAAAGATTTTTGTTTTAGGGTTTAGGAGAGGGGAAATTGTTCTAATAAGAGCTTTGAAGGTGCACAAGGGAGAGGTATTAAACTTGCCATCAGATAGTTTAAATGATGTGGAGACTAGAGGAGGACTTGAAGACCAGCCCAGAAGGTTGGAAACTGTGGGCTAAAGTTGTCCAGTTAGCGGGAAGCATAGGGGCTGAGAGACTAAATCCTGCTAACATTTACTCTTGCAGAATTCTGCTCACAATTGCCCCTTGCTCAGAATTTTTCCACTGATGCCTCCTGAGTTTCCTGCACTGTTTTGTGGTTTGAAAGGCACTGGCATTTCTAGTTCTTTTCATGTTTATTAAATCAGTCATTTTTTACTTTCTTAAAAATCATAACTGCAGTTTCATTAAAGAGTTAAAAATAGGTTTGTTTATCTATAATGTGAATGATATTAAACATGCATCGGTTTTAGGGCCCGATCCTGCAGCCCTTACTCAGGGCTAGATTATGTATTTTCAACCGTAGCTGAATAGTGCTTGGAGGAACCATGGAAGAAATTGTGACTCAGTGGCACAATATATCCTGGTGCACCCCAGTTACACGTGGCAGGTCACTGGGATTACATCAGCCTAGCAAAAGTCAACTTATTTTTTCGAATCATCACTTCTTTTTGGTGGGTGAATCTTCCCTTTGTTATGATCATTGCTGGGGTGGCTATATAGTGTTTGTACCTGGGTTCATGCATTGACAATCTCGTAAGACTGGACTAAACGAAGACTAAATCAATAAACATGCCGGGCAACAGCAATACTCCACAGAAATGTGATGCTTTCCCCTTTGTGATACAGTGTTTAAACAGGAGTAGGGAAGCCCCAAATATAGACAGCTCAAAGAGGGTCAGACCAAATGTAGAGATTTTCACGGACAGCCACGTTACACACAGGAATTTTTTTTCCTTCTAACAGTGTCAGCATTTTAAAAAACCCACAAAAACCCACGCAAACAATAGCCTTCTAATCTGACGTGCTGATGGTATACCACTGATGGCAATAGGGGTTTTGACATAGTTTTTAATGCCAGCAGCTTTTACTCCTAAGGTGACTCCTTATGGGCCCCACTCACATCCTCAAAACAGGGGTGAAGTAGGACTTAAATAAGCACATAGGCCTTTATGCTGACCTTTTGCACAGGGATAACTTTCACCCCAAGTGAATGTGGCATTAGTGGGGAATATGCATGTGCATCCAATGGAGGAAACAGACCCCCATGTTAATGACTGTGTTCAAGTTATAATGCATTCCTTTTATAATACTTCAGGGCAGGGATTTCATATTTTCTCTGGCACTTTTAAGTACAGCAAAGTCTGTTTTTCACTGGTGTTGGTATACAGATACATGTTACAGACATGGGAGTGTCATTCAGATAGGAGGGATTGTGGTCTAGTGGTTAGAGGGGACAGGGAATCAGGATTCCTGGGTTCTGTTCCTGGCTCTGTCACTGGTTTACCCCATGGCTTTACTCAAGTGACTGCAGCTCAGTCTTGACATTTGTAATACAGGGATACTGCTCACCTATCATTCCAGGGTGTGTGAGGGTGAACTAATTAAAGGTTGTAAAGCGCTCAGAGATCTCCAGTTGGAAGGTACTAGATAAGGATGAAATTCACCCCACTGCAGGGGGCCTTGCTTAAACCCTTTATGTTTTAAGGCCTAAATCCAGTTCATCTGCAATCCTAGCTGTCTCCATCCCTGGGCAGGGGAAAGAAGATAGGAGGATCCACACAGTAGCAGATCCTTGGATTCACCTCTACCCCCTTCCACGAAGTTGTGGAGCTTCCACAAAGTTGGGGAACATCCCATATGTGGCCCCTTGAATCCAGCCCCTCCCATTGCACAGAGGAACTTCACTGGTTCTGCTGCAAGGGAGCTTCTGTGAAGGCAGGGGCTGAATTTGCCCTTAAATACCTACAATTACTACTAATATTCTGCAGCTTATTCACTTTATTTGGATTAAAAATTGTCTAGGTCCAGTGTTGGGACTTGACTAACAGTGAAATCAGTGGGTGAAACTCCCCCCCTGTGCAGAGGGCCAGCACAAGCGCTATGCACCATTGAAATCTAGGCTTGGAAGGATTAGATTTTTATCTGTAAATGTCCGTAAACATTGATTTCACCAGGCACACACAAACTGATGGCAAATATTTCCAGCGATAATCAAAATTTACAATTGGCAAAGCAAGCAAAATGCTGCTTGAGAACTTAGGAGTCAAAATCCGTGATGTAGACTTTTGAATTCGGCTGGTTACAAATGATTAGTGAATGAAAGTAAAAATAGGTCTGATTTGTTGGTTTAAGGACATTTACTTGGTATATTTTGACCTGCGATGTCGACAATTTGTGTTTTAATAGTTTGTAAAGCTTTAACTTTTTGAATCTCAGCATATGTCATTAAATAATTGTCCGAACTCTCCGTAATTTCTTGTAAACTGTGAAAATTTAAATAGAGAAAAATCTAAAAAATGCTTTAAAAGAAACATGGCTGTTATCAGTCAACATTATACTACAAAAATATAAAAATAAAAATCAAATTCTACCAAGCTCCCATGTAAGCTTTCGTACTTCCACACTTAGCATGAAACTGTAAGGGCAACTTAAGTGGAGCGTGGGCTTTGTCCTGAATTTCTGCACAGGTGTGAATGGCGCCCAATCAGAATACTCAGGTGAGGAAGGGTTGTGGGATCCATGCCCTTACGTTGTTAGCTATTTAAAACCACACTGTTAAATGCTCCTTCCTTTGGGGAATAAATAAACCACGATTAAGATTTTTAAAAAGGGTTGAGACCTGTTGGATACAATGAGCATAAGATGCTAGCAATGGCAACACAGCATGTTTCAAAGGAGATGGGCTGCAGAGGATTGTGGGGTTTTTTTTAAATGAAATACTAAATATAGCAAGAGCACAACTGAGGACTGCAGTACTGTTTTAAGATCTCCTCTGCAGTTAACTAAAATTGATCTCCCTAACGAGTGCTAAAAATAGAAAAGCAGGCAGGGAGGGGGAAGAGCAGACAATGACTTTTCATATTGCTCCCTGCAGGCTCCTTAAATGAGAGTGAATATGACCTTCGTGGAGCACTGTCCCAGAGTGCAGAATAATGAGCGATATTTCACATTTCACTGCTCCAGAACAGGAATTGATTTATTACCCAGCTAGCTAGAGGATTCATTTACATGTTTCCATTTATAATGTCGCTGCAGCAAGGGGAAAGGAGGATTCTTTGTTTTCCTTTTATTCAGCAGTTTAGAAGCATAAAGCATTGATGCCGGGAATAATGGACTGTAATATATGGATTGATAATCCCCATCTGCAGGAAAAACCCATATGAGAGGACTAAGAGGGAGGAAATGTCTTGGAGATTCCCCTCCTGCAGATTTCTTTCCTCTGTTCCATCAAGGGAGGCTAGGTGTATGGGTCCCCACTGGTAAAAGATGTGGGGTAGTCCCACAATCCTCATGGTCCTTGGGGGAGATGGGAAAGGTGGAGACAGCCCCGTACCCCCATGGACTCCTGTTTGGCAGGGCAGATCCAATGGAGTCCCACTGGCAGGGCTTCTGTAAGTGGTAGCTGTTCCCAGAACAGTAAAGGGGCATCCACATTAGAGCTGCGCAGGAAATGGTTTTCCTGTCCTGTGCTGATTTTTAAAAAATTTCCCATCCCAAAGAGGATGAAAAATCTAAATCTTGAAAATTTTCCTGAACCAAAAATCTGGAAAGAAAAATGTACAATTGGTTTGATTTAAATGTTTGGTTTTGATGTAGACTTTTTTATATTTTCTCATATATTGTTTTACTATCAATTAACTTGTATTTCTAAACGAAAAGTCATTTGGACCCGAAAAAACAGAACTTTCATTTCATTTCTACAATGTGGAAATGGGCCGTTTTGACAATTTTGATTCCCGCCCCAAAATGAGAAATTAGTCTGAACTGACTCTCTCCATGAACAGCTTATAGAAAACCAGATATTTTCCAATGAAAAATGTGTGAAAAAATTCCCAACCAGCTCTAAACCTACCCATGAAGTGGGGTGACCTGCCTGCATTATACCAGGTTATACATTGTCAATCTGCCCTTCCACTTCCCTGGGGGCCACAACTGACTCCACTTACCTAATAGAAAGAAGTGTGAAGAAGCTAGTCTCCCCACTGTAACCGAAAGGGGCTGTCCATTGGTTAATTCTATTAACGAACAATCCACACAGAGTCACACTCAGAATTCTGATGTGTTTTTGCTATCTCAAAATGGACCTGATCCTGGTTGGGGCTAGGTCCCTGGGGTCCTCACTGAGCTCGGACCTCCCAGAAGGCATACATCATCTTGCAGGACTGGGCCCGATTGTATTTGTTGTGAGGAACTCTTAGAACTCGCTCAACAGCATTTATTCCTGCCCTTCTACAACCCCAACTCTCCTACCTAGATTAAAAGTAAACCAGTGCAATGGAAACATTCTGTGTGATCATCCTCTGGGTCTGTCAGTGCATTCTCCTCTGATGCCAGTCTGAATTTTAGAGTAAACTCCTAGGAGCAGGACCCATATCTCTGTGTCTTGTACAGCACCAAGGACACTAACTCAAGTTAAGAAATAATTATGCACATAGGTAAAATCCATCCCAAGCAGAAAGCTGGTGCCAGGCCTACGCATTACTTGAACCCTACGTGGACCCTTGAATTTAAGCAGTATATAAGCCTTGCGGTGCTCTCTGCACAGAGGTGAATTGCATTCTTAGTTTTTTATCTTCACTCTGTTTCCAATCTGCTTAAGCTGACACATTCCCATACAGGAGGGCCGCAAAGCTTACCTGGTCCTAGTTTAGAAACTGCATAAAGGAGGTCGTAGTTGATGACGGGTGTTGCATCATCTATTGGCTGCCACCCTACAGGAGGGGAGGCTGGAGGCGAGATGAGAAACTGTTTTGCAGGCTGTGGTGGAGCCAAATGAAGCTTGTCCCCGTCTGTCTCGGAGGTCTGAACCTTTCAAATGCATTAGAAACACAGATTATTTTAGTGTAGGGCAGGCAAATGGAACAAAGATTAGACAGTCACAAACTTCAAAGAGCAGATACTGCTGTTCGGTAGCATCTGTGAAATGAGTTGGTGAGTCTCAGTCAACTTTCCTGTGCACAGTTGTCAAATCACAAAGGCCACTGCCACAACCAGCACTCTTGTTGGCAGTCTTGGCAGAGAGGCCAAGGACTGCATGGGCCTGGAAACAGAACCATCATCTCATCCCTGCTAGAGATGGTTCCTCCAAGGCAGGTACATTGGGTGTGGCTGCATGAGCAAGTCTGGAGTGCCTCTGTCCATAACGTTCCTACTCTGCAGATAAATGCAGGGCTTCAACCCGCAGAGCTGTTCCTGAATAGATTTTAAGCCCAGGAAAGAACTACTGTGACCATCCAGTTCAGGGGTGGCAAATTTTTTGGCCCAAGGGCCACATTGGGGTTGCAAAACTGTATTGAGGGCCGGGTAGGGAAGGCTGTGCTTCCCCAAACAGCCTGGCGCCCGCCCCCTATCCATCCCCACCCACTTCCCGCCCCCTGACTGCCCCCCTCAGAACTCCCCAACCCATCCAACCTCACCCTGCTCCTTGTCCCCTGACTGTCCCCTTCCGGGCCCCCCGCCCCAACTGACCTCCAGGACCCCACCCCCATCCAACCCCCCCACTCCCTGACTGCCCCAACCCCTATCCACACTCCTGCCCCTAACCGGCCCCCAGGGACTCCCACGCCTATCCAACCCCACCCTGCTCCCTGTCCCCTGACTGCCCCCCAGAACTCCCTGACCCTTATCCAACCCCCGCCTCCCTGCTCCCTTACCATGCCGCTCAAAGCAGCATGTCTGGCAGCCGTGCCACCCGGCTGGTGCCAAACACGCTGCTGCGCTGCCCTGCAGGAGCGCGCAGCCCCGCTACCCAGAGCACTGCCGCGCAGTGGTGTGGCAGCAGGGGAGGGGGCGGGGGGGCTAGCCTCCCCAGTGGGGAGCTCAAGGGCCGGCCCGGATGTGGTCCGTGGGCCGTAGTTTGACCACCTCTGATCTAGTCTGACTTTTTGCATCACACAGGCCATAGAATTTAACCCAATAATTCCTGCATCAAACCCATAACTTTGGGTTAAGCCAGAGTTTATCGTTTAGAAAGACATCTAATCATGATTGAAAGGCTTCAAGTGATGAAGAATCCACTATGTCCCTAGGCAAAGTGTTCCAATGGCTAATTATCCTCACTGTAAAAAAAAAATCTGTATCTTATTTCTAGTCTGAATTCATCTAGTTCAAGTGAGTGGAAGACAAATCTCTTTATGCCTTTGTCTGCTAGATTACACAGCTTCGTTCAACCAGAAATCTTCTCCCCCTGGAGGTACTGTAATAGAATGGAGGGGTTCTCCTCTGGGCCCATCCTGTTGGCAGGTTTCAGAACCCTGCAGGGAACTTCAGGTTTACTGTGTACTCACTGGGGCAGGTGTGGCTTAGACTCACTATTTAATACAAGGAAGGTCAGGGTAGCCTTCTGGAAGAGAGAGTGAGGGCCTGGGACAGGCGGGTCCTGAGGAGAAGGGGGAAGGGCACATGTAGTATTACTTTGGAACTCTCTTTTTGTTAATAAATCAGAATGCCAGGGAATTACATTTGAACCCTACAAAGAGTGCACAGCTTTAGTCTGGAGCTGAGGAAACTCGAACACGTTATCAGAGCCTTTTATGAGCGCTAAAAAACACAGGGTCAAATTCTGCTCTCATGTGTACCAGTGTAAATCCAAAGTAATCCTACTGACTCTAGAGGCGCTGATCCAGATTTACATAGTCGTAACTAAGAGCAACATTTAGCCCATTCACTTCAAAATAGTCAAACATAGCTATTATTTTCATCTGATTTTATTAAACAGCGTTTCTTTGGTAACGCAAGATCATAGAGCAGTCACCCACTAAGAAGTAAGGAAAGAAAGGCTTTCATGTCAAAAGGTTCTTACCTGTGCGAAGTATAGTTTCAATTTCTTCCCTCTGAACTGTGTTTCATGCAGCTCTATCCTGGCCCGAGCAGCTGATTTAGGACTGCTGAAATTTATCCGCACACGTCTGAAGCTTTTAAACAACTGGAATGTCACACAGTCATCATAGGCACGGAACAAGCCCTCAAACTTCTCCTGTAAATGAAAAGACCTTGGTCATGTTAAGGGGTAACTTTGTTTGCATTCTGTCCTGCCAAATCTGAAATCAGATGACAAAAACCGAGACTGGTGCGATTAACTGTTTACATGGATGATCACCGAGCCCCACTGTGACAGTCACGGTCGTTCTTAGAAGTCAGGGTGTAAACAACAAATGACACGCAAATATAGGACATGACTGTGACTTCATTTACATGAGTGTAAACCAGTAGTAATTCCAATGGAATCACACTAGTATAAGCGAGAGGTAAATTAGGCCCCCAGTAACTTTATTGAAAAGACTAGGAATCATTCTGAATACAAAATGATCTTTGTTTCTCCAGTTTTTGTACAATTAACAAGAATGGGATATTTTGAAATTTGGAACATGCAGAATGCCTCCTCTTGTCAACTGACTACATCTCCCCAGGGTTGGTTAGTTGATTTTTGTTTGTTTGTTTGTTTGTTTGAAGTCCTTTTCACTGCAGATCATGGGAAGAAAAGGGGGGAAGGAAAAATTCACAACCTCTTAGGAAACGAAGCTCTGATCCAGACTCCGGTGGTCTGGTTCTTTGTCTGTCCAGAGCAGATACTGAGCTCCACTATTAGTTTCCCTCCCAGCTCTGTGTTGAAGCATAACTTTGCCCCTTGCTCTCTTTATTTGTTCAGCTGTTATCCATCATATCCACTCAGCCACTCACCTGCATCAATCCCAAAATGATAAACCATGGGTATTGTGTTACGAAATAAGAACTATTCCACATATATGCAAATCATGGTCTCTATTATTGGCATTTAGGATCTATCCTAAAGTTAATAGAGTCCACTGATTTTCGTTCCTTTTTTTTTTTTCCTATTTATGTATGTCTTGTCTTCCTATCCTACTGTAAATGTGTTATGTCTATGTAGTATTGCCTGTTTGGTCTTGCAGCTTTGATGAATTGTAAAAATTGCATAATTGCCTAACTTAGTTGGAGATCCCGAGAAACATGTGGTATTTGGAAACATACAAGCTGTAAGTTATTTGCCTTTTTGTACTTTTTATTGCTTGCTTTTTCATATAAAATCAATTAAAAAATCAGACACAAAAAAGATAGTGAGCCATCCACACTGATCATCAGAACAGTAACCGTCAATTTCATGGTAACGCTTTAAATTAATCACCAGTTTAACAGAAAAGAAATGTATTCTCTGTAACTCCATATAAAAGTTGGGGTTTTGTATAGTCCACTTTAACATAACACAAAATGATGTGCAGCAAAGTGAAATCAACAGAGTTATGCCAGGGGTGAAGTTAGCCTGCTATGCACAGTAGACTTTTAGAAAAATTGGGTGCATTTACAGCGTCTTGGACATGGAAGTAATTTACTGATTGCTGTGATCATGTCTGTCATTCTGCTGGGCCTTTATTTTGCCCAGGTCAGAGCAAATTTTGCCACCTCTAATATTTTATTGCTAGTACAATCCATATTGCCCAAAACAAGTTGGTATGAAACAGAGAGAGAGATTAATGGAGGCAATGGCAGGAACATGCTCCACCCCCCACAACACTCCATTCAGGACCCTACATATGCCTTCACAACACGTGGGGGTACCTCTTCCAGTGCACTAAATGCCCCAACAACAACTATGTGGGTGAAATCAGACAGACAATCACTACGCTCTCGATTGAACTCACACAGGAAAATAATAAAAGATAAAAACACCCTGTCACCTGTGGGTGAACACTTTTCACAAAGCCATCACTACGTCTGACCTATCAGTCCTCCTTCTCAAAGGAAACCTGCACAACACTTTCAAAAGACGAGCCTGGGAGCTTAAATTCATAACTGCTAGACACTAAAAATCATGGACTGAACAGAGACACTGGATTTATGGCTTATTACAACAATCTGTAACCCACTCAACACCTTTGCAGTCATAGGACAAAATGGGTGGGGGGAGAAGAGAGTTAACAGGCCACTCTCTTCCTTGAATGGTCCCTTGGAATATGTGCTACCTACTTATGCTAAACCATCTTGTCAACAAGGAGAAGGACAGTCCTGCACTTAGGAAGGAAGAATCCCATGGATTGCTACAGACTAGGGACTAAGTGGCTATGCAGCAGTTCTGCAGAAAAGGACCTAGGGGTTACGGTGGACGAGAAGCTGGATATGAGTCAACAGTGTGCCCTTGTTGCCAAGAAGGCTAATGGCATTTTGGGCTGTACAAGTAGGAGCATTGTCAGCATATTGAGGGACGTGATCATTCCCCTGTATTCGGCATTGGTGAGGCCTCATCTGGAGTAGTGGGTCCAGTTTTGGGCCCCACACCACAGGAAGGACGTGGAAAAATTGGAAAGAGTCCAGCAGAGGGCAACAAAAATGATTAGGGGGCTGGAGCACATGACTTATGAGGAGAGGCTGAGGGAACTGGGCTTATTTAGTCTGCAGAAGAGAAGAATGAGGGGGGATTTGATAGCTGCTTTCAACTACCTGAAAGGGGGTTCCAAAGAGGATGGATCTAGACTGTTCTCAGTGGTACCGGATGACAGAACAAGGAGTAATGGTCTCAAGTTGCAGTGGAGGAGGTTTAGGTTGGATATTAGGAAAAACTTTTTCACTAAGAGGGTGGTGAAGCACTGGAATGGGTTACCTAGGGAGGTGGTGGAATCTCCTTCCTTAGAGGTTTTTAAGGTCAGGTTTGACAAAGCCCTGGCTGGGATGATTTAGTTGGGGATTAGGTCCTGCTTTAGCAGGGGGTTGGACTAGATGACCTCCTGAGGTCCCTTCCAACCCTCATATTCTATGATCTTTCCACTTTGCATTTAGTGGTGAGGCTCAAAGTACCTTTCTCAGACCTGAAGAAGAGCACTGTGTGGCTTGAAAGCTTGTCTCTCTCAACAGAAATTGGTCCAATAAAAGGTATCTCACCCACCTTGTCTCTCTAATATCCTGGGACCAACACAGCTACAACTACACTGCAGACACAAAATTTAGTGCAATTCACAAAAAACTATAGTTTAATGGAATCCTAAATAAGTCTCTACAGGATTCCAGATGCAAGTGGAAACACTAAAATTGTACCATGAGGAATAGCGGTGTATTGGTTGGGAACTGGACTGGGTGACCTAACAGGTTTCTTCTATAGCTAGATTCTATGGGGCAGATCTTCAATTGGTGTAACCTGGCATAGCTCCACTGGCTCCAATATACACCAGCTGAGGATCTGGCCAGATATGTGAAGAGAAACTGTAGCCAGGTGTAGATTTACAATACACTGGGCATAACATGAGACTAACCACCACTCCTCATGCCCTTTGTCTTTGCCAAAACAAAGAGCTAAATAGAAATTATTCAACATCACAAGACTATTCAAGGCCAAGCTCTCAGGCTCGGCTAAACACCAGAGTTGTCTGGATTCTCTTGCAAATGCAGGCTTCTCACATATCCTTCAGCCCCACAAGAAGTAGATTCTAATAAGATGCACCTTATACAGTCTTTTACACTTATCCAAAGTGAGTGAAAAACACAACTGTTCTGGTTTGGTAGGCAGAGGGCAAGCCGACCCTACAAGTTTAGTTTGCACAAGAAGAGCAAACCCATGGTGTCACAAAGTAGTTTGTGTTTGCAAAGTGAATCACTTAGGATGCCATTTAAACAAAACAAAACAAAAAACCCTCTCTCATTAGGCATTGAAGAGAGAAGGAACTTCCCACTCTTTCTTAGAAGCAGAATGTACCTTGGCCAAGTGCTGCTTACTTAAAAGGTGACTCCTTCTAAAAGGGGTAAGAGCAGATTGATTCTATTGCATTGTGCAGAGGAAAAGCACATTGATGGTACATAAAGGCAGTTTTGTTAAGAGCTGGTCCAGTGCTGTAAAGTTTGGATCTGGTTCTCCCAAGTAAGACAGAGAGTTTTTTGGATCAGGATTTTGGTTTAGCTCAGATATCAGACACCAGCTGTGAAGACATCTGGATCCTGTTGTCCCTGAAGTTCAGGAGCGTTTGCATCTGGTGGGTTGGTCGCTGAAGTAACTGTCCAGACTACTGTGTCTCCTAAAAGTCATGGTGCCAAGAAGAAAACAGGCCCATTTGGATTCTTCCACTCTATTTCTGTATATCTGATTTAAACCCAGGGCTACTCATTGCAGGTGGAAAATGTATTATTATTGCTATAGTCCAATTTTGGTCTTGATACATCTGAATTATCTCCAGTTTAAATTAGAAATTTACTTCATGTCCTGAGATTCATCTTCTTTAGCTCTAAAGGAGCAAAACAATTCCTGACCCCTTAGAGAAGACAACTGGGAAAGGCTGCAGAAGAAGATATGAAAAATTCAACTGATGTAATCTAAATCTAATCAATACTCCAATCCTGATCTGTTCGTAATACAGGCAGAGTGGGGAGTGGAGCACTTTTCAGAACAACCTTTTTCACAACAGATATAGCACATTAGCATCAGAAGGAGATGCTAGCATTGCTAGAGTCCCCACTGTCAATACAATATGCCTCTTAAAGGGTAATTATTAAACCCAAAACTACTGTCCCGGTGAGGGTTATGAGGCCTTCCTGGCACACACGCATTTGAATTACCTGCATCCCTGCCTGCCTCCTTCCTCCATTTCCACCTCAGTGGCCCTTCTCCCCATCGTTTATATTCCACTATTGGCTTCTTTGCTCCATCCTGCTCAGCTGCTAATACATCCTCACTGCCTAAATGCCAGTTCCTACCTTTACCCATAGGAGATACTCCAGGGTGTGCGGAAAGGAAGGAGATGGGTGTGTGGTTTGAGACAGACCTAAGACCTGCTGGCTTATGGGAATATTGTATAAAGATGCTGTGTGTGTATTGTCGTGGAGCTGGTAGCACCACCTATTATTAAGGTTGCCCATCACTTCCTCTTAAGTTTTCAATTGTTTTAAGTTGCTTATAAACATCTCAAAACTTTAAACTGTTTGCGCTGAAATCATCAATACCAGATGTCTGCCTCAGGCTGTTTTTTGTTTTTTTTTTTTTAAACCTTCTAGCAATTCAGCCATTTCCAAGAGTGAAGCTAGTGAAAAACACATTGTTTAACAAAATACTGGAAACCTTTTCTTTGGGAAGTTCTCAAAACCCCATGCTTTGGTGCAGAGACTTGAAATTTGGCAAGGGGGTGGCCTGTGTGTCATGGCTGTGCCTTTTGCCATCCCTGTGAAAATCTGGCCAGATTTGTGCACATTATAAGCCTATAAAAATTCATTTTGCATATACTCCGCAGACTTGCTAGAGCTTTGCAGCTAAATTCCCCACAGATTCTGTTCGCACTGAGCATGCTATCGCCCAAGGTTGCAGGGGGCCAAGCAGGACTTTTCCTGCAACTGCAGCTCTGAATGGCTGTGGACCCTGCACAGGAACTGAGAGTAGGGAGCCTCTTTTTTCTGTGCTCTCATTGATCCTGCTGCTGGCATGCAGGCAACAGGGAAGAGAAAGCTGCCAGATCTGAATGAAGAGGGGACAAGAGTAGGATCTGGGGGAGGGAGTAGACTGGCACCAGGATCCTGGAGTGGGTAGAGACAACTGGGACTGGAGGCTGGCAGGGGAGGTGCAGAGAGGGAAACAGGGACTGGAAGTTGGAGTGGGGGGAGAGAGAAAAGTCTGTGACCATCAGAGCACACTCCCCTCCAGAACCTGGAACGGAACCCAAGATTCCCGAGTCTCACCTTTCCTCTGCAGTCAGCAAATCTCTGTGAAATGCACTGGCAAAGTGTCTCATCTCCCCCTAGAGATGGTCCACATAGACGATGACAACAGTAATTGTTCAGGGGAACCAGATTGAGCCATAAGACCCTGAAGGTGCATCTGAAGAAGCAAGGCCTGCCTATGTTACCATCATAAGATAGATGTGCCTGTAGACTGTTGTTTTAAAATCCCTTTTTCCTCTAAAGTTTTGTGCCTACTGTTAAAACTAACAATGTATTGGTTTAAGAAGGCTGTCTGATCACTCTATATATCACGGGTCACAGACCTTATTAAAGAAGAACTGCAGGTACCTGAACTCAGTCAGATCAGCAGGGTAAAGAGTGGATACGCAGTCTCACAGTGAGAAAATGGTGACATTCCACCCTGACATAGGTAAAGACACGAGGTCTGACGGCTGCAGGGGCGCATTCAGAGAGACCAGACAGAGGCGCAGCTAGCCCTGTAACTATAACCACAACCTACTATTGCTATCACCTGTTGAGTTAGTTCAAGTGACAGAGGCCTTTGTGGTGGATCTGAAGGTTTCAACCTATGGTGGCCCAGGGGAGTGTCATACGATGCCACATGATGGGGCTGGTAAAAAAGCAAACTGGAAACACACACGCACCCACACAAAATATGCTAAAAACATTACAAAGGCTGCAAAAGCAAACACTCTAAAGTTAAGAAATGCCAGAATTAAGGTTGCCTGTGCAACCCTCTTGCACATATGCACTGAATGAAGCTGGTGTCCTGTGGAAAAAACAGTATATGATGATAAAATTAAAGATTGTATCATACTGCATAACAAGAGATACACAGGCAACCTTAATTCTGGGATTGCCTAAATTTTGATTTTGCAACCTTAATAGTGTTATCTTAACATAGTTTGTGTGTGTGTCATACACATATACAAAGAAAGAGGAATAATATAAAGTGTGTAATCTACTGGCTCAAGAATATGCAGCATTATTTACAACTCCCAAGTTAGTAGGTTCAATACGATTGTTGTTATGCACTGCAAATGGCTTCCTGAGTCCAGCTCTTCATATTGACTTGTACAACAAAAAAGGCATCCATCCCAGGCTCTAGGCTCCCGCATGAACAGCTTTAAAAATACACATTTAAGTAAACAAACTCCCTTGCCTACACCCGGATCACAACATTATGAGAGAAGTTCTGTAATGAACAAACAAGAGCAGGGATGTAAAAGATCTCATAAATCAGTGCAATGTCTGCAACAAATTTCTTGTGAATCAACAACGGGAACCACTCATGGTGCAAGAAATAACTGATCAACCAGGGAGCAAGTTAAGCATAGAATTATGTCTAGTGGAAATCAACTTTTGCTCATGATAGTTTATTACTATGTGAATTATTGGGAAATCAATCCCTTACATACAACAGTTGCCTCTTTCATTTAAAGCTGCAAGCTCAGCTTGCCCAACATAGAATTCCAGAGATGCTGGACCTCAGTTTGCCTGTTGGGAATTTTCATAGGTTGCAGCATTATCAGAATTTGAGCACACATCTTCTCCACATCAAAGCAGAAGCAACTGTAAAGATTGCCAAGAAGGCTTACTGAGATAATGAAGACCCATGAACAATGATACTGGACTTGAGCAATACATCAACAGATGGCATGGGCAGCAGCCCAGTTCAGTGTCCCTGTCATACCACACACAGATTCTGCTGCCACAGTATGGTGCTCAAGAATATGTAGCATAATTCCTGGGTTTTGTAGGACCTGTGAAACTTTTCCTTAGCATTGCAAATGGCTACTTGCGTGCAGTCCTTTACATAGACCTAGTAACAACAATAACCCAGCAATGACAAAGAAAGAAAAACCTGTAATTTAAACCTCCTAGTACAGTGCATTTCAACCTTTTTTCATTGCAGACCACTAAAAAAATCTCATACGGAGCTGGTGGACCCCTTTGGAAATCTAAAAACCATTGTCCTAGTAGAATCTCCATCATCATTACTCAGCTATGGAGAAGAAAATGTCTTGTTTTATGTTTATACAGCACAGTCGGTAATGGAATCCTGATCCTGATTAGGGCCACTGGTTGGTGCTGTAATATAAATAAATAATGGAGAAGATAAAAATGTTACAATGATTACATGCACAGTAAATGTAAAGATATTCTGCACACATTTCTGTGTACTAGTGGTACACATTCTCATCAGGCATTGAAAGACACAGACTGGAATGGCTACAAAAAGGCTGATTGATTAATACTGGAAGTTGAATGTAATATTGAGAGATCATGAAAACACTTTGGGCCTTATTCTGAATATTTAGCATTTTACACTTGTCAGCTTTATGGAGCCAGTTCTGATTTACACTTGTGTAAGTCAGAGCAGAATCAGACCCCCTATTTGAGTAAATACAGGGCATTCATTCTGCACAAGTGCCCTGTATGTACTGTACCAACTGAAACTGCAGCACCTATTAAAAAAATCTATACATCTAGGGTTTTCTTCATTTTCAGCTGAGAACAACAATGACCTCAGCAGAGCGCTTTAGTCATCAGCTGGAAGTTAATAGCCCTCAGCTGCATCATGACCCATCAAACTCCTCCCAGCTAGTCATTAATCTGCAGGAAATGCCTTATGCCTCGATCGTTATTGTCTCTGACTTTTAATATATGCCAAATTATGTATTTCACTAATAGAATATTAAAACTCCTTTAGGGCCATTCTGATCTATGAAAAGTACATTGTATGCATTGTGAAGAGATATATAAATTCTCTCGCTCCCTTTGATGCAAGTTCCCCTTCAAGTTTCTTGGGTAAATAAGACAAGATTTTTAACCAACTCGGGTTGCCTTTTTAATTTTTGTACATAATATTTTTAAAATTTTGGATTGCAAAATATGCTCAAAAACAACAGTGAAGACGCTTTCTATTTTAACAGTATTGCCAATCCCAAAAGTTGAGAATCATGAGTCACACCCCAATAAATTATGAGATTGAGGGTTGGTTGTTTTTTTAAGATTATATTGTGTGTTTTGGTCTATCTTGATTTTTGAAATCCTCTCCTCCCCCGCACACCCCTAGAGAAAGAAAGAGAAAAAATTAATTAGCATTGCCAAATCTCCCAGATTTGTTGAGTAAAGTGATTTTGGCGCCTATTGCAGGAACTGTCATGGACTGCCAGATGGTACAGAGCTTCCAGCTTCTCCCCATCCCCAAAATTTTAATTAATTCTGTGTCCCCTCAACCTCACGTGTCCATTCATCCCCTGCCCAGCAATTAATTCTGTCCCCCAGCTCCCTCATCAGATCTGCCTCCACCCCCAACCCCACCCTGCCTGCAGCTCCTGGGGTTTTTCACACCCATCTCCCAGGCCTGGGGGACAACTGCTGTGGTGTCCTCCTTCTCAGGCCTGGTGTTGCAGAAATGGAGAGGGGAGGGGAGTGGAGGGGAGTAAGAGCAGAGTGGAGCTGACTCATTGTTCAAAGGAAGGGAGGAGAGAGCAGAACAACCTTGAGCAACCGGGCTCTTTCTGTTCCCTCCTCTCCTCCTGGGAGAATGATGTTGGCTCCTTAGTGGAGGCGGAGGGGGGCAGAGCTCTGCTGGCTGCCTGCAGCAGCTCTGATTGGCTGATCTTCCCCAGGAGATGGGCAGGTGGAGAAGGCAGCCAGTCAAAGGCAGTTTTCCCCCAGGCCAGGGCTGAAATTCAAGACAGGGCTGGAACTTCTTGTGGCATCATGACACTAGCCCAAATTATGGGACGCTCAAAGAAATCATGAGATTAGTAACACTTGCAACTGTGAGATCCATACCCTAATTCCCACATTTGTACCTTTCTCCCCCAAAATGGCAGGAAAAGAGTATTGGTATGGTGGGAGTCCCAGATGGCATTGTAACTCATAGTCTTACAAGTTCTTTTTCTTAGTACGCAAGCTGCGTACAGTACTGGAAAAAATACCGTGTGGTAGTTAGCTTTTTGTGATGCAGTTTCTTTGGAGGAATCTGTGATGAACAGCAACAGTTTTGCTCTCTGCCTCAATCTCTCTTAACTAGAGTCAATTCTTGGTTCAGTATTGCTTCCTGGGAACTGGTGTTTGGGCTGAGATTCCTAAAAATGGGAGATTGTGTGCTGTTTGTTATCACCTCTGTTCAAGGACTGGTGTACACAATGTAAACAAACAAGTGATTATGAGAAAATATCCTGTAATAGGGTGCTTGAAGGGCTGAGTAGCCTAGTGGTTGGCACACCTGACTTCCAACCCCTTGCTTCCCTGGCCGAGGTGCCTCAGCCCTTAAGGCAACGTGGTAGAGGGATCCGGGCCCTCCCGCTCCATCAGGTCGTAACCCAGAGCCCAGTGTGAAGCAACCACCGAACAAGGACCTCCCAGCAGACAGTCTAAGTTCACTGCCCTGGGCTACTTCCTACTGTTGTCCTTTAAGTCTGGGGCATGCTCCTATAGTCCAAACAGTTCATAGTGGCTTAACTCAAGTAATGCTTCCTTGCGGACTTGGAGCAGTGTCCTGCTGCAGCCTCAGGTTCCTCCAGATGGGGCAGCTGTAAGTTTGGCAGGGTCTAAACCCACAGTATCTCTACAGTTCAGTACCGCAATTCACTCAGATGAAGGGTGCTCCTTGGTCTCCTCAGCAGCCTCCCTCAGTCAGAGAAACAGTGCTTCTTACACAGTGGCTGTCCCAGCTGTCAGGCTCCTCGTGATGCTCCACTCCGATAGGGAGGCAGCTAGTTCCTGCCTCTTTGCCAGTTAGCCCTGAACTAAGCCAGGTTCTCTCCTTTTCTTCTCCCTCTTCCAGGCCTAGCATCGGCAGGGCTAGTGGATCCCATAGACACTAACTCTTTCCGTGCCGGCGTGAGGTTTGTTGGCTTCATCATATTAATTTCTTCTTCAGTGGGAAACTGACCTGTGGAGGCCCAGAAAACTACTACTGCTCAGAGGGAGAGTGACAGTTTTAGCAAATTTGTGGCTTTGGGCCACCCATAATTATTTCAATTGAGGGTGCATATTTCATAGGTTTATCAATGTTCCATTGTAATTTGACAACAGTTAAATTATCCGCAAAGTAAAGCACTACCACGCTGAGATTAGTCCAAACCAACAGTTAACAATGGGAGCCAAACAATAGTGAACAAATAATTGTATGCATAAGTAGCTACCAGCACATAGATAAGGGTGATAGTGGAGGACAATAAGAGCAATATTAGAGAAGGAAGAAAGAAAGTTCTTACAAAGATTATACATTTGTTACCACCATGGCTAGGCATTGTACAATATATAGAAGATAACAGCCCCTGTCCCAAAGAGCACACTACATGCCAAAATACTATTAATTTCTACCCAGTATACCTGTTTCTTTCATGGACAGCTTTACTGGTATTTTATTCATTTAGAAGCAGAGCTAAAGCCTATTGAAATCAATGGAATCAATCCACTGACTTCAGTGAGCTTATTATTTGGCATGTTTATGCCCATTACCACCCTTGTTTCACGTTGTGACTTATGGAAGAGCTGACGTTTAAAACTTTAATCTATTCTTTTTCCTAGACTTTTGAATACGATCAAAGTGAATGTTCAAAGCATCTATTGTCTGCTTTGATTTTTCATTTTTGTATGTAATTAGTTATTTGGATTTTTAATAACGCATACATAAGGGAATGTTCCGAGCCAAGACGTAAAATTTATGATTACTGTCAGATGATATGTTATCCCCTGAAATATTCTCTCTTACTTTCAGTATATTTTTTTTCCCATGACAACAAGACAGTTCCTAAGAAAAGGTGGATTTTTAATTATCAGTCGAGATAATTTTTAATTATCAGTATAACTGGTTTCAAAAGTTAAGCATATATCAAGAGCTTCAAACAGGGAGATGAGCACTAAGTCGGGATATATTCAAGTAAAGTGTGGAAATGCCTTAAATGACTGCAGCTTCTGAGAATAGCCAAGGTAGACAAAGGTCTAACTGACTATCATTAGCCTTCCTGGTTCTAAGAAGGAAGTCCTCTATCCCAGTGGTTCTCAAACTAGGGCCGTCGCTTGTGCAGGGAAAGCCCCTGGCGGGCCGGGCCAGTTTGTTTACCTGCCGCATCCGCAGGTTCGGCCGATCACAGCTCTCACTGGTTCCAGGCCAATGGGGGCTGCAGGAAAGGTGTCCAGCACATCCCTCGGCCTGCGCTGCTTCCCGCAGCTCCCATTGGCCTGGAGCGGTGAACTGTGGCCAGTGGTAGCCGCAATTGACTGAACCTGTGGATGTGGCAGGTAAACAAACTGGCCCGGCCCGCCAGGGGCTTTCCTTGAACAAGCGGCGGCCTACGTTTGAGGACCACTGCTCTATCCTATCGTATTTCACAATACACAGAGGGAGAGCCATTACTGACTCTCTCACGAAGCCCTAGGTGTGGTAACAGTATTTTAAACTAGCTTATTAAGATGGTACTTAAGAGATTCACAGGACCTTACTCTCAATTCTTCAAGATGTGAGATGGGGGTGAGGGGAGGATGGTGGCTGTGAAGTTAAAAGGAAGTATAAAGGAGGTACACAGTCACTCTCAGTCACTTACTCCCCACTGTATTTTCCACTGAATGCATCCAATGAAGTGAGCTGTAGCTCACGAAAGCTTATGCTTAAATAAATTTGTTAGTCTCTAAGGTGCCACAAGTACTCCTTTTCTTTTTGTGAATACAGACTAACACTGAATCCTGGATAGTGAGTCTATGAACTACAGAGAGAGAGAGATCAGGTCTACGCATGGGTCTTTGAGAGTTCTGAATTTATGTTCGATCTTTCTCTGTATCAAAGGCTTCCTGCTTAACAGCTACAGTTGTGGAGCGGCTCCACGTCTGCTCCATGCCCACCCTATCCATAGTGAAGGGTAGCATGCCGACTGGTCACTAGAACTCAACTCAAGGGACCTTAGACTGGGTCTCTGCACACAGTATTCCCACTAACTTAGAAGGGGAGTCCTCATATAGTACATTACAGACATCTGTCAATATCCGAGTTGAGAGCTGCCGGAATCGAGAAATATGTCCATCAGCATGTTTCCTGCACCAGTGACATGTACACTTTAGTCTACAATCACCTTTGTGTGTGAGAAATTCTGGATGTCACATCAAGGGAGGCAGTGGGCATGTCTAAACAGCATTTTGGAGTGAGTATCCAAGCCCAGGTCAACAGATTTGGGATAGCAGGGCTCAGACTAGCAATGAGCAAGGCAGGTAGTTGAAAATAATCCTTTATTTATTTTTTTCATTTTATTTTAATATTTTATTTCACGTCCTAGTACTTAATAGTTTTTTGGGTGCTTCTGGGTATCTTCATGTTGCTTTAGTTAGATTGTAAAGCTCCTTGGGGTCTTTGCATTTTGTGTTTGTACCACACCTATCACAAAGCAGTTCTGGTCCATGACTGGGGCTCCTAGGCACTACGATAATGCATATAAATAATTAATAACGTGTTCGGCATCCATCTCCTTATTCCTTTAGGGTGAAAGCACACATTGTCACGTCACAATCCCATAACTAGCTGTTTTGCTGGAGTAAAGACTCTGTGGACCCTTTGTAAGAGGGAATTTGCAATAGGATATAGGATGGAATCCTTCTCCCCTCCCACCTGGGGGTGGGTGCAGGGCAGCTGCTCCTTGGCAGCTTCTGCAGCCCATGGGCTCTGGCCGTGGCTACTCACATACATGGTTTTGGTTGTGACAAAGCCACATACGAATGAGGTACCAGTGTGAGGTGAGGGTGAAGTGCCCTGGTGAAGCAGCAGAACCCCCAATCGATTTGCACAGGGCAGCTCGCCAAGGAATGATTTCAGGATAGCTCTGAAATCAGCCTGCTGAAAAGAACGCCAGACTGCCTAGGCTCCAGCATGCCTTTGTGTTCAGCTTCCAATATAGCAGGCCAACAAAAGGGCCCAAGATACTATCTGCCCAAGTGCGTAATGAAACTCATATTTGCGTTTCAGGAGAGGCTGACAAGTGTCAGGGGCAGAGAATGCTGCTGCATTGCCTTCTCTGTTTTTAACCAGCTCACATCACTGTTTACCTCACAAAATGACGCACGTTCCTGCTGCTCAGCTCCGCTCATCTGGAAACTAAAGGCTCCTTCAAGATAAAATAAATTGTTCCTGTGGCAGTACCAAGGGGGTGATTTAATACAGTTTGGAGAGTTCTCAATTCAATTTCACACCCCTATGATTGTACTAACCCTCCTCCCCCAACCTAACAAACCCATTGTGGCTTAGTTTTCTTCTTTACAAGAGAACGAGCTGATACAGTAGAAAAGCAGAAGAACTTTCATGTCTGAAGCATTCCAAGATTCCAGACACTGTACAGAGTACCGTAACCTTCATAACATTATTTCAAGAGTGGCAAACTACTGGTCCAAGTGCATAGTACCTGGAACAGGCTTGTTAGTCCTGCTGCTAGCACTAGGAAACATGAAGTGTTCTGTGTAACTGGCGTTCGTGGCTCTCCAGGAAGCTGCATCAGGCTTTCTGCCTGAATACTGTGTTGCATTGCATTCCTTGGTTCTACTATAAGATCCCTTATACTGACAAGGGGAAAGGTGAGTGTGAGTCTGTGGTGGACTAATGCACCCTCAGAATTCAAGGTTATTAACCTTGTTTTTTGCCTTGGGGAGTCCTCCGGCGGTTACAATTGTGAAGTAACACCTTGAAAAATTAAGCTGAGCATCAAGGCAGGAGAAAAAGTGCTCGAGGGCTGCCCTTGTGGAAGCAGCATCCATTCTGGTGCAAGTCCAAACCATAATGGCTAGATAATGTGTGCAGAAAACGCTGAGTGGCATTTCAACATACCTCCCTATCCTCATCCAACAACATACCTATTAAAGCACTGACTGCGGATCCAGCTCTTCTGCTGGAAGAATGTGAATCCAACTAATAAAGGCTTGTCAAACAACTTGTAACACAAGGAAGTATTGCTCTCCACTTACACATCCTGTTTTGAGATGAGAAATCGAAAGACCGCTATTATCCTAATCAACAAACAGTTAAGAAAGAAACAAACTGGCTTCTTAGCCAACAGGATCTCACTTGATCAAAACAGCAATAGTTGGCTTCCTCTGGAAAAAGGCGGCTAGGAAAAGTAATAGGTGGAGGAAGATTCCTGAGACAACCTTAGGTAAGAAACCAGAGTTATTGAACACAATCCTATCTATTATGAGAAACCATATAAAAGATCTTCAGATTCATAATGCTAAAGCCTGGGAGAAGAACTAGAACAATAATAATATTTTGTACTTCTATTGTGCTGTTCATGTCAGCGAGCTTCACAAAACTTAAATTTAGCTTCACAGCTCCCCTGTGAACCAAGTTCAAGGTCTTGGTCCTTATCTTTAAAGCACTCTATCGCCTGGGCCAAGGATAACTAAAAGGTCACCTAAAGCTCTGGGACAACCACCATGATTGACAATTATGCTCCTCTGGCAAAATGGAGCTCTCAACAATAAGGATGCGTCTACACTGCAGTTAAACACCTGTGGCTGGCCAGTGCCAGCTGACTCGGGCTTTCTGGACTTCGGCTACAGGGCTGTTTAACTGTGATGTAGATGTTTGGGCCCAGGCTGGAGCCCTAGCTCTGGGTCCTTCCCCCCTCGCAGTGTCCTTATTGATGTCAGTAATTCAGGATCAGGCCCATGCAAATGAAATGATAAATACAAGAAGGAAACACGATCAAAAGGAAACTGCAAGCAGAAGAATGCTGTTTTGTGGCTGCACTGCTATTTTATAACCTCACTAGGAGCTGTAATGTTATAAAACCACCATAAATACATGCTATTCATTTTGAGGCTTTGTCACTCCATTTAGACAAGAAAGATAAACTGTGAAAAAACATGGAACAATTTAAAAAGAAAAAAGAAAAGGAGTACTTGTGGCACCTTAGAGACTAACCAATTTATTTGAGCATGAGCTTTCGTGAGCTACAGCTCACTTCATCGGATGCATACTGTGGAAATTGCAGAAGACATTATATACACAGACACCATGAAACAATACCTCCTCCCACCCCACTCTCCTGTTGGTAATAGCTTATCGAAAGTGATCATCAAGTTGGGCCATTTCCAGCACAAATCCAGGTTTTCTCACCCTCCGCCCCCCCACAGACAAACTCACTCTCTTGCTGGTAATAGCCCATCCAAAGTGACCACTCTCTTCACAATGTGTATGATAATCAAGGTGGGCCATTTCCTGCTGAAATCCAGGTTCTCTCACCCCCTCACCCCCCTCCAAAAACCACACACACAAACTCACTCTCCTGCTGGTAATAGCCTATCCAAAGTGACCACTCTCCTTACAACCTGCATGAAAATCAAGGTGGGCCATTTCCAGCACAAATCCAGGTTTTCTCACCCCCCCCCACACACACAAACTCACTCTCCTGCTGGCAATAGCTCATCCAAACTGACCACTCTCCCCACAATGTGCATGACAATCAAGGTGGGCCACTTCCAGCATAAATCCAAGTTTAACCAGAACATCTGGGGGCGGGGGTAGGAAAAAACAAGGGGAAATAGGCTACCTTGCATAATGACTTAGCCACTCCCAGTCTCTATTTAAGCCTAAATTAATAGTATCCAATTTGCAAATGAATTCCAATTCAGCAGTTTCTCGCTGGACTCTGGATTTGAAGTTTTTTTGTTGGAAGATAGCGACCTTCATGTCTCTGATTGCGTGACCAGAGAGATTGAAGTGTTCTCCGACTGGTTTATGAATGTTATAATTCTTGACATCTGATTTGTGTCCATTTATTCTTTTACGTAGAGACTGTCCAGTTTGACCAATGTACATGGCAGAGGGGCATTGCTGGCACATGATGGCATATATCACATTGGTGGATGTGCAGGTGAACGAGCCTCTGATAGTGTGGCTGATGTTATTAGGCCCTGTGATGGTGTCCCCTGAATAGATATGTGGGCACAGTTGGCAACGGGCTTTGTTGCAAGGATAGGTTCCTGGGTTAGTGGTTCTCTTGTGTGGTATGTGGTTGTTGGTGAGTATTCGCTTCAGGTTGGGGGGCTGTCTGTAGGCAAGGACTGGCCTGTCTCCCAAGATTTGAGAGAGATTTGGGTCATCCTTCAGGATAGGTTGTAGATCCTTAATAATGCGTTGGAGGGGTTTTAGTTGGGGGCTGAAGGTGACGGCTAGTGGCGTTCTGTTATTTTCTTTGTTAGGCCTGTCCTGTAGTAGGTGACTTCTGGGAACTCTTCTGGCTCTATCAATCTGTTTCTTCACTTCCGCAGGTGGGTATTGTAGTTGTAAGAATGCTTGATAGAGATCTTGTAGGTGTTTGTCTCTGTCTGAGGGGTTGGAGCAAATGCGGTTGTATCGCAGAGCTTGGCTGTAGACGATGGATCGTGTGTTGGGGTCAGGGTGAAAGCTGGAGGCATGTAGGTAGGAATAGCGGTCAGTAGGTTTCCGGTATAGGGTGGTGTTTATGTGACCATTGTTTATTAGCACTGTAGTGTCCAGGAAGTGGATCTCTTGTGTGGACTGGACCAGGTTGAGGTTGATGGTGGGATGGAAATTGTTGAAATCATGGTGGAATTCCTCAAGGGCTTCTTTTCCATGGGTCCAGATGATGAAGATGTCATCAATATAGCGCAAGTAGAGTAGGGGCGTTAGGGGACGAGAGCTGAGGAAGCGTTGTTCTAAATCAGCCATAAAAATGTTGGCATACTGTGGGGCCATGCGGGTACCCATAGCAGTGCCGCTGATCTGAAGGTATACATTGTCCCCAAATGTAAAATAGTTGTGGGTGAGGACAAAGTCACAAAGTTCAGCCACCAGGTTAGCCGTGACATTATCGGGGATAGTGTTCTTGACGGCTTGTAGTCCATCTTTGTGTGGAATGTTTGTGTAGAGGGCTTCTACACCCATTGTGGCCAGGATGGTGTTATCAGGAAGATCACCGATGGATTGTAGTTTCCTCAGGAAGTCAGTGGTATCTCGAAGGTAGCTGGGAGTGCTGGTAGCGTAGGGCCTGAGGAGGGAGTCTACATAGCCAGACAATACTGCTGTCAGGGTGCCAATGCCTGAGATGATGGGGCGCCCAGGATTTCCAGGTTTATGGATCTTGGGTAGTAGATAGAATATCCCAGGTCAGGGTTCCAGGGGTGTGTCTGTGCGGATTTGATCTTGTGCTTTTTCAGGAAGTTTCTTGAGCAAATGCTGTAGTTGCTTTTGGTAACTCTCAGTGGGATCATAGGGTAATGGCTTGTAGAAAGTGGTGTTGGAGAGCTGCCGAGCAGCCTCTTGTTCATATTCCGACCTATTCATGATGACAACAGCACCTCCTTTGTCAGCCTTTTTGATTATGATGTCAGAGTTGTTTCTGAGGCTGTGGATGGCATTGTGTTCCACACGGCTGAGGTTATGGGGCAAGTGATGCTGCTTTTCCACAATTTCAGCCCGTGCACGTCGGCGGAAGCACTCTATGTAGAAGTCCAGTCTGCTGTTTCGACCTTCAGGAGGAGTCCACCTAGAATCCTTCTTTTTGTAATGTTGGTCGGGAGGCCTCTGTGGATTAGTATGTTGTTCAGAGATATTTTGAAATATTCCTTGAGTCGGAGACGTCGAAAATAGGATTCTAGGTCACCACAGAACTGTATCATGTTCGTGGGGGTGGAGGGGCAGAAGGAGAGGCCCCGAGATAGGACAGATTCTTCTGCTGGGTTAAGAGTATAGTTGGATAGGTTAACAATATTGCTGGGTGGGTTGAGGGAACCATTGCTGTGGCCCCTTGTAGCATGTAGTAGTTTAGAAAGTTTAGTGTCCTTTTTCTTTTGTAGAGAAGCAAAGTGTGCGTTGTAAATGGCTTGTCTAGTTTTAGTAAAATCCAGCCACGAGGAAGTTTGTGTGGAAGGCTGGTTTTTTATGAGAGTATCCAGTTTTGAGAGCTCATTCATAATCTTTCCCTGTTTGCTGTAGAGGATGTTAATCAGGTGATTCCGCAGTTTCTTTGAGAGCGTGTGGCACAAGCTCTCAGCATAGTCTGTGTGGTATGTAGATTGTAATGGATTTTTTACCTTCAGTCCTTTTGGTACGATGTCCATCTGTTTGCATTTGGAAAGGAAGATGATGTCTGTCTGTATCTGTACAAGTCAACATTCCACACAAAGATGGACTACAAGCCGTCAAGAACACTATCCCCGATAATGTCACGGCTAACCTGGTGGCTGAACTTTGTGACTTTGTCCTTACCCACAACTATTTTACATTTGGGGACAATGTATACCTTCAGATCAGCGGCACTGCTATGGGTACCCGCATGGCCCCACAGTATGCCAACATTTTTATGGCTGATTTAGAACAACGCTTCCTCAGCTCTCGTCCCCTAACGCCCCTACTCTACTTGCGCTATATTGATGACATCTTCATCATCTGGACCCATGGAAAAGAAGCCCTTGAGGAATTCCACCATGATTTCAACAATTTCCATCCCACCATCAACCTCAACCTGGTCCAGTCCACACAAGAGATCCACTTCCTGGACACTACAGTGCTAATAAACGATGGTCACATAAACACCACCCTATACCGGAAACCTACTGACCGCTATTCCTACCTACATGCCTCCAGCTTTCACCCTGACCACACCACACGATCCATCGTCTACAGCCAAGCTCTGCGATACAACCGCATTTGCTCCAACCCCTCAGACAGAGACAAACACCTACAAGATCTCTATCAAGCATTCTTACAACTACAATACCCACCTGTGGAAGTGAAGAAACAGATTGATAGAGCCAGAAGAGTTCCCAGAAGTCACCTACTACAGGACAGGCCTAACAAAGAAAATAACAGAACGTCACTAGCCGTCACCTTCAGCCCCCAACTAAAACCCCTCCAACGCATTATTAAGGATCTACAACCTATCCTGAAGGATGACCCAACACTCTCACAAATCTTGGGAGACAGGCCAGTCCTTGCCTACAGACAGCCCCCCAACCTGAAGCGAATACTCACCAACAACCACATACCACACAAGAGAACCACTAACCCAGGAACCTATCCTTGCAACAAAGCCCGTTGCCAACTGTGCCCACATATCTATTCAGGGGACACCATCACAGGGCCTAATAACATCAGCCACACTATCAGAGGCTCGTTCACCTGCACATCCACCAATGTGATATATGCCATCATGTGCCAGCAATGCCCCTCTGCCATGTACATTGGTCAAACTGGACAGTCTCTACGTAAAAGAATAAATGGACACAAATCAGATGTCAAGAATTATAACATTCATAAACCAGTCGGAGAACACTTCAATCTCTCTGGTCACGCAATCAGAGACATGAAGGTCGCTATCTTCCAACAAAAAAACTTCAAATCCAGAGTCCAGCGAGAAACTGCTGAATTGGAATTCATTTGCAAATTGGATACTATTAATTTAGGCTTAAATAGAGACTGGGAGTGGCTAAGTCATTATGCAAGGTAGCCTATTTCCCCTTGTTTTTTCCTACCCCCGCCCCCAGATGTTCTGGTTAAACTTGGATTTATGCTGGAAGTGGCCCACCTTGATTGTCATGCACATTGTGGGGAGAGTGGTCAGTTTGGATGAGCTATTGCCAGCAGGAGAGTGAGTTTGTGTGTGTGGGGGGGGGTGAGAAAACCTGGATTTGTGCTGGAAATGGCCCACCTTGATTTTCATGCAGGTTGTAAGGAGAGTGGTCACTTTGGATAGGCTATTACCAGCAGGAGAGTGAGTTTGTGTGTGTGGTTTTTGGAGGGGGGTGAGGGGGTGAGAGAACCTGGATTTCAGCAGGAAATGGCCCACCTTGATTATCATACACATTGTGAAGAGAGTGGTCACTTTGGATGGGCTATTACCAGCAAGAGAGTGAGTTTGTCTGTGGGGGGGCGGAGGGTGAGAAAACCTGGATTTGTGCTGGAAATGGCCCAACTTGATGATCACTTTCGATAAGCTATTACCAGCAGGAGAGTGGGGTGGGAGGAGGTATTGTTTCATGGTGTCTGTGTATATAATGTCTTCTGCAATTTCCACAGTATGCATCCGATGAAGTGAGCTGTAGCTCACGAAAGCTCATGCTCAAATAAATTGGTTAGTCTCTAAGGTGCCACAAGTACTCCTTTTCTTTTTGCGAATACAGACTAACACGGCTGTTACTCTGAAACCTGTTAAAAAGAAAAGCTTGGCTTGCTCATTCCTGATTTACTGTACTACCTGATGTGATCAACATTTGTAGCATTTCAGCAGTTTTTCCCATCACAGTCATGGGGAAAGCTCAACTGTACAACTGCAAATAACTGCACCAGCAGAATTAAAAAAAGATACTGCCTACCTGCCTGAATTTTGAAAGGCCAAACCCAAAACACACTGAAAGTTACCCTCTGCAAAGTCAGACAGTGGAGGGAATTGGTCTGCTGTGTTATACTGATAACTATTTACTACTATAGCTCTTTTACTAGCTGAATCCCACAATACTTTACACACATTAATTAATCCTCACAAATGCTCCACTGAGGTAGGTAGAAGAGAACACCTTACCTGTCATTGTTGTTCTCACAAGACATGCTAGGATGAGAGAGAGAGAGAGAGAGAGAGAGAGAGACTGCTGAAGTCTAGCCTCAAATACAAAGAGAACTGAGGCCGACGAGAAGCAAGGTTTCAGACTCTTTGGGAGCCACAGTCGGATTAGCGGAGGTACAAACAGTACTGCCCAGGCTAAGAGTGTCACTTTGTTTCCCCCAGCACTTACAATTCAATCACAGCAGAAGAGCTTCTCATAAACAGACATAGTCACCTCATTGTCCTCTGTCAGTTCCCTCTTTAAAACTCTCCTTTGTCATGATACCTACAAAAGGCTAGATAATGGTTAGGCACTTGGTGTGCTGTGACCATTATTCTCTCATGGTTTCCTTATGCTCCCCAGACTGTATCCATTTTTTATGTTATCTCCTCTTATGCTTAGATTGCAAGCTCCTCAGGGCAGGGACTGTCTTTTGTTCTGTGTTTGTACAACACTTAGCACAATGGGTCCTATAATTGGGGCCCCTAGATGCAATATAAATAAATCATCATAATCAAATAAATACATAAATAATAATAATAACGTGGAACTCTCCAGAGAAGGTGAGTAGGTGAATGTGATTTATTATAACATACCTACCTAGGAAGGACAAACATTGCAAGTACATTCTAAACAAAACTGGAAACAGGATAAACTAATTTCACATATGGTTAGGCTAAGGCATCCCTGATCAAAAAACACATACTGGGAAGGGGCAATGGATGGGTAGAAAAGAATTCCAGCCTTTTCCAAAAGATGGAAAAGAAATAAGATATGGAACAAGACAGTAGTCTCCCCTGTGCCTTAAGCTCAATAGCTCTTGCTCTGCTGGTAACTCTTATGAGATACAGAGCTCTTTTTAGGGCCCATTCCTTAAGTCCTTGGGCCTGTTTCTCCTCTCACATCAATTAGGTGTAGATCCTGGATAACTCCATGCAAATCAATTGGATTACATCAATGCAACACAACTGCAAGATTAGAATTAGCTCCCTGTGAGGGAGTGTTTATCCCACACTAGCCTAGAAGGGGTTAATGAACCTGAAAAGGGACCAATTAACTGGATAGGCCACAGCTAAGCGGAATTAGGTGGTTTAAGTAATCCCCCAAATGATGGAGCCCAGCTGAGAAGGAATAGGCCCAACTAGGATGAAGCCAGGAAGCTGTCAGCAGAAAGGGGCTGCAGTGAGGGAGCTTCTGGACATTAGAGAGGGAAAGAAGGAAATCTAGGGGTGAGGTTGTAGAGAAAGGCTCGAGGGAACGGCAGCAAGGTTTAGGAGCGTGCAGACCATGGCTGCTAATTAGAGGGTCCCTCAGCTGGAATCTGGAATAGAGGATGGACTCGGGTTCCCCTGCCAGCCACTAGGGAAGTGGCACCAACTGGGCAGTAAATGGGAAGACTGCTGGAGACAGTTTGTACAGAAACACTTTGATACCCTGGAAGGGGCAAAGCACATAGTGACCTGGCTGGAGGACCAAGCCACGAAGGGAGAGCACTCAGAATCGCAGAGAGTGAGAGAGGCCACGACATGGTGTGCAACAACCAGCAGAAGGGGGCGTTGGACCTAGAAAGAGCTAATTGCCAGAGCAACCAGGAGGAGGCCCATTAGCGGTGAGTGTACCCTGTGACACTCCCCTATCTTCCTCCTCACCTTGGCAGAATTTACATTCAGACCCTAATCCAACAAAGTATTTAAGTATATGGGAAGTGGTTGAAGATTTGAAGTCAATGGAACTGCTCATGCTTAAAGTTAAGCAGATGCTTAAGTGCTTTGCTGAATGGGTGCCATATTAAATTCAATAGAAGTTTTGCCTAAGAAGGGATTTAATAAGGATATTGGGATCCAACCATTTGTGAGAGCTACACCCATGACAACGTAACTTATACTTCTGTAATTTGGTAGCGTTTTAGAGGACAATTACACATGATGTGTTCAGCAAGCACAATTTTCCATTGTTTTATTAAATGTTTTAAGCTTTTTCTAGACTACACTTTTTTTCTACATTAGAAAAGAGTGCTACAAATGGGAAAAATGGAATATGGAAAAGGAGAGCAAAGTTCAGGGAACAGCTTGAAAGTGGGTGTGAAATATAGCTAAAGGGACAAAGACTGGAAGTGATGCATGAAGCGAAATAACAGACTCCCTTATACTGAAGTCCCCCGCAGACCTACTGACTGCCCGTTATTGATATGCCAGTGTAAAGTGATGTATGTTACATATCAAGAAGCTAGCTAGAAGATGCAAGGCAGATGTAAGTTAAAGTTTGGGGTGGCCTAGTTTAACTTACATATTACTGAACCCTCTTGTTGGTTGCTTTTCTTGCTGTACTTCTCTCTTCTGGTCTCTGTGTGTGTGAATTACACTAACACAGACTCCTTTATAGGGTTTGTTTAGAACAAGAAAAGAAGTGGAGATTAAGGTGGGATTAATTTACCTCAACCTCCGTCCCTATCAAAACAAACCAATACTCAGTGGGTCACATTCAGAAGTGATGTGTCTGACTCAGGGTGTCCTTGGTGCCAACTGGAAGAGGGCACAGGGGGTGCACAGAGTTACACAGGGATCTCCTGGGTCAGATATTTGCCTAATAGTTCACCAAAGGGCAGCGTGTGAGGTCTCTATTGAGAGCCAGTAGCCCACTGATCCTCATAATCATTGTGAAATGTCTTTATGGAGAATATTTAAGGAGCTCTGTATCTATACTGAAAATTATGCTTTTGAGGTCTTGGAGTTAAGGTAGGTCACTAGGAGGTGACACACCTCATGCCTGAGGGGAACATCTCTGAGGTAACAGACCACCTATTTCCCTGTCAGGCCTTTATGTATTGTCTGCCTCACACTGCAGGCCTGTTTGCATACTGAGCCGAGGCGAATGGAGAGTTTGTGAAATCAACAAGAGGAAGAAACATACAGCAGTGGGTGTCCAGTTTATGAATAAAGGCAAAGGACTGGTCTAGCATAGCAAAGAGACACGCTGAATCTTCCACCTAGGAGGCAAACTGACAGTGTGCCTGTCTCATGAAAGAAGGGTCATGGCCTGCCTGGCTGTAAAGCGCTGCAAGGATTTTGGATGTGCAATACTTTATTAGACACAAGAGTATCTCATTAATTAAGTCTACACTGTGTGTTATGATTTTATATGTAACCATTTATTGCCAGTACTCCTACTTGAATTTCTGTGTGTTGTTAAATAAACTTCTACTTGATTTCACTACCAACAAATCTAAGTGCCGTGAGGTAAGCGGAGCAGTGAGCTGAGATTGAACTGGTAAGCTGGGCGTCCTGCTTCTTTGGAAGTGGTGGATCAGTGAATACTGCAAATGTCCAGTGGAGCTGGGTTACATACTTCAGGGGATACTTGGAGGGCTAGGTGGTTGCTGCGTGCCCGACTGCTAACCTGCAGAGTGAGAGCAGGACCTGTGCAGGCCGAGAGGGGAGGGCTTGTGTTGCCAGTGGCCAATGGAATTGGCGAGCTGACCCCCAGCAGGCACAGACAAGGCTTCCTCATGTTAAGGGCAGGTGATAGCGAGATGCCTCGCAACCTAGGATGCCCCGGGAAGCATCAGAACACATAAGGCAGCTAAGTGTATACAAGTGACACACTGATAGCGTGGGTATGATCGTAAGTGAGAAAGTAAGTATACTGAAGTGCAGCAGGAGCCTAAATTGGAATAACACATAAACTGAGGGAGCTGGAAGAAGGCAGAAGTTACACCAACTTGAGACTCTGTCTAGACTTATTTAGACTCATCTCTGAATCTGGTTCAGGTTCTTTTTTTGCCACCATTTTATTTATGCTCCTGAATAGAGGGCTAAATAAAGAGCAGAGGGTTGAATCCTGCACTTCTATGGGAGTTTAACCTGACTTATTCAATGAGTAAAGACTGCAAGCTCTGGCCCAAAACTGCTACTGCCATGCACCTTTGTGAAGCTTTGCATCAATTTCAGACACTGAAGAGTGACACCAGTCTTGCACTGCTCTAGAAATACGCGGACTATGAATTCATTGGTCCCTTTTTCTCTCTCCAATTTCTTACCTCAGTCTGGACTGCAGGTAATCAGCTGACACTTCTAGCAGGTGTGAGGGGGGCAAGATGTTTCTGAAAAGTAAACAGATTTGCAATACTAAAGTGCATTCTACACAAGTTCCCTTTCCGACACTGAAGCCCTTGACCCATTCCTAGTGGAAACACAGAAAGAAAAACAAGGAGAAAATTAAATTAATTGTTCCAGTGTGGTCTGGCCAAAACTGCAGCCAGAAAAATAAAATGTTAGGTGAGTTATTCATTGCCTATTCTCTGCTCTGCTCCATTGATGGACTGTCACAAGGGTGTGAAAACAGGTTATTCACTAGGCAAAACTGTTCTTGATATGAGCAGTAGAACCTGCCATCACAAGAGAGGGAGTCAAGATGACTCTGCTCCATGATGGGAATAAAGGTCGCATACATTATGGTCCAAATTCCACCATTAGATATGTGGGTGCTGAAATTAATGTGCACGTGCTTCCAAAGGCTGGATCTGGGCCTTCAATATATGAATCTTTCTTTGCTTTTCAGAACAATCTTGTCTCCATTCATAAAGAGTGTCAAAAGGTAACTTATGGTCAAAGGCTGTCACTAAAAAGGTACAAAATGAAGGATGGAGTCCCCAGTGACCCTTTGATTGCTAAATAAAGATCCACACACAACTGTACTTCTTCTATTTTGGTATGAATCAACATAAAAAGGAGAAGGATTGGATATTTATATTGGTAACAAGAACATCCAGAGTTATAGTAAAATTCTTAAAAACCCAGGAGTTCTAGAAAAGTTACAAACACTCGTGCTTCAGAGCATAAGCCAACCTCTAACCACCAGAGGTTAAGAAGAAACTTTTCCTGGGGCCAGGTTACCCCATAATTGCCTATAAAAGGCAATTCTGGCACCTTCCTCTCAACAGGACATTGAACTAGATGGACCATGGGTCTGATCCAGTTTGGCAGTTCCAAAATTTCTAGATTAGATAGATAGGGGAGGGGGAGAAATCCCCAAACTTTTCTTCTTCTTCAATTTGGCAAGCAGTGGTACATCTCTGAAGAAAGCGATAGTTCATGAACAACACATGTGCCATTTCCAAGACAAATGGCTAATTTCCATTTGGCAGAGATTTTGTTTTTGAAACACAAGAATGGGAAAGAACAATAATTCTGTTTTATAGCTAAAATCCTTACCGTTTTTCTCAACATCTTTTTCATTTACTAATGGGGGGAAAAAGTATTAATCATTAGCAAATCACAATTAAAATTATGTTATTGGATTGGACCTATTTAGTACAATGCACCCTTAGTAGAGCTTGCATCTAATGCTACTACAGAAATCACTGATAGGGAGGCAGGGATGTCTCATTGTTGGAGAAGGGATTGGGTGACCACAACATTGGGCTTTGTTCCTGTGCATGAATTACTCACTGTGTGACCTTTCATGTCACTTACGGCCACATTTACAAAGATATGTAGGCATCCAAAGATGCAGATAGGTTCCTAACTCACTTAGGCGCCTTTGTAAATCCCACCAGACACCTAACTACCCCTGAAAGCCAGTGTTGCCTAATGGTAAAAGCTAGGTGCTTAATCCGCATAGATACTTTTTGTAAATACCAGTAGGTGCCTATTTGCATCTTTAGGTAGCTATGCACCTTTGTAAATACATTTCTTGAAAGTCCAATTCTGCAACATTTTACTCTGTGTGAATAATCCCACTGAAATCAATGGCACTACTCATGTGAGTACAATTTTGCAGGACTAGAGTGACATGAAAGTGAATGGAACCACTTCCTTTGACTTCAGTGGGCTTTGGATCAGATCATGCTAAGGATTATTCATGAAATTAAGGGTTTGCGGAAATAGGCCATTTGCTCCCTGTGCTTCAGCTTTTTCCCATCTGTAAAATGGGGATAATACTTAGCTACTCATCTGGAATTACTGCTTGTAAAGTTCTTTGCTCTTTCACAGAAACTGTAATTACAGTGTCAGGTAGCAGGAATAACAACTAAATTATCTTGGTCTTTTTGGTTATAATGTAATTTTAAACAATTAAATGCCATTGCTAAATGTTGATAGTCAGCTCATATAACATTTTATAATCTGAACAGTGGTATTAACATTAATGGCATCCATGTCATGGATTGATTTATTAAAATGTATTATTTATATTATGGTAGTATGTAAGAACCCCAATCAAGGATCAGTATCAAAGCACTGTATAAACAAACAAGTACCAAAAAGGATATCTCTGCCCCAGGTTACTCACAATCTACAAGTCACACAGGACATAAGAGGTGGACAAAAACAGACAAATAGGGTGAAATGGGGTGGGAGGATGGGGCAACGGTAAAACTAACATTTTAGCAGAAAAACAGAAGACAGGTGCCATTTTAGTATTCAATAATGATTTGTAAAAGATATAGTAACCTATGGTCTGTCAAGCCAAAAATAACAATTTGGGCAGATTGTAGATTTTTGGATGCAACTTGTTTAGCGTAGCCAGAAGAGGAAACTGATATATACAACTACATCATAACTAGGTATGATAGATCCCAGCGAAAAGTAAGCCAGACCACCATATGCTATGCTTCTTACAGACAAGGAAGACCTCATTCTTGAGCTCAAGATAGAATATCTGTAGTTCCTAGGATTTCAAAGCAACAGATGAGTACCAGTCTGTAACCATTAGTAGCTACATACTGTATACGTGCTTGTACAATCTGTGTGTGCGCGCATGTGTAAATAAAATACAAACACACACCCCTACCTCTTTAGATTCTCCATGCCTATACCAGTCAACACTCTTCCCGTTCCCAGAGTAAATACTCTTAGTCTTTCGAAAGCTTCTCTGTATTAAATCCTCCTATCTGTGATAATCATTTGTGCCCTTCTACTCTGCCTTTGAAACTGAATGAACCATGAACCAAAAGTGCACACACCATTTAAGCAGAGAATGTATTATGAATGTCCATAATGGCATTATAATATTTTCCATATTATTCCCTATCCTATGCCTAATGCAGCCAAGCCTCTTATTTGTTTTTATGACTGATGCTGCACATTGAGCAGAAATCTTCATTCAAGTGTGCTCAGTGACGCCACAATCTTTCTCCTGAGAAACACAAGTAATTTGGGAACTAGCAGACTATGTGCATGTAGCTTAAATCATTGCTGTTGATTAAATGTATCAGTCTAGTTATCTATTGCTAATGCAAGAGAGATTGTTTAATGCACCTGAACTTTTAATTCTTTAATTAAAATATGCAGGTTAAGAAAACATGTTCTCTCTCTAGAAGTTGTATAAAGAGACCAGTAACTTTTTTCTGTCTCACTACTATGAATAGCAGATATAATGCTGTTGTGGATAACCAGCATTTGGCTTGATTTCCAGTGCTCATTATTAGTAGGTCTAGTCCATTGATTCTCAGACTATGATTCATGACCAGTGGTGGTCTTCAGAAAACTGACTGGTCACATTATCCTGGCTTTCCTCCTCATTTTCAGCTCTTAAATTGCTTTAAAAAGACAACTAAAATACACTAAATATTTGTCTGATTTCACTTTTCCAAGGAAGTAAGTGTTGTTGTTGTCACAGAGTTGCTATGTGATACCATATGAGAAGGGAAGTGGCCCTTGCAGTGGCGGATAGGAGGAGGTAGGTCCAGGCAAGTCACTCTTTTAAGATGCAGTCTATACTATGAAAAAGTTAGTGGTTTCCTCGTTAGTGGTTAAAAACTAAGATGAGGCATCAGATCTGGATTTTATTCCCAATACAGCCAAACACTTGACTGTGCTACTTTGAAAAAATCACTAAGGTCCACATTTTCAAAAGTGCCTCTTTTGGTATTCAATTTGAGATATCTCACGCTTGCTTTTCAGAGATGTTGAACGTTCAGAAATTCATTGTCTTCACCTGGGAATTGCAGGTGCTCAGCAGTTCTAAAGTCAAGTTGGTCACTCAAATCAGTCGCCACTTTGAAAAACAGGGCCTAAACTTTTCTGTGCCACAATTTCCACATCAATAAAAGGGGGATAATATTGACTTATGTCATGCGAGTTGTGAAATTTTATCAATTAATATTTGTAAATAATAATAATTATTTGCACTTGCATAGCACACCTTAGAGGAACTCTGCACACTAAACAAATATTAACTGAACTGGCCTCACAGCATCCAGGTATGGTAGGAAAACATTATCCGCCCCATTTAGAAGTAAGTGTACTGACACAGCTAGATTAAGTTATTATTAGTGTGAAAGTAATGCCCCCAAATGTCGTGAACAATGTTCATACATCTGGGAAGTTCCTGCCCTTAAGAGTTCACAATCTAGAATATTTTAATACGGCTAAATGTATACACCTAGGAAGAATGTAGGCCATACTTACAGGATGGGGAACTCTATCCTGGAAAGCAGTGACTCTGACAAAGGTTTGGTGGTCAGGATGGATAATCAGCTGAATATGAGCTCCTAGTGCGACGCTGTGGCCAAACGAGGTCTGGCAGGATAATTGTGCATCCACATTAAAAAAAAAATTGTGGAAGAGCTTTGGTGTGAAGCTACACTTAATCCTGCAGTCACATAGAGACTCCAAGTCAATTAGAGAGCTGTGGAGTCAAGTCTCCCCCTAACCCTTTAGTGCAGTGGGATTCTGAAAATCGCTTGTTTTGACTGCTCTCAACTAAACACACTATGAATCCTCTGCTACTTCAAGCATTTTTCAGGGTGATGTGATGCTCATTGCAGATTGCAATGTCTCTTGAGATGCTGCTATTTGAGCAAAACAGCTGACTTCTTGTCTCATGAAAGGACCTTGCGCAGTACAGAAGACAGTGTGCAGCTGAAATAGCAGACACTCAGCTGAACATACTGCAACTGTGCCTGCTAAGAGGACTGGAGTCCAGAGTGGCAGAGTTACAGAGTTTCATTGTTCCTGCTGCCACTATGTAACTGTTCCAAAGCTAAGGATGTTTTGAAAAGTTACAGAGTTTTTTGGAAAACTTAAAAAAAGAAACTGAAATTGAAAGCGAGAAAAAATACACAGACTCAGACTCCTAGACTTTAAGACCAGAAGGGACCATCATGATGAGGGTTAAGATTTTGTCATGGGTGTTTTTAGTAAAAGTCATGGACGGGTCATGGGCAATAAATAAAAATTCATGGAAGCCCGAGACCCGTCCATGACTTTTACTAAAAATACCCTGTGGGGGGATGGACAGTCAGAGTCCTGCTGGGGGCTGACCTCCGGCAGCTGATCCCACCCCGCCCCGCCCCTGCTCCCGTGGTAGGGCCTGACAGCCACTGCTCAAGCCCCAGAGGCTGACGCAGCCCCAGGGCTGCTGTTCCGGCGGCGGGGGCTGACTGCCTGCTGCTCTGCTCCAGTCCCCCTGCTGTTCCTGGGGCTTATAGCTGCTCCAGGTCTGCCACTGTGTCTGGCTGAAGCTGAAGAAGGCATGGAGGTCCCGGAAAGTCACAGAATCTGTGACCTCCATGACAGAATTGTATCCTTAATCATTATCATCTAGTCTGACCTCCTGCACATTGCAGGCCACAGAACCTCACCCACCCACTCCTGTAATAGACCCGTAACTTCTGGCTGAGTTACTGAAGTCCTCAAATCACAATTTAAAGACTTCAAGTTACATCATTCATTGTATTGTCTTCTATAGCAAAACAAAATAATAAAATAAAATAAAATAAAATAAACTTAAGAATTTGGGGGGAGTTTTTATGAAAGATTTCAGTGCCGGAATGAGGCAATTTTTCATAGAATAAAATTTCAAACAAAAAATGTCCACCCCCTTTCAGCTGTAGATTGACTTCTCTTGTACCCAACAAAGTTGCAAGCAATGTAACTGAAATCTATTGAGTTATACCAGCATAAAGCTGGAGTAGCAGAGTGGTGACTCAGGTCCTGCATCATATCTATAGTCCTCTGAAATGGAGCCAGTGCCATAGTCATGAAAAGTTAGAGTAGTAAAAGGGGGGAAAAGGTGAAAAAAGGGAAGGGGCCTGAACATTCAAGAATTTGAAAATTTTAATTTTTTTAAAGTTCTGTTCCAGACCCTGCAAAATGGAAATGTCAAAATTTCAATTCTGATTGCAAAATCTTTTCCCCGTTTTTTGACCAGCACTAGCTAAAAGAGCTGGCACCCAGGGGGTGGTTTCAATAGAGTTACAATAACAGGAACAATGCAGTAGTGAAACATGCCCACTGAGTATTCAAATGCAGTATAGAGCTCCTTAATTGGCAGATGAGAGTATTTATAGCCCTGATTATTCTAGCCACCTAGTTCAGCTAAAAAGAGTGGAGACAAAAATAGCCCAGTCTGAATTAACCATAAGAGTAGGTAAGTGTGATATAGCCCAACGAGAAACTAAGTACCTTGATTATGTAGAACGTGATAAGGTAAAACCAGAAGTGGCTAAGACAGAGACAATTAATGAAGTGCCCATTCTTTCCCCAAAAGGGAGATTAATAATTTGGGAGATAAATGGGGTATTATTGGTTCTTCAGCCGTACCTACTCCAAACTTGCTACACCCCTCATACATCTGATTTGGGGGAGAGAAAAATGGAGAAGTTAGGTGGAATGAGACTTATGACAGAACAGCTGCTGCCTTGAAGGATAAGCTCTACACTGATTCCTACAAAGAGGACATAGCACATCAATGTTTCCTCTGAACTACGTGGCTGTGTTCCAAGGCCTCCATTTTTGACCTCTGAAGTATCACAGCTCTATCATATGAAATGCATTGATGCAATAACATGCCAACTGGAACTCACTGGCACTTCAGCTTTGTGGTGTGATTCTGTGCTAATACCATTTACCTTAAGCTCCAGGGCCTCAACATGTTCACATCAAAGAGCTGCTTTGTAACAGCCTGGGAACTACAGTTTCAAGGGACAGTTCTGCCCTGATATCCAAGACCTTGGGAGTTTCCTGCACTGAAGTGTCTCTCTGCTGGTAGAGTTGCAAGGCCACACTTATTTCAAAAGCTGGGCTAGGCAGTGCTTCTTTGAAGCACTCCAAGCCTAGAATGGTTTTGACTCACAAAATTCTCATGAAAACTCATTAAGTTCTGAGACACTCTTCTCTCTCTTATAGAGCTTGGGATAATGTCTCCAGGACAATGAGACGGAAACAAGGAAGGATTGTCTTGTGGTTAAGACAGTAGACTGGGATGCAGAAGATCTGGTGTCTAATGACTCTTCCACAGACTGTTCTGTGGCCTGGAGCAAGACAATCAATTTCTCCATGCTTCAGTACCCAACTGTACAATAAGACTAATGATATCTCCCTACCTCACAGAGAAATTGGGACTATAAATCCATAAATATTTGGAAAGTGCTTAGCTACTACAGAGAAGGGGACATATGTCTACATAGATAGAATTATCTTCAGCAAACCAGAATCATCAACCCAAACTGCTGCAGCTGAAAAACCTTCCGTGCTTCCAAGAGTCACCAACAACTCAAAGACAATGCAGATATGCAGTTAAATGCACCAAAATGAAACTGGTGCTATGAGAAGTTGCTCTGTGGCCCAAGGAAACCAAGGGGAGCAGGGTCAGAGGACACAGAAATGCTGACCAAACTCAATCTGAAGTCTGAAGGAGCAGCAGAAGCTGGAAATCACCCTCACAGCTGCATTATTAATGCAAGGGAGCAGGGAAGGGAAGACAAGTTCATTAGCTGAGCCAGAGGAAAAAATGTGGAATATAGAATCTTTTGTAGGGCAACTGGTCTCAGAAGGCAGCTGAGCTGCCTGTGCATCAAAGGGCCAAAGGGGGAGTCCATGGTGTCTCATATCAGGGAGCTGAGACCCAAGAGTGGGAATCCGGTCAGTATTACATTTTTACAGAGGAATTAGAACGGACACCCTATAAGTCTCAAAAGTCTCCCTTTGGAAAATTCCATTTGCTGAAGGGTTGTTTTGACAAACACGTCAACCAAATGAGTGAGGGCAATTTTGAGTAACAGCCCAAGCACATGGTCACGACAATGGGTTTTTTTTCAGCTTGTTGAGGGAAAACGCACAATGCCTAACAGCTGGGCACAGAGAGAGTGACTGAAGGCTTAAACAGGGTTGGTTCTTGGAGCTCCATGAGCTGTGTGCTGGCTAACTGAGTTAGAAGCTGTGCTATGATTTTACTATCTAATGATATCTCTGTTCTTATGTATGAATACTGCAAACAGACAAGGATAAAAGCACTCCATGTCTATGTCCACCTATTTCCGTCCCAAAAAGAAAACATTAATTGCTTGGTGTTATGTTGCACTCCATATGTTTTATGGAAATATGCTTATGAGTGTGAATATGATGTAACTGGAATATGCTTTATGCAAAATGTCTCTTGTAAGGTATCATAACAAAGATTATAACCTACTGCATATATTCCTCCTATTTGTATGCATGTATCATTCTTGTATCTGAAGCTAGAAATATGAAGTATAACTCTGAGTTCCTATTGTAATTATGCAGTGTGGGCCATTAATGGTGGTTTAGAATCTTGATGGCTTCCATTGACTAGAATAATTGGTTGTAAATGGTTTATTTACCTGCACGACTTCCTGTGTACGTGTGGGCCAACCCAGGAAGAATGGAGACTAGGGGTCTTACAGTGACATGTGACCATGTCACATAATAATGAAATCCATCTTAAATCTGGTACTTTTCCATTTAGGAGGAGGGGTGGGGACCCAGACAGACAAAAGATTCCCGCCTTGTGCCAAAGCTATAAAGGGGGGGAGCAGGACAAAAGGGGTCAGTCATGAGAAAACTCCTGCTTACCACCTGAGATGCCTGCTGGAACTAACAAGGACTGTACCAGGGGAAAGGATTGGGCCCAGACTAGGAAGGACTCTGGTCTGTGAAAGAAGCTTATTGGAACATCTCTGAGGGTGAGATATTACCTGTAATCAGTTTTGTAATGTATTAGGCTTAGACTTGCGTGTTTTTGCTTTATTTTGCTTGGTGATTTACTTTGTTCTGTCTGTTATTACTTGAAACCACTTAAATCCTACTTTTTAATACTTAAAATCACTTTTGTTTATTAATAAACCCAGAGTAAGTGATTAATACCTGGGGGAACAAACAGCTGTGCATATCTCTCTATCAGTGATATAGAGGGCGAACAATTTACAAATTTACCCTGTGTAAGCTTTATTTAGAGTAAAATGGATTTATTTGGGGTTTGGATCCCATTGGAAACTGGGTGTCTGGGTGCTGGGAACAGGTAACCTGCTGAGCCATTTTTAGTTAAAGTCTGCAGCTTTGGGGGCATGGCCCAGACCCTGGGTCTGTGTTGCAGCAAGCTCGCGTGTCTGGCTCAACAAGGCAGGGTTCTGGAGTCCCAAGGTGACAGGGAAAACGGGCTCAGAGGTAATTTCAGCACATCAGGTGGCAGTCCCGAGGGGATGTTTGTGACTGAACCCGTCACACTGTATTTTCTAGCAACACATTCTAGCATCCTATTGATCTTCTTTACTCTGACTATAAATTGCCCATTGTCTAATTACCACTCTTAAAAGAGAATACTCCTGCGTGACCTTTAATGGAAAGGCGGATTGGGGGAGAATCTCTCAGTCTTGTTCTTAACTTCACATTTGTTCCATAGTTTCTATAACACAGCTGAGAAACACTAATAGAATGGCTTAACAGTGCTAAGCATAATGAACCTGATGTTCACCTGCAGCTCTCATTGACTTCAACTACTACAGTGAATGCTCATTTCCTCCAAGCCAGGCACAGTGTAAACACATGCAAGTGATTCTGTATGTCTTAAAACCTACTGAAAGGAAACTTAGAGAGAGTCTTGTCACATCATTATTCCAAATAACTTAACATTGTGACTGAACCCATTCCTTCTTTGGAGGCTCTTTACCATGGAGTTCTGCAGCCTTTACACAATGGTCATCTGGGGAAGGACAATGCTGGAAAGGGAAACATGCAGTATCCAAAAGAGCTACATCACAGGTGCCTCTCAGTGCTTCATTCTGCGCTAGCAGCAGGCACCCCAACCCATACTGTCACGTCACTGGCTAAGAGTCTGGCTTACCACAGGAACTGAAGTAACAGAGCCCAAAGCACTAGTAGTAGCCCTGCTGTTCCTGTGGCTCCAGAGAAACATGCACAAAGTTCTGGGCTATCAGTCGCTTTTCATTTACACAATCTTTCCCACACACAGAAAGCAGCTGATTATTTAGAGGTTGAGCGTCCGTGTTGATTTTGTGCCTCTTTATGTTTACAACCTATAATCAGCTGGCAACTGGGATTTTATACCGAGAACCAGAGCCCAGATTACCCAGCCTATAAACATACGTAAAACATTTACCTTTACAACTCTCTTATTTTAAATTGAACTCTAGCATCTTGCTTGTATGTTCAAATGTAATCTTCTCCACATCCTCTCTCCCCAAAGCCAAAGTGATCCTGCTTTTCAAACATGAACGGATACTGACACAGATTGCTTTCCAGGTCAAAAGAAAGAGGCCTCCCCCCACACCTTTGTTATTTATTCTACTAAATCAAGTACTATATAAGAATAGATAACACGCATGTACACGTTTCCTCAAGCTGAGCTATTGCACTTGTGTTCAATTCAGAGATGGTTTCAATGTAGTAATTATATTTCTGTTTGATTTCTAACAATTCTGCCAACGAGAAAACAGCTATCAGACATAAAAGCACTCTAAAGAGAAATTATAAAACATTACCTCAATTCTCATGTTATTTGGTATTTTTCTTAAAACGCCATCTCCTGGAGACCTGAGATTATGTGAACATCTCAGATATGCTTACAAAAACACAGTCCCCACGATTGTGGAGCAAAATCTGAAAACATGAACTCTAAAGGCTCAAGAACCAGAAGACAAATAAAGACTCAAAATGTATTATTATATAATAATCTCACGATTTTTAAGACCACCTCATAGTGTTTGGGAGCCTGACTCATGATTTTTTCAGTGTGTGGGGTTGACAATATGAAAATGAGCAGTAATACTCTGCCCTTCTAGAATGCCTTTCCCTTGGCTATCTCAAAGCTCTTTAAAAACATTAAATCTCCCAGCATCTCTATGACTTAGCCAGTTTCACGACTGGAAAAAGTGAGAAACAGAGAAATGAAGTGACCTGCTCAAGGCTGCCAAACAGATCAGTCTCAGGGGAGAACTGCTATCACTGTCCTTGCACTCCCTGAATGTCCCAAGTCTAGAAGTGGTGTCAGACTGCTAGACTTTCCAAAGGGAGAGCAGCAAGGGAAGGGCAGAACTATGGCCGGAACCCCTCCATGCTTACATCCAATAATGAGCTGGGATAGGAATATGCACACTGTACCCTGTCTAAATGCAGATAGCACACCTGGCTCCAATGTGCATTAGCCCAAAGTCCCCAGAGCCAGTCAGACTAGCCCCTCTTTGCTTCCCGTAAGCGCACACTATGGGTTAAATACAAAACAATGGCCGCTCTACATATACAGCAAAGCTTTTTCCTATCATTGAGATACCTTCCATATTTCACACTGTACCATAGCTGTGGTGCACACAGTAGGCTCATAATCCTTTATATTAATCCATTAATATTTATTATTATTTGGATTGTGTGGTGCCTAGAGACTTCAACCAGGGATCGGGCCCCATTATGCAAGGTGCTGTACATAGATGGAATGAAGAGATTCCCAGCCCGGAAGAGGTCAGTCTAAGAATCTCTCAATTGTAACTTTAAAAAAAAACCTTCATTTTTATACTACTCTCTCTTTTCCTTTTTCACTGATTTCTGAAATCTCTCTTCCAGAAATAAACAAGATTTTCATTAATAAATATATTTCTTGCTTTTGTAAAAATGTCTCTACAATAAAATGACAACCTGAAGGCATTAAAATAAAGTAGAATTCTTGTTATATAACTGAACTATGTAACTTCATGAGCAGAAATGTGTTTGACGTTTCCATCACTAGTATTTCTATTTACCTATTTTATCTGTCTAACAAACAATCTTGGGTGTTTCTCCTTGATATCTAAGCACCATTAATTCTGCATCAGGAAAATGGTAACATCTGCATTAGCCTAATCTGCTCTCTGAAATGTCATATTTATTATTCAGAGGGCCAATTTATACGAAACAAAGGGGACAGGTGATTTAAACCTATGATTGGACAGCTTAATCTATTCACCATGGCTCTCTGGGCCTCAATTCAACACTTTAACTGTGGGTTTAATTAAATGAGATGGGCTAAGTTGACACCACCCAATGTCCATTGAATGTAACAGGAGTCTTATTGCTAAAACTTTCCTCGCTGCTGTGGAAGATTGACTCCTAAATGACTGCTCGCCCATATTGCAAAACCTAATGAACTACCACATACCTTATAAGAAAAGTGTCATCCGCTATCTGTTCAAGTTATTATTGAGATAACGTGCCTTTCGGAGACTCAGAGAGATAGCTCCCTACAGTCCAGGGTTCAAGTAAACAGCAATATGTAACTCCAAGGAGATGACATAGATTCCTGGGACTCTGTCTGCTAGCAGCTCAGGGAGAGGCACACTGCCCCGGTAGGGAGGGAGAGCCAGCAGAGTCCGCTCAGCAACCAGTAGGGAGGGAGGCCCTCCCAGGGAGAAGCCATTTGGTAGTCAGGCTGGAGCCAGCCAGGAAAAGGGCAGGACTGGCTGTGTGGGGAAGCTGGTGAGTCCTAGGCCAGCATGCAGGGTTCCTCCTGAGAACAGGCCTCTAGGGACCTGACAGCGGATCCCTCAGCTGGGTTTTTTCCTTCCCCACTGATGATTCCCAATTTGTAGCATTTGCTGGGAAACTTCCCAGCCAGGTTGAGTTCACCCTCCAGCTCCCTAGGTGAGACCAGTCACCACATGGTCAGCTCTGCTTTGTCTGCTAGTCCAGGGAAGCTGCCTGCGGAGTGTGTGACTGGAGGCTGGGCTAGGAGGCTACCGTTTGGGTGTTAGTGTAGTTGTGTAACCTACACCTTGAGCCCGGCACGCCTTTGTGGTGAGGGGAAATCCTGGGACCGACGCAGCCGGATTCCTGCCTGAGGAGGACCCCCTGCCAGCAGAGAGCAGCCCCTCTGCAGTGACTGAGTCTAGAGTCATCTCCGAACCTGAGGATCATTCATGGAGTTTGTGAGTGCACCATCGTTTAGTTAGTTAGTCAGGGAATTTGTTCTGGGGACCCCCTACTCCCTGAACTGTGTCCTCAAGCCAGGGATTAAGGGTTTGAGGATTTTATAACCTGCTGCGTATTACACTTGTGGATGGATTTACCACCTTCTCCCACTTGTGAGTCCTTTGGGCTATACTGAACCCAGTCAGCCACGCTGCTAAACCACTGCAGAGAAGAATTTTGTGGTCATAGGTCATCAAGGGCCCCAGCAAAGTATGCATACCAACAGGACACTAATTTTACATTTGCTACATCAAGTCACGGGTATTTGCAGTGTGGGTACCGGTGACCCTAAAAATAGTGTTTTACCCTGTTATGTTGTATTTGTCTCCTGTTTAACATAATTATTGTGTTGAATATATTTTATGTGTTTGTGTTATTTCATGGAAGTCTCCAACTATCTGGCAAGTAAATGGGGATTACTCTGTAGTTAGAATTTTCCGCCCATGCTGCCCTGGTGACCCTGCCAGGAAGGAGCAAGGGGGTGGAGGCACCACCAAATAATTTCATAGGAATAAAAGAAAGAAAATACACCCCGCTGAGTGGGTGGCGGGATCCAAAAGAACCCAGACCTGTCCATCAAAACCTGTAAGCGGATTGGCATTAAAGGAGGTAACCAGGTGGAGAGGGGGCACTACAAATACAATAGCGGGCAATCTTGCAGTGCAATAGCTTAAACCACAGGAACACCGAATTTCAGTTTCCCCCTTTGCAAGTCAACTTTAAGGCATTAATGGCATTGGAAAAAAGGTGTTGTGCCAGTGTTTGCTTCCCCACCCCCGAATCACCCTGCCCATGTGCCCCAAAAATGATTTTTTAACCACAGAAATACTGCAATGTCAAGTCCTATCTATCTGTCTGTCAAGTTTTATGCTGATGCCCATCACCATAGTGTCTTAGATCCTTCCATGTAAAAATCAAAGGCAATACCGAAGTCCCTAGCAGAACTCAGAGACCAGTCTCCCCTGTTTTTGCTGGAAGTTTCCTTGGAGGACCAAACAGCAGCAGCAGTAGCTTTCTCCACCTTTTAAGTGTCAGGAATGTTAATTTTTTAACAAAGAGTCTTTTCTCCCTGCTCTTTGTTCAGATGTTTGAGTCAAAGAAGTTTTCAACAAAAGCAAAGAAAAAACCATGCATCTAAACAGTCTGATACATACTCCCTTCCCCTCTCAATTGCTGAATTGTGGATCCATGTGCCAATTCCTTCAACATCTCCTTAACCAGTTTGCTCTCTTTCACCCCACATTCCTCAGCCAGTCTTCCTGCATGATACTACTCATGCTGAGTCTAATCCAACTGCTACTGAAGTCAATAGTAGTCTTTCTGTTGACTTTTATAAGAGCTGGATTGGGTGCTGTCATTATTGTAGTACAAACAGGCTCTAAAAATAGCACCATAATTTTATTGCATAATCTGTATTCAGCATAAAATTCTATAAGGTGTTAAAAGGCACAGTTCACTCTCTTGTGAGTCCCTGTGAATACTTCTTAAAATTCCAAACTTCAGATCTATGATGTTTTTAGATGAACAAGCATAAGCACAATCAAACATGTCCGTATGCACTGCACCACTTCAACTACAGGAAACATCTCAGCGCTGGCATGAGTGTTGTCAAGCACCCCTGAAATACGCATCAGCAACTGGACTTTCTGAATCTGTTCGCTAACTGTAGCAAAGCTATTGCATTTAAAAAGAAAAAAAGGACAGCCTCTTGAATTAAACAGCCTCATGCTGGTAACACATGAGCAGCTGTGCACAGTGCACACAGTACCACCTGACCGCACAGTAACAGAGCAATACAATGTTAAATAAAGAGCACAGTCTGCTGGAAAATGACGACTGGCCAAATTCTCAATCCTTTACTCACACTGGTGTGCAGTTACTCACACAAGTATGTCCCATTTACTTCTGTGGGACTACTCATGTGGGTAATTAGAAGAATGGGTTCAAATTCTTGCCCTAAATTAGCACACACCCTCCCTTTGTCCTCCTTCACCTTCCAAAACCGGAAGACTAGTGCACTGTATTCAGTTGTTTGTATCTGTGTCCTCTAAATAAGATGCTACATCTCACTGCATTTTACCTCTGAGCTCTGTGAGATGATTTGTGAAAGTCACACTTACAATTCCTCTTTCAAAACTTAATTTATTGGGGTTCTCTTTTGGTAATATAAGAATAAATGAAAAAGATAATTAGTTTAATCAGGGAGCAATTACCCATGACTATTTGACAATTACTGCAGAAAATCAAGGATGACGAGTGTAGCATATTAAGCCTTAGAATCAAGCTTTGGTTTCAGGTCATTCATATTATACATATGTTGCCCAGCTTTTTACATATAGCTACATTGCGGATGCACCAGAAATACTCACTACACATTTTAACCCTTTAATAAAAGGTACTACTTGATTGGACTCTAAAAAAGGAATCATGAAGACCACAATAAATTGCTGCTACTCAATTGTGTGGAAAAAAAATGAGCCACTTAAAGCTAAGACACAAACCAATGCACGGTTTCCATATCTGAATTGTCAAGCAGAAATTGGTATTTTGACAGCTTAGAGCTAGGAGAGTGATATTGGATTAAAAATACCTTTGAGAAATTAAAAATGAGTCATTTTTGTTACTAAGATGAAACATGCAGGCTTCAGTTATGCAACATCTTTCCTGTATCATTAAATGGTAAACAGAAGGCTGTTCTGTTAGCGTATCAAAACCTAATGAAAAGCAATCATCAGTCTCTCTCATTTGCTGTAATTAAGATATCCATGCACGGCATGTGTTTTTACTAGAATTTCATCTGCCTACTTCTTTTAAACTGCTCTACACCAACTCCTATTACTCTCAAGGCTCTCACAAGAAGGATCTGTAACAAACAGATTGCAGGTGCATACCTTAACCTCTTGATTGGTAAAAATCTCCACATCCACCACACAGGCAACCAGAGTGGAGACATCACAGTCCATGCTACGGGCTGGCATCCCCCCCTCTTGTACACAAAGAGTTAGGCGGCCTCAGAGTTATGAATGATGAGAAAGCCTGATTCAGTACGGCTATTGAACAGTCCGAAATTCTGCTTTCAGGGCTGACGACAGCCGTAAGCCTCCGAAGCAGACTCTTTGCACTGAACTGAGTCGCTCCTTGCTTCTGCCTAGTGCACCCACCAACTGAGCAGGCACAGCCTAGTAACAGCACTATTCCATCTCTCCTGGCAATGACATCACCACAAAGACTGACATAAGCTAAATCTATTTTTTTTTCAACCCTTTTATCTCCGGGCAGCGCAGTGGATCAAATTGAACATGATTATGTGTTAAGTCTGAACTCGGACTGAATCAATTCAGGCAGAATTCGCTGGCAACTGAGTCATAGCTGTTGTTTCAGCTGAGTGCTTATGCTGGCAAAAAAAGATCTCCTGACACTGAAAGCTCCACTCTGGGTGTAAATTAATTCAGCATTTAAAGCAGTCAAACATGGGGACGGAAGATTTTATTTATTCTACCTTAAAAATAAAAAGGGGGCGGAGGAGGGAAATGAGGATGCCAAAGTGTGTGTTTGTTATTGTACGGCTTATGCTAATATTCTGATGTAGATTTTTTTTTTTTTAACAGCTGCATCTTTGTACTGGAAAAGCTACAGAATACAACCCCTTGGAGTGGAAGGTGGTCCAGCCACCTTGCAAGAGGTGATTTGCACATTGCAAGACTGGATCCTGTATCTGTACACACAGATAGCAATAACTAAAACCAGGTAGTTGTAAGGGCTGGCTGTATGCAAACAGGAATTTGGCAACCTTCTCAAAAAACAACTGGAAGGAGAAACACACTCTTCAAACGAAGACTCTTCACTGGACCACCGTTATCTTACCCACCCTTACAGTTGTTCCTTAATGAACATACAGGGGCAGATCTTCACCTGGTGTAAGTCAGTTTAACCGCTTTGAGTTCAGTGAAGGAAAGCTGATTTACCCCTTGTCGGGGGGTTGAAGTCTGAACCTGGCAGCACTAGTGGTGGTGGTCTGGGCTGTAACACCCCGTGGCGAGAGTTAACAGCCAGGGGTAGGGGAACCCAGGCCCTCCCTGCTCCTCCAGGTTCCAGCCTAGGACCATGTGAATAATAGCTCAAATATGTGATCTAGGTGCTTGGTGCCCTTACGCCTGTTTCCTGGGCCACTTCCTACCCTGGCTTTGGTTCCTCAGTCAGTGACACTGATCTGTTTCGGGATTCCTCCTGGAGTTCTCTCTGATCCCACTCCAGAGAAACTTCCTCTATCAACCATGCCCTGTTATTCCCAGTGTCTGTGGGGTGAAGGAACTATGGTGGCTCGGCAGTGGGGACTGGTCTCAGCTTTGTAGAGCCCTGATGGCTTCTTTGCAGGAGCTGGCAGTGCATGGCTGCTCCCCTGTTCTGTCTGCCCAGACTGAACTGAGCTGCTCCCTTTGCAGCTGTGCCTCCAGTATGAGCATGGCCAATGGGAGCGGCTGGGTAGGGCCTTCGGGGCCCAGAGCTGTTCTCTAACTCTCAGCATACGCCCCAGCACACACCTGCAGAATATCTAGCTCAATGGGGTCCATGATTAGAGCTCCTAGATGACCCAGTAACACAAATAGACTTTATCACCTTGACAGGTTTCAGAGTAACAGCCGTGTTAGTCTGTATTCGCAAAAAGAAAAGGAGGACTTGTGGCACCTTAGAGACTAACCAATTTATTTAAGCATAAGCTTTCGTGAAGTGAACTGTAGCTCAAATAAATTGGTTACTCTCTAAGGTGCCACAAGTCCTCCTTTTCTTTTTATCACCTTGTTGAAGTAAAATATAAATGATAACTAATCCCATAGTTTGTGGCAATATTTCAAGTTGATTTTTTGTTCCTGAGGTTTTTATATTAAAGGGCAGGTAACGTTTCGTATCTGTGTTGATCCATAAATAACGGCCACTGCTGGCATATCTGCTCAATTGAAACAGTTTTTGTTTTAAGCCTAAAGGCAAGATTCCAGGATAAATCAGGTTCACAGACAGAAAGACAATGAAATTCCAAATTAAAACACATTTTGGGGAAAATAAATGGTTCTGTACCAAAATGCTGGATTTGAATACCTGCAACAAACTGTCACACCAAATCCATCCAGTCCAGTATCCTCTCCCTTACAGGGCCAGCACCAGATACTGTGCAAGAAATCCCACAGTAGTTAATTATAGAGCAACCTGATCATAGATGAAGTTTCTTCCTGACCTCCATAGTTTGTGGTTAATTATTCTACATCAGGACATAAACTAATATAACCTTCTAAAAATGTACCTTATCTAATATAAGGAGGATGTCCCCACTACTACAGTTATCTACTCCTTTTCTGAATTGTCCTCATCATTAATTATCCTTTCTTCTTTGTACTGTGATAGTGCTTGGGAGCCCCAGTCATGGAACAGGACCCCATTGTGTTAGATGCCAAACAAACACAGAACAAAAAGACTGTCCCTATGACAAAGAACCTGCAATCCAACTACTGTATAAGGCAACAGAAAATGGGTGGATACAGACAGACAGACAGATTGGGGAGCTGAAGGAAATGAATGAGAATGTTAGTATGATTGGCAGCAGTCTCAGCACACCAGCAGTTTAACTGTTGTTGAGGTTTTTTTTGTAGGAATCATGACTAAAGAGGTTTTTAAGAATGGAGGACAACAGGGTGGCTATCTGGATGTTTACAGGGAGCTCCTCCCAGGTATGAGGGGCAGCATGGCAGAAAGCACGAAGATGCTCATTGAAGGCTGGCATCATTGGCTGATCCCAGGAGAGAGTTGGCATTTTGATAGCAAATGAGAGATGATAGGCAGAATAGGGATAAGCCATGGAGGGCCTTGTAAGTGAACACAGCTACCTTATGTTTGATGTGGTGGAAAAAGGAGAGCTAGTGGAGAGGGACAAAGAGTGGTGACATAGTCAAAGCGACAGGCTATGAATAAGATCTTTACAGCAGCATATTGAATGGATATGAGCAGGGCAAGATTGGATTTGTCAAGGCTAGAGAAAAAGGATGTTGCAGTAATTGAGATATGAAATGAGACAGCCTGGAGAAGAGTTTCAGATGCGTGGATGGATAGAAAATATATATGAGAGACTTCTAGAGAGATTATGCAGAAAAAATAGGCAAGATTTAGCCTGGATGTGAGGATCTAGAGAGTGGGCCAAGTCAAAGATGATGCCCAGGTTATGGACCTGAGTGACAGGAAGGACAGTGTATTGGCCACAGTGATCTAGAAAGGTGAAGGGGCAAGATCCTATGGAAATGAGTTCCACAGGTTATGTGTTGTGTAATAAATTACTTCCTCTTAAAAGTTTTAAATTTGTTCCCTTTCAATTCCATAGAATGTCCCCTTGTCCTTCTATTATGAAAAATCAGTAAATAGGAGCTCCAGCTGACCACCTCTATCCTGTTATTTATTTTTGTACTTCTATCATACCCCTATTATACATTTTGTCTCTAAACTGAACAGTCCCCCACACAAGGGCAGCTTTCTGTGCCTCTAACTATTTTAGTTTCCTGTCTCTTCTTGCCTATTCCCAACATATTCCTAACACAATCAAACATCTTGTATGGTTTTTGACCACCACCACATATTAAAATGCTTTTACTGAGCTGTCTACAGCATCACCCAGCATTTTTTTGCTTTTTTTTTTGGCCAAGTGGTTACATTAATATAAAACCCAGCAGGGTTTATGAGTAATTCAACGTACTTCTTCCAATGTGCATTACCTTGCATCTGTTAAAACTAATTTTCATCTTCCATCATGCCCCGCATTTATCCAAGCTTTGTTAGGCCTCTCTGAAATTCTCCTTACAGTCTTGTCTGGTCTTAATTAACATAATTAATTCCAGATCATTAATGTATTTACTTCAGTTTGTATAAGAATAAAAAACTTCCACGGCCAAACTCCCACAACCAACTATGGCCAGGTAACAGACATCATAAGATTTCAGCCCCTATTCATTTAACCCATAAACTCTCCAGATATCACACTTCTAATGTTCGGAATGGTGGTAGTAACACAAGGGGATAGAGGCATTTCTCAAGTTGACTTGTCCCACGCCACTGAAGGCTTTACAGTGCAACATCTTGAACTCCATCTGGAAACCATGAGACAGCCAATGTAATGAAGTCAATGGAGTTGCACCCTCTTACCAGATGCTGAATGAGTCCCTCTGTCATTTCTCCTAGTTCCTTCCCAACATATTTTGATTAGTCACTTGAAGTTTCCCATAAATATTTCTTGCTTTGCCCATCATAAAAATTGTGCACTGATGTAGATGGGTACCGTGTGTGGATGCTTCAGAGGTGGAAATTAAAAGAAAATGAGACCTCCTATGAAACTGGTCTGGGTAAGGGCAGTCAAAAGATTTATGCTTTTATGAATGCCCTTATGAAATCATCAAATAGGCTTTAAAACTTGCAGTATTGCTGAACACCAAAACTCTAGGAGCCCGATTTCCACCCCCCCCCCCACACATACACCAGTGTGATTCCACTGACACTAATGGAGCCATTCCTGATTTACACCAGAGTGAGAGAAGAATCATGGCCAAGCCTTCAGACAGAAGAGCTCAGACAACAAGAAACAATGGAAGATCAGCTCTGTGGGACAGAGACCATCTTTCAGGCCTTGGTCCATGACTGGGGCTCTTAGGCACTATTGCTATACAAATAATTAATAATATGAAAAAATGATCACAGTTGCAATTAAATCATAAGTTGATAAACCTAAGCAGTGCCTAGAGAGCTTAAGACCTGAGACCGAAAAGTGTTTAGTGCCCTCAACTCTTACTGAAGTAAATGGGTCAAATCCTGAGGTCCTCAAACAAACTGCCCCTGATTTGTCCCTATGGGAACAGAAGGCACTCAGCATCTCTGAGGAGGTAGCTGTATCTTATCAGATCCAGTTCTCAGTACCAGTATCAGATACACAATACCTGGGAACTGGAAATATCTGCAGTTGATCATTCATGAACAGGTGCAACAGTGTCTCTCAGGATGTGACAATTGTGCACATTATTACGAATGGTGGTAATACTATGGTAATGCCTAGAAGCCCACAGTCCTGGACCAGGATCCCATTTGCTAGGCACTCTGCAAACACAAAACAATAAAATGGTCCTTGCCCCAGCTGTCCATCTGGGTTTTGAATGGAATCGCACAAATGGACCATGGAGTCTTTCAGGTGTGTGTCAGAGCACACAATTAAGGATTTTTTCTCCCTCCGACTACCACTCACTCACTGCAAGGGACATGAGGGGAGAGCAGAAGTTCATCAAGCTCCCTGGCTTTCTTGCACATAGGAATAGATTTTTATAAATGATCTGTTGCTTTCCCCCCAAAAGTCCAATCATCATAAATATTAAAAATACTCCGGCTTTATCTAGATAAAATAGATAGTAGATATAAAAAGGCATTGTGTGTGTTATAAATATCAAAACACTGAACTGGCCCCATCTTGTAATAATTTGTTTACTGATGTTGTGATAAATGAAAGGGGGGGGGGAATAGCTCCCTTTTATGGACACTCAGCCAGCCAGTAGCTATAAAATCTTAGTAGCTGTTCTCTAATTGCTCTATCTGTAAAGGGTTAAAAAGTCTTACTGTGATGCATAGGTAAAAGGAAGTGAGTGGGCACCTGGCCAAAAGAGTCAATGGGAAGGCTAGAACTTTTTAAAATTGAAACAAGGCTCCCTTTTTGTCTGTCTGTTGTTGTTCTCGGGGAGAGGCAGACAGGGAGCAGTTAAGCTGTAAGAAGCTTGGGGCCAGGTATGAAAAATCATCAGTATCATACCTAGAAACTACTCCTCTAAAACCCCAGAAATGTAAATAAATCAGGAAATATCTAGAAAGACGTGATTAGGTTTAATCCCTTTTATTCCTCTTTATGGCTTGTGGACTCCTCTGCGCTAACCCCAGGTGCTTTTGTTTTGCTTGTAACCTTTAAGCTGGACCTCAAAAAACTATTCCTGTTGCTTAATTCTTGTAGTTGCTCTTTTTAAATCTAGCAGTAGCCTAAGTTACCAGATGTATTATCTTCCTTTTGTTTTTTTAAATAAAATTTACCCCTTTTTTTTTTTTAAGAACAGAATTGGATTTTTGTGTCCTAAGAGGTTTGTGCACATTTTGTTTAATTTGCTAGTGGCAACAGCTGGTTTCCTTTGTTTTTCTTCTCAGCTCTTCCCCAGGGGAGTGGGGGGTGGAAAGGGCTTGAGGGTACCCCACAAGAAGGAATTCTCAAGTGAGCCTTCCTGGGTTCTCAAAGGGGTTTTGCACTTGGGTGGTTGCAGCATCTACCAATCCAAGGTCAGAGAAAAGCTGTAACCTTGGGAGTTTAATACAAGCCTGGAGTGGCAAGTATTAATTTTTAAAGTCCTTGCAGGCCCCCACCTTCTGCACTCCAAGTGCCAGAGTAGGGAATCAGCCTTGACAGATGTACTGTTTATTGGTGAGCAATGGTGAATTTTGCTCTCAATTTCATTAATTTTCTTTTTTGTGCAATTCTTTTCTTGTTGAGGGCAAGGACATTTAACTGATTCTTCTTCAAAGTCAGCTGCATTCTTTAGGATCAGGATGTGGGGACAGTATCTTCTTGGCATCCATAAACACACCTCTGAACCACTCTTGAGCCTTCCCCATACTGAGAGGATGGGTTCACTGTTGGCTAAAACACCAGCCCAGAGGCCCTGCCCCACCCATATTCCCAAGCACAATGGCCAATGAACGTTCCAGACTGAATTATTCAATGAAGTCTCTTTTTAAGTTGCTACATGTGGATTCTAACTCTGCTGGGATATGACCTTTTCCTAGGCCAAAAAGCTTCAGATCCAAACCCATTAGTCAATTTTCCAGGAATGTAGTAAATGGCTAAAACCATAATAAATTAGGCCCTGGAAAAAACCATCTGTATGGGACTACTTTTGCTCTAAGTTTTGAAGTATTATCAAGCTTGAACAAATTTCCAGAGGCGAGATACTTTTAAAGGAAGACCATCAATAAAGAAGACATCAAATAAAGCATCTTTAAATTTTTTCAGTGATGCTAACTAGATAAATTGTATGTCAAATCCAAATCTTCTCAGGCCAGAATATATTAACTGGAATTTCATGGTAAGCAAGCAGCAGCTGTGTATCCAGCACCTACAATACCATCAATCTTTGCTAGCTGCAACTGTCCCTCCATCCAAAGTTCCATTGAATTGTGGCTTGACGAGAACACTGAAAAAAGCCCCTCTCTGCTCCACCTCCATTTTAAACAAATAATCATGAGGCTTTTTGAGTGTTTCAGCTAGAAATACTTGGTATTTCTAATCATTAGGTTTTGAGATTTACAACAGGTTATAGAATTTTGACTAGGAAAAAAAAAAAGCTTAGTCAATGCTAAAATGATCTCCTGAAATTGATAAGTTTTTAGCTACAGGAACATTAGAGCTCGCAAAATCCTTAGCTACAGGGTGCCTTGGCTGTCATTGAATTTTGGAAAGGGAACCTTTATTTACGGTAAGAAATGTTTAGCTCTTTTGCAGCTCAGGAAATTTCTCTTATGAGAGCATCTCTAGCTCTCCAAACCTACTTTTAAGATGAGTGGGGAGCAAGAGGAGAGGGAAAAAGGAATCTGGTAGTCCAAGATTAAACACACACATACGCACACACGGAAAAGAGGTCCTCCATAAAACAGATGAGCAACAATCAGAAAATACAATCTAGCCAAGGTCAAAAAGCACTTTGGTACTTAAATAAATGGCGATGTCCCTAGGACCACTGATTCTGCAGTCTCATTTAGGAATACAATTAGTTTTCAGCTCTGAGGCAGAGCTGTGCAATTATTTTCGTTAGTTATTTGTACTGTAGTAGCACGTGGGGTCAGTGTCACATTGTGTTAGGGACTGCAACTACAGAACACACAGTCTTTATCCAAAATGGCTTATACTGAAAGGCCCCAATCCTGCAGATTACATGCCTATTTATCTTTACACACAAGTAATCCCACTGACTTCTGGACCTTGGGCAAGTCATTTTGCCGCTCTGTGCCTCAGTTTCCCCATCTAGAACACAGGGAGGATAATACTTCCCTACCTCCCAGATGTACATATTAGCCCAGTAGATTAGAAGGCTTTCTGCTTCTTTTCATTTTTACACAGCGATTCAAAAGAAAGGAAATCAAAGCGCAGTTATTAGCTCAACCTGTTGAGCATGTGTTACGTACAAGTTCACTCCGCAATACCAAAACTGAGGGCTGCCTAAAAGTGAAGTGAAATCAAGGCTAGACCTTGGTTTTATGGGGAACTGTGCCACATACGATACGTAGCACCTCCGGCAGATGCTCTCACCGTCAGAGGACTGTGAGAATGGTTTACAAATCGGGGGTGGGGGAGGTATAAAGGTGCTTGTAACAGCAACAGAGTTTGAAGGATTTTGTGTGAAAGGGTGGTCAAATGGGCTTCAGGAATGGGGACAGTGGGGGAAATGAGCCTTTTCAATTAATCTGGTAAGGCTGGAGAGCTAGGAGTCGGCAGCAGGCCAGCAGAATGGAAAGGTTCTGGGTTGATGGCGGGAGAGGTTGTTTAAAAGAAAGGTCTCCCGAAACACACATGGTCTCCAAGGCTAGAGCCAGCCCTTAGTGAAATCATGAAAAGAAATTAAACTGGTTATGTTCCTAAAAACTACGGTTACTACAAGCCATGGGTGTGAATGCCTAGAACCCTGAGTGCTCAAAATCCAGATGTGAATGTTACAGCGCAGGCTCATCTCTACCTACAAACAGCCCCTCCGCCTCTTACCTTTCAGTACTCCAGTTCAGAGTTTTGGTTTTACCCCAGTACAGTTAAAAATAATGACTGAAACAGCACAGGATGTGCAGGTCTTAACTGCATTTGAGATGTCACTAGGACCATCAACAGCTGCAGGAGCTGTCCAAAACCCTAAGGATATAAACTAGGAGTCATGGTAGGTAAAAAATTACTTCAGTTCACTTTGGGAGGATGGTTTTGGTTAAGGCACAGGACTGGGACTCAAGAGGCTTGGTTTCAAGTCTTGGCTGTGCCATAAATATCCTACATGACCTTTGGGCAAATTATGCAGGCCAAGGTATTCAACAGGAGGTCAGCACGCCTTTCCTGAATCCTTTGTCTTGTCTGTTTCGATTATAACTCTTCGGGGCAGACGTTGCTGTAATTTTATATATATTTGTCAAATTCAAATGTATTGATGAATTCTGTTAATGATTGGGGATCTAATTTTTTTAAAATATTTATTTAAAATCACTTCCATTTACTTGTGGCTTTGTGTCAGCCCTACCCATTAAGGATATTTATTTAACATGTCTTTTTATTTTCATTGTCATTTGAGATGCTTTCCCAAGGCAGAATGCCCTTGACAGAGGTTGGAATACCAATGCTCTCAGCTGTGAGAGACCTTATCTACTAACTGCAGCTCTGCACAGGATATACAGGTGAGAGATTTAATGGCCCTTCTGAGAGAAAACAGTGCTTACTGACAAGCCAGCAAAATCAAGCCAGCTCAAGGGAAAAAGATAAACTATCAAACAGGACAGCGAAGACCACCTAATGAATCAGTGAAACATTAAATACGATGCTGCATGTAGTCATTCGGTCATTGCCCGAATATTTTAAAGGGGAAGGGGGAGATAAGGGATTTATTTAGTTTCAGGCATTCTTAAATGCAGATGTTCACTTCTCCCATTGCATTCATGAAAAACAAATTGTTCCCACTTTACATTTAGCACCATCAGCTATCCACCCTCACCTCCATTCAAGGCAGAGAGAAATATCTGCCCAGTTAGAGAATTAGGGCATGGCTACACTGGAAACTTCAAAGCGCTGTTGTGGGAGCGTTCCCGTGGCAGCGCTTTGAAGCGTGAGTGTGGTCGCGCATGATTGCTGGGCGAGAGCTCTCCCAGTGCTCTTGGTAATCCACCTCCAAGAGGGGATTAGCTCCCAGTGCTCGGAACCTGTTTACAATAGCACTTTAAAGCGCTCTGACTTGCAGCAGTCAGGAGGGTGATTTTTCACACCCCTGAGCCAGCAAGTTAGAGCACTATAAAATGTAAGTGTAGCCAAGCCCTTACAGATATAACAGCAGAGGTTCTAGATTAGTGTTCAGAGCACAAAGGGATTTTAGATGACTTGGGAACGTGTAATGGAATATAAAGCTCTCCCAATGGCTCCAAAATGGGGTTTGAGGTTTCAGCCCAGTTCTAAGTAGAGAAGTATTCACATAACACAAACTGCTACCCGAATGACACTAAATAGCAGTGTTATTGGCAGTCTCAAAGATTCCAAGGTCAGAAGGGACCATTGTGGTCATCTAGTCTGACCTCCTGTACAACACAGGCCATAGAACTTCCCCAAATTCATTTTCCAGAGCAGATCTTTTAGAAAAACATCCAATCTTGGTTTAAAAATGGTCAGTGATGAAGAATCCACCACAACCCTTGGGAAATTCTAATGGTTAAATTATTCACCATTAAAATCATATGCCTTATTTCCAGTCTGAATTTGTCTTGCTTCAACTTCCAGCCATTGGATAGTGTTATACCTTTCTCTGCTAGATTGAAGAGCCCATTATTAAATATTTGTTCCCCCGTAGATACTTACAGACTGTAATGAAGCCACCCCTTAACCTTCTCTTTTTTAAAATAAATAGACTGAGCTCTTTGAATCTATCACTATAAGGCCATTCTCTAATTCTTTAATCATTCTTGTGGATCTTCTCTGAACCTTCTCCAATTTATCAGCATCCCTCTTGAATTGTTACTACAACTGGACACAATATTCCAGCAGCAGTTGCACCACTGCCAAATATAGAGGTAAAATACTCAAGATTCCCCTATTTATGCATCCTAGGATCACATTAGCTCTTTTCACCACAGCATCACTCTGGGAGCTCATGTTCAGCTGATTATCCACCACAACCACCAAATTTGTTTTGAGTGCTACTGCTTCCCAGGACAGAGTCCCCCATCCCGTAAGTATGCCCTACGTTCTTTGTTCCTAGATTAATAAATTTTGCCATATTAAATTAGCTTTCACCCAGCTTGCCAAGTGATCAGATAGTTCTGAATCTATGACCTGTTGTCTTCAATATTTACCACTCCCCCAATTTTTGTCATCTGCAAACTTTATCAGTGATGCTTTTGTCTTTTCTTCCAGGTCATTGATAAGAATGTTAACTAGCACAGGGCCAAGAACCAATCCTCGTGGGCCCCCTGGAAACACACCCTCTCAGTGACAGTTCCCCATCTACAATTACATTTTGAGACCTAGCAGTTAGGCACTTTTAATCCATTTAAGGTATGCCACGTTGATTTGATATCTTTCTGTTTTTTTTAAATCAAGGTGTTGTGAGGTACCAAATCAAATGCCTTACAGAAGCCTAAGTACAGATCTAATAGGAGAGGCCAAGGACGAAACAGGTTCAAGGCTAGCTGCACCTGTGTCTCCTGTCCTGATCTCTGAGTTCATACTCCTCAGATTTTAGGCCTCTTGGCTCCAATTGTTCTGGGATGGAATACAGCACTTCTCCCACTCTTAGGGCTGAGGCTACCACACCCTGTGTGCCAAACATGATTGCTCAGCTGCAAATCTTCCCTTCAGGAGCAGTGACCGGTGGTGAATACAGTGACCCAAAACAGCCTTAGCCAAACAAAGTGTTGTTTATTCTCAACAGAGAAAAAAAAATTATAACAAAAGAAAAGGGATTCTAATCTGCACGCTTATCTGTTTTATCTCAGACACCCCAGTCTCTGCAGACTCAGAGTCAGGGCAGGTCAACACTTAAAACGCAGCACCGGTGCAGCTGTGCCACTATAACGCTTAAGTGAAGATGCTCCTATACCGAGGGTGTTGTTAATCCACCTCCCCAGGAGGCAGTCGCTATGCCAACAGGAGACGCTCTCTCATCAACACAGTGCTGTCAACACCAAGGGTTAGGTCGGTATAACTGTGTAGTTCAGAGGTGAGGATTTTTCACACCCCTGAGCAATGTGGTTATACCAATATAGGTCCATAGTGTAGACTTGGCCTCATTCTGCCCCCCAGCAGTCTCTGCTTCTCTCTTCCCGGTCTTCAAGGACTATTTTTTCATCCAACCCCAGAAAGTTTTTGTTCCAGTTTCCTGCCTGGACTCCCCACTCCCTGTGTTAAGCCCTGCTGAAGAACTCAGCCTGGTCAGAGGTAAAAGTTCAAGGCAATCGACACCTGCAGTGTCCTTTAAGTACTGTTAATTGGGCTATCTGAAATGATGGTCCCCTTTTCTGAATATGTGCCAGTAACCCCTGGATGAAATTATCCCCTTGCAACCCTATAGCAAACACCAGACTTCTCTATGTCACTGGGGTGTTGCAAGGATAAACTGATTAACATCTATGAAACAATCAGTTACTATGCCTATGGGGGCCATATAAATAGGTAGGCGCAGATCCAAAAAGGTATTTAGGTGCCTAACTCTGGGATTTAGGAACGTAAGTCCAGTTTTAGGCATCATTACAATCCACAAAACTCCTGCTCAGCTGCTGTCTAACCCGGTAGGTGCCCAAACTCACTCTGCAGCAAAGCTTTTGCAGTAAAAGTTCCCTCAGAGCTGATGTTTCTGCTGCTGGCCATATGCACTGCTGCCTCGCGTGAAGCATCCAGAGGCCCATCTCACTCCTGCCCCTCAGAACGATCCATGAACTGGGGAAGATAGGCAGAGGAACACTTAGATTGCCTGTACAACTCAGTCTAGTTGGCATGCTCAGGGGTTGACTAACGCCACACAAAACGGAGGAGGAGAGCGCGCCTTGAGCCCAGTGGTGAGGGTACTCAGGATATGGGAGACGCCCAGTTCAAGTCCCCCATCTGCTTGCGGAGGAGGGATATAAACAGGGATCTGTCACCTCTCAACCGAGTGCACTGGACTGCGCAGTGATTCTTGCTCTCTCTGGCCCAGTTCATACTTGATTATTCAGTTAAAACAGAACCACTTCAATAGGCGAGATGGAGAGAGACCCACATCAGAATATCCCACAGTCCGGTGGTTAGGGCACTCACCTGAGAGGGAGCAGATCCCTGTTCAAATACTTCTCATCAGTCAGAGGGCAGATTTGAACCCCGGGGAGCCTCCCACAGTCCAGATGAGAACCCTAACCACTGGGCTAAAGGCTATGATGGAGGTTGTTGTCCTCCTCCCAGTCATTTTGTCTGGAGTGAGGCAGGTGCCTAGTGCATTCTTGCTGGACATGACTTAGGCGCCTAAGCCACCCGACTCCAGGAGAGCGGTTCCCAGCTGTGGATCACAGGCAGAGAGAGGTGCTTTGCTGCATCCCAGACACATTCCCCGAACTTGGTAAGAGGGTTAGAGCATTGGACACATGCCTCTCATCGGCATCTGCCATTGGCTAGCACAGGCAGCTCTGTGCCTACTATGCTGGGTTTTGTGGGTCTCAGTTGAAGGGTATGGCTATATTGCAATTAAAAACCAGTGGCTGGTCTGTGCCAGCTGATTCAGGCTCACAGGGCTCAGGCTATGGGACTGCTGAATTGCAGTGTAGGACATTCAGGCTTGGGCTGGAGCCCAGGATCTAGAACCCTGCAAGCTGGGAGGGTCCCAGAGCTCGGGCTGCAACCTGAGCCCAAACATCTAGACAACATTAAACAGCCTCTTAGCCTGAGCCAGCTGGCATGGGCCAGCTGTGATTTTTTAATTGCAGTGTAGACAGACCTTAAGAAGCATCTGTCCCCCCCATTCATTGTACAGGGAGCCAAGACACCTAACTCAGGCTTTATGGATTCTATTGTTGTTCCAATGATTTTTCTAGGCACCTGAGACAATCAGGGTCCAGACACCCCAAAGGAAGGACAGAGGCTCTGAACCCCAACGAACAAGCAATCGAATCAACTGGTTGTAGACAATATTATTGTGTATAAAAATATATCAAGTAAAGGTCTTTTACGAAAACTTACAGTGTCCTGAGTTTGATGGTCATTATGAGCTATGTCTAGAGATTATGGTTATGGATTATGCATGGGTATGTGTGTAGAAAATTGCAATTGTAACTACAGTGCAACTACATCATCACCTCCCAGCGGCGTGGTGAGGCAACCGGGCAGGGAGGGCACCTCCAAGGCTAGATGTTTACACTAAACTGGCTCCAAGCACCTAGCATTGCCCAGCAAAGAAGAGACAATGATGGACCATTAAAATTAATGGGAAAACACTGAAACAACTTGAGATCTAGTCTACATTAGAAAATTAGGTCAGAAAAATCCACACCCCTGATCAATATAGTAAAACTGACTTAACTCCCAGTGTAGACAGTGCTATAACGATTGAAGAATTCTTCCATCAACCTAGGTACTGCCTCTTGGGAAAGTGGATTACCTAAACTGACAGGAGAACCCCTCCCCTTGGCGTAGGGAATGTCTACACTGAAGCTATAGATGCTGCAGCGGTTCAAGTACAGATAACCCCGGAAATGGAAAAGAAAACCTCAATCTGGGGGGAAAATCCTGCTCTGTGTAATCATGAATTACCATAGTCTGAGAAAATGGAGGAAAAAATCCTGCAAATCCTATTAAAAGGGAAGAAGTTTGAAGTGCAGGCTATTCAGAAACTGAGGGCCAGCATCTAAGTAAGGTGTTGTCTGTAAAGCACTGGATCCCCTCTAGTCAGAGGGCTTGCCGGGAAACTGCTCAGCGACAATAGGTAACTTGTGTTAGAGAAGGGGATTTAGCAAATATCAAAATGCAAAGCCTGAGATTGCGTCTCTGCGCTTAATTTCTGTGTAACTCGTATGTGTTTGCTTTTGCTTATGATTTCATCTTTGAATCCATGATATTTTTATTAAATAAACTTTTTGTTTATTTTTACCTCAGGCAGGTCTCTGTGGTCCAAACTGAATGGAGCGTGCATGCCAGAGTGAACTGATAATTGGAAGCAGGTTTCATCCCTTCAGGGGTGATGAACCAGAAGGGAAAAATCTGAGTGTTAAAACTTAGGGACACAGATTTGGGGCAACTCAGGACCAGAAGGGATTGTTGAGGTCATCCTGCAAGTAGTAACTAGGCTGGTAGGAGCCAGGGTGGGACCTTATGCTTGTAGGCTGGCTACTGGTGTCAGAGCACTGAATCAAAGCAGCAAAGTTAAAAGGCAGGCAGTGACAGAGTATTGTGGCACTCAGCATCACAACACTCACATCCCTTTGTGAATGTGGGCCTTAGACTCTTACTGATAAAAGCAGTGTCCCCTTCAAGAAAAGTGTCCAAAAATAGCGAACAAATGCGTTTCTTCATGCTAAGGCAACATATCTGTGGCTACTTAAACTTGGTTATACTTTTTATAAGTACAAACCAGTCAGAAATGTAGATGGGGCACATCTACCAGGGAGTTTGCTGTAAACTTCTAGAAAGTAAAAAGAAAATGGGACTAAGATTGTTAAATTCCAGTCACTGGACACTTTAAAAAACAAAACAAAACAAAAAAGATTTCAGATAAACCTATCGCTGCTTATCCCAGAATTGCATTAATCCAGTGATGAGCACTTTCACAGACCCCCAGAACATGTTGGTATGTTAAGTAGTGTCTTAACTTTTCTTTTTTTTTTTCCCAGTGATTTTTAAATCAATTTGTTTAAACTGTCAGCAAGGGGATTCGAGTATCAGAAGTTTTGTCTCATGGTAAAATGACTAAGTATTAAAAAAAAAGTTCTTGGGTATAGGCCTGTAGAGTTTCCTGCTATTTCAGTTAGCACCTTATGCTAAGAGCACTACAGTTAACCTTAGATAAACTGACCTAATTTTTTTTTTTTTTTTTGTTATTTAAGTACTGCTCGGGGTTGGGAGAAGTTTGAGAAAGGCCTGCATCAGTTTTGGTTTTGAAGCTCTTTAGAAAATCTAAAGATTGTTGTTTTGGGTCATCAAGATCCCCAGAAACTTTAAGGTTTTAGACCAGGGGTGGGGAACATTTTTTCTATCACTGGCCATTGACCCACAGAAAAAAAATCAATCACAGGCCACACACAAGCAACTTAATTTAGGGGTTTGTTTTTTTTAAGAGAGAGAGAGAAATATAAAATGTTCAACTCACCCACCCGCAGGGGTGCAGAGGCTTGGGACTTCCCCCAACGCGGCAGGGTGAGCCGGCACTCATGGCTCCAGGGCCACGGGGGCACTGACACTTGTCGCGGGCCAGCTGAAATTAAGCAACGGGTCGGATCTGGCCTGTGGGCCATAGGTTCCCAATCCCCGCCCCTGTGTTAGACCTTATCTGCCCCAGTTACAGGCATCAGTGTAGCTGCTGCACCAGTGTAACCCTAGAGAGTAAGAACACTGTTTATGGGAGTATAACTTATCCCTGCTTGAAATTGGGGCTTTACCAGTCTCCTTTAGGAGTTCACAGCAGTGCAGTACAACCCAGGCGGCAACCGAAGCAAATCGCCAGTGTGGACAAGACCTTAGCTATCGTCCACTCTATCCCCTGCTATCTTACTCTGCACAGCGCATTAATCACATAAAGAAGGCTGAGTGGCAGCACCTTCTTCAAGGCAATAGCTGAAATGCCATGATTGTGGCTCTGGCTGGCCTGCAGCGGTTCTTAATTTAGTTGCTTTAACTTTCAAGCTTTGTTAAGTTTAAATGGACAAGTCTATTTTTAGCTTAGTAAGAGGCCTCTTTAATTATAGCTGCAGGTGTTTTTAGTCTTTAAAGTTTTTTGCAACTTGTTCACAACATGCTTTACTAAGCTGCTGGTATGTGTTCTGCCTTGGGGAATGATGAATCTGGTAATGCTGGTCTTTTGGGTACTTTGTATTTTTGGCAGGATCTGTCCTGCGGAGTTGTTTGTTTTCTGGAGAGTGCCAGCTGTTAAAAGTTTTGATTGTTGAAGACCTCTAAGCCTCATAAGTGATGCCACTGCCTGCAGTTGAGCCTATGATAGATTGATACTCCTGGGGAGCATTTGTTCAGATCACTAGACAGATTGTAGCAGTCAAGATGGAGATTGTATGAAGAACTAGTGGACTTGTTATATTAAATGTAAAAAGAACGTGTGTTAATGCAACATTAAGATTGCACAGTGGAGAAAAAAATCACTAAAGTCAGACAATGCAAAGTTAAAATTCCTTAAAATCATTAATTCAGTCACATTGTCCATCACATATCAAAAACTTCTGCAAGTCAGAAATGAGAAAGGACTACTATGTCAGTGCAGAATTGTTCTTTATAAGTATAGTACCTTTTCTGGTGTTTTGCCCAAACTAATTTTAAATGCCCAAATGATGGGACTTCTGCCACTTCTTTCTCGAGATTATTCCACAGCCTAATAGATCTTAACAGGAAAAGCTTTTTTGTAATATTCACTTAAACATTTCCTTGTTATACTCCCTTGTACCACCCCTAAACAACTATTTTCTATCCTCAGTGTTACAAACTTATCTCACATTAGTCATCTCTTACTCAAGCTATACATATTTAGCTCTTTTCAGCTTTCCTGGAGTCAATTACTCCAGCACTGAGAGCATTTTTGTTGATCTTTTCTGAATGAACTCCAATTTGTCAGTTTCTGTCTGGTAATATGGTGCCCACAATTCAATGCACTATTCCAGACAGTTCCAACAGAGCTGTATAAAGGGGCTCTATTAGCCCCTCTTGATCCATGATGTCATCCCTATGTCATTTATCATTACCTTTTATTGACAGCCTTTAGTGTGCCCCATACACTAAACACCACATTTAATCAAAATCAAAGCAAGAATAGAAAATATGATGCGTACTTCACATTTGTATAGAAATGGTAACGTTGCTGCTCAAATTAACTTCTGCATTTCCTGATTCTGAGTACTTTTAAGTCTGCAATCTTAATGTTTTATTAGCATTTTGAGTATGAACGCAAGTCTTAAATTTGAATCCATGATCTTCTGGCAAAATAGACCTGAGCGACATTGAGATCAGAAAAGAAATTGTCCTTTGTACTGTACAATGAAGTGAAAAAAATACAGCTTTATTCTATAGCATAGATTCTTTGTATTCTGCTTAACACCACTACACAATTCAGGTCAAGAAATAGAACATTCATTACCAGCATTCAGAGTTGTGTGGAAAAATACAAGAACAGAGGACCACCCTTTCTTACTGCAAACCAGAAAATAACAATGTTTTCCTCTGATCTGATTTGTGGCTGGTACATTAATCTCAGATAAGTTATTCAACTGAGCTCAAAGGCAGGTCTATGAGGACACCACAGTAGGTAAAGAATTTCACATTGCTGAAAATCCAGTTTGCAGAATATTAGTCATCTTTCACTGCCTTTGGTGTATGCAGTTGTAACATGATGCTTCTCTTCAGTGATGTAATGCTAGCTTTTTATAGTGCTTTGTCGCTATGTGACTTGACATGGCTTTGCCAAAACTCAGAACCCTGCTCCCAGAAGGGAAAGCAAGGCCAGGGAAAAGAATTACTGTGATGAACAATGATGTTTCAGCCCCAGCAGAAATAAAATTACCTTACAGTAACTTTGGGATGAGCTGTCCATATAGATTTCACTTATGGTGCACATATGCCCCATGCATGAGAAATTGGATTTTTTTGGGCCTTCCCTGTGCCCCCAGGTGTTTTCACACCCCTTTCCCCCCCTCACCCCAAAGGGCATAAAGGTCAGAGTGGGCCCAACCATCTCTCAGTTCTTTCATCAATATAACTCTGCAGAAGCAGAGAAGGAAGGCGGGTCAATTAATCCACATGGACAACACATCTCAAAGAATCACAGTTACTGTAAAGCAACCATTCTGCTTTGTGTGATCATCACATGGATTCCACTTCTTGTGACTAGCAAGCAGGGACCTCATACTCAGGAGGTGGGTGCTCAGAGTCCTATTTAAACAAGGATTGCAGGACAGCTCTGCCGAAACAGACGCCAGATCTTGTGGCCTCAACTTGGAATAGTGCTGGGTAAAAATGTGGGCTGATTGCCATGTAGCCGCCTTGCAAATTTCTGAAATAGGGATACGTCTTAGAATGAGCTCTAACCTATATAGATGGAGATAATCTAATTAAATACCCATTTAGACAGCCTTTGAATGGATACTGTCTGACCCTTAGTCTTATGTGCAAATGTTACAAACACTCTGGGGGAGCTCCTGAAGGGCCTTGTCCAGTCCAAATAGCATGAAAGAGCCCTGACCCTCCATCTAGGATGTGCAGTTTGGCTTTCCCCTGGTTTGAGCAGGGCTTGGGGAAGAAAACTGGCAGGTGAATCAGTCTTTATGGAACACCATGAGGGCTTGAATTTCCACAACTCTCTTAGTGGATAATATGGCTCCTAAAAGTGTGCTCTTCATAGACTGGTTATATAAAGAACAGGTCATTAGGGTTTCATCTCTGCAGAAGCTCTGGGATCTGGTTTGCTTTCTCCTTGCGACTGGTGTATAAATGCCCAGAGAGCAGAGCATGGCTCCGAATCCTTTAAAGAATAAATGGAGAACTTCATCTGTCCAAGCATTAAATAGCTCACAACTTTCAAACAGGAGGTCCTCAACGATAGTTTGGCCCAGTGTATTCCTGAAGACTGGAGCCATGAAGCCCTGTGCATTGCAATAGAAGTGGACACTGAACACACGGCCATATCAGGTGCATATAGAACAGACTGCAGGGATGTTTGGGCCACTAACTGCCCCTCAGACACTAGAGATCTTAGTTCCTCCTTCTGATCTTGTGGAAGCTTCTCAATGAATTGGGACATCTGGAGATTAGTTAAGGAGTAGATCTTACTGCTGACTAAATCAAGCTTCTTAGATCCTTACTTCTATGAGTCAGCTTTGGATATCCCTGTTGTTTAGATCTTTCATGTACAACTGCCACCACTAGTGACCTAGGGATGGATGAGTATAAATATATTCAATTATGTTAGAGGGAACTGGATATTGCTAGCTGGCTCCTTTGGAAGTAGGTGCCACTAATGTTAAAGTCTGCCACAAGTCCTTAGCCAGTTCTAACAAGCCTTCATTAATGGACATGGGAGGCCAAAGTGAGGTATCTTGTAATTTGTATGACTTTTTTTGTATCACCTCCAGTGGAATTTCTAGAGTATCTACCATGTGTCACGCTGTCCGGAGTGACTCACAACTATGAGTGCCAATCTTGGGCCAGACCGTCAGAAAACAAGGGCAGACATCCCATGCTGGTGGTATGTTCTATAATTAGATTTCACCAAGTCAGTAACAAATGTGAACTCCTGGATCACTTACCATGGAGTCACAAACAGTCCCCCTCTTAGCCTCTCCAGTCTACCTTGCCACCCAGACAAACTGAACTTTGTGATAAAAGGTTATTAAAACCAAAAATTATCACACCACACCAGATATCTCCCAGTCCCAAGAGACCAGTCACTTATCCCAGATCAATTGATACTCCAGATCTCACAGCAAAGACAACACTGGCAGCCAATTCTTAGTAAACTACTATAGGTTTATGAGCTAAGCAAAAAGAATGAGAGTTATTGAGAGGTTAAAGCTGGTTAAATATAACAGTTAAATCATAGCTTATAACTCCAAATAGCAGCAGTGATGTAACAGACTGCCAGTTTCCCAAAAGTCTTTTCCAGGGCTACCCAGAATAATTCTGGGGATCTCTATCTTCTCAACCAGTTATTCTGCCCTGTTAGAATCCAAACAGTTTAGAGATGAACGATCTTTCCTTGTGTCCATATTTATATCTTCTCACAGAAGACACACTGACTGTCTCTCTACCCACTGGGTGAGGAATGCATTTAAACTTTTGACCTCCAAATGGTCACTTGCTTGAAATTAGCATTATCTGTTAAAGTTCTTCAGTCTTCATTAGCATTTCACAAGATTTCTTTGATGGGTAACTTAGTTGCAAGGGTATTTACCATGTAAATGTTCAGGATTGCATTATGACAGGAATAGATAAGTGAAAACAATACAAGTAACATCCCACTAGTTTTATGAAGTTTAAACATCCCAAAACACTCCTACATTTACAATTGCTTTGATGTAATACACAAGTGCATTTACCTGAATAAAACTCTAGCATGACCTGGTCAGCCAGCATCACACCATACACCTTCCAAGTTCTTGCAAGGACATGAAGTCATCTGGCTGGCTAAGAATAGCAGGAGCAACTGCCTCATCTGAAGGAAAAAACTGCTGTTGAGAACAACTGATCTTCCATCTCCTGTTCTTCCTCACGGTCACGTTCTGGCTGTTGCAGACTGTGGGACTGCATTACCTGACCTGTAGAGCAGAACTAAGGTGCTTGTAGGGGAGGAAGAGGCAGGAGAGAGAGGCTGCATATCTCAGGGAGGCAACATTGCATACTGTAATTATATGAATCTGCAAGCCATAGCATTTTATTGGGTAGAGTAAGTCCTGCCTGTGTTCATCCCTGCAGTAATGGCTCCTTCCTACCTCTCTCATATGACAGCTAGATGGAGGAGTTCGTCTGCTCTGCCAGATCTCTTAGATGAAGACTGTGCCCAGGAGCTCAGAGTGGAGCCACGGCTCATCAAGCCGCTTGTCAAAAGAGACTGAGAAGGCTTAGCAGGATTTTTAGCCTCAGGCACTGAAGAGGCCCTCACTGAGCACTCTAGAAGAAAAGCTTGAGACAGGATTCCCCAGCTTTCTGCACCCTCTTGGGAAAGAAGCAGCAGACTAAACACCTATGAAGCTTATGTTGCTCACCCAGGCATTAGAGGCACCTGGAGTGCCCATCATTGAATGATACAACAGCCTCACAAGAGGGACAAGTTTTGAATCCGAGGGATTTCGTCTCAGCCATAGCGGTTCAATACCAGTACTCAGTACTAACCTAATCTATGTTTTTATATATACAGTGGATGCCACTTAGTAGCAATCCTGATATTTTTTACCTACATTTACTTCTTGTAAGGACAATTGTAGTATGATGTTGTATAATTGTAGTACTATAGTGTGTACGTGTACACACACACACACCTTTTTTTGTTCTACATACACATGTCATGTAAATGGCTGGCAGGGAGTGATGTTAGCATCTGAATATGAACAAAATACCATTTTATTTCAGCAGCCTATGCAGTGTAAGTTTACAGTATTCAAGGAAACTATTGTATGTTTGGAAAAAGAAAAGGAGTACTTGTGGCACCTTAGAGACTAACCAATTTATTTAAGCATAAGCTTTCGTGGGCTACAGCTCGCTTCATCGGATGCATAGAATGGAACATATAGTAAGAAGATTATATAAATATATACACACACACACACACACAGAAGTTGGAAGTTGCCATACAAACTGTAAGAGGCTAATTAGTTAAGATGAGCTATTATCAGCAGGAGAAAAAAAATTTTTGTAGTGATAATCAAGATGGCCCATTTAGACAGCTGACAGGAAGGTCTGAGGATACTTAACTTATGGAAATAGATTCAATATGTGTAATGACCCAGCCAAACTCCCAGTCTCTATTCAAACCCAAGTTAATGGTATCTAGTTTGCATATTGATGCAAGCTCAGCAGTTTCTAGTTGGAGTCTGTTTTTGAAGCTTTTCTGTTGCAAAACTGCCACCCTTAAATGTCTACATATTTATTCAAGTGACACCATCATAGGACCTAATCACATTAGCCACGTCATCAGGGGCTTGTTCACCTGCACCTCTACCAATGTGATATATGCCATCATGTGCCAGCAATGCCCCTCTGTCATGTATGCTGGCCAAACAGGACAGTCTCTACACAAAAGAATAAATGGACACAAATCTGACATCAGGAATTATAACATTCAAAAACCGGTCAGAGAACATTTCAACCTCTCTGGCCACTCAGTAAAAGATTTACTAAATGGGACATCTTGATTATCACTACAAAAGTTTTCTTCTCCTGCTGATAATAGCTCATCTTAACTAATTAGCCTCTTACAGTTTGTATGGCAACTTCCAACTTCTCTGTACGTGTGTGTGTATATATCTTCTTACTGTATGTTCCATTCTATGCATCCAATGAAGTGAGCTGTAGCCCAAGAAAGCTTATGCTCTAATAAATTTGTTAGTCTCTAAGGTGCCAAAAGTACTCCTGTTGTTTTTGTGGATACAGACTAATACGGCTGCTACTCTGAAACCTATTGTATGTTTGGATTTGTCATGTTAATTTTTTAACATTGTATTAAACAAAAATTAATACACAAATGTATTTCAATGCCATGCTTCTTTAACTACAGTCTATTCTTGTTCCATACTGGTACACATATAATGTGCACTTAAAAATGGGGGCCTATCACTTATTGGCACCTTTCCAATAATGGCACATTTTTGCCAGGAACCAAGAAATTGCTAATAGACATCCACTGCAATTTATTCATTTGTTTATTTTTAGCCAATGGGCTTAACAAAAAGAATTATTCCCTAACTCCACTTATTAATGAACTGTACTAACTAGCATAATAACTAAGGCCATGTCTGTACTACCCACCGGATCGGCGAGTAGTGATTGATCTATCAGGGATCGATTTATCGTGTCTAGTGTAGATGCGATAAATCGATCCCCGATCGCTCTGTTGTCAACTCCAGAACTCCACCACGGTGTGAGGCGGAAGCGGAGTCGACAGGGGAGCGGCGGCCGTCGATCCCGCGGCACGAGGATGCGAAGTAAGTGATTCTAAGTCGATCTAAGATACGTCTACTTCAGCTACGCTATTCTCATAGCTGAAGTTGCGTACCTTAGATCAATCACCCCCTAGTGTAGACCAGGCCTAAGTAATTGCAAAGTGTGTAGAATAAGCTGCTACTGCAAAGATTCCATTTAGCTGCCACAGGCAATAAGAAGGAACTAAGGGATGGTTGGGCCCATTTCACCTTTTATGCCTTCAGGGGACTGGGGTGTGAGGACACACAGGGCACAGACACAGTCCCAACTGACATTGCCTGCCAAAGAATCTGATCTTGCATGCCTGGAGTGGATCCCACTTCTCATGCACATGCATGTGAACAATCACTGTTGAATAACGAGGTCTTATTTTGAGACAAATATTACTACTTCTATTTTCAAAGAAACTCTGCTGTAATTTGCTATAAAACTTTTTCGTGCCTCTCTTTTCTTTACCCATCATATATTGAATGCTGTAACTTTCTACTTGTTAAAGGTGTGTATTGGATGTCAGAATACATTCATGTTACCACAGGACTGGATAATGCACTAATATACTGCACCCTTCACTGTGGCATCTGGGCACTAAATATTGTCCTCAGCTAGGAAAGTACATCTCCCATGTATTTTATCCGAGGGCAGAATCTGGCCCACACAGACTTGAAATACTTGGCTTGAGTTATGGATCCACAAGGCCATTCCCTTTATTTTGGCAATCAGGAAACAGAATATATCCAATGAAGGGGTTTGCATAGGAACTTACGAGTCTATACACTACAATTCTGGAGCCTTAAAATTATACCTGTCCTGTAGGATGACAGTGTCTCTGACCTCCCCTCTTTTTAAAAAAAAATTAGAACCCAAGAATTCTGTATTATTGCAGATTTCTCTTTGTGGTGCAGGAATCACATGCTGGACAGAAAGAATTTTAAAGTTTTTTGATGATGTATTGATACATCAGCTTTAGAAAGGAAGAGTGGTCTTATGTGACTTTGGAGATCTAGGTTCAACCCCCTGGCTCTGCCACAGACTTTCTCGGTGACCTTGGGCAAGTCACTTTCTCTCTTGGTTTCAGGTTTCCATCTGTGCAATAAGGATACCACCTCCTTTGTCCCTCATGTCTATTTAAAGTGGAAGCAGGGATTGTCTCTTATGTGCAGATGTACAGGGCCCACCACAATAGATCCCCAGTCTCACCTGGAGGCTCTACACTCTACTGTAATACAAATCATCATCATGCTGAAACAAACAGGTCCACTCTTGAAAAGGAGTGTCTGGAACAGGCACAATGAGTTGTTTAATATCTCTTATAACAACATTTGTTTATAAGCTTAGTTCGTGGCATGAAAGAGGGTGCATAGGTTTCCCATGAAATAGATACCTTTGGAACCTATGCATCAAATGGCATGGGACACCAGCTTTTCTGAGATCAACCCTGAGCTAGCACCGACACTGAGCTTTAAATTAACCCTGTAATAATATATAACACTTCTCATTTTCTAAAATTAGCTAATTCATCCTCACAACATCCCTGTGAAGTAGCTACAATCCGCACTTTACAGATGGGGAAACTGAAGTACAGAGAGATTAAGTGTTGAATTTGAACTGATGAGTTTTTGATTCTCAGGACACACTAGGTCTCTCTCAACTGCTCTGGAAATTAAGACTTCTACTCAGTGGATAACACTGCTGGTTCAGATGTAGGCTTCTTAGAAAAACCGTTCTGAATGCTGTGCACTGAGTAGCGTTTATAACAGTACTGGCTATAATAGAGACTCAAACTGTATGTATAAACAAAACAGTAAGAGGACCAAAAAAATGGTTCCAGGGCTGAACAGCAGAGTACAAGAAGCAGCTAGAGTCAAAAAGACATGTTAAAAATTGGAAGTCAAATCCTATCGAGGAAAATCATAAGGAACAAACTCTGGGAAGTGAATTATAATTAGGCAGGATAAAAAGGGTAACTACCAAAAGACACCAAAATCAGTGCTGTTCAATATATTCATAAATGATCTGGGAAAATTTGTAAACAGTGAGGTGGCAAAGTTTGCAGACAATACCAAATGACTCAAGATAGTTAAGTCCAAAGTTGACTGTGAAGAGTTAAAAAGGGGTCTCACAAAACTGGGTGGCTGGGCAACAAATTGGCCGATTAAATTCAGTGTTGATATACGCAAAGTAATGCACATTGGAAAACATAATCCCAGCTATACAACATGATGGGATCTAAATTAGCTGTCATCACCCAAGAGAGAGATACTGAAGTCATTGTAGATAGTTCTCTAAAAACATCTGCTCAGCATGCAGTGGCAATCAAAAAAATCTAACAATGATAGGGACCATTAGAAAAGGGATAGATAATGATACAGAAAATCTCATAATGCCACTGTATAAATCCATGGTATGTCCACACATTGAATACTACATGCAGTTCTGGTCGCCCCATCTCAAAAAAAAGTTATATTAGAACTGGAAAAAGTACAGTCAAGAGCAACAAAAGTGATTAGGTGGGTGGAACAGCTTCCATGTGAGGAGACCCTGGGACTGAGTCTTCCATATCAGGAAAGACAGAGACTGTTCAGCTTAGAAAATAGATGCCTAAAGGGGCAGATACGATAGAAGCTATAAAATCATGACTGGGGTGGAGAAAGTAAGTGTTATTTACTCCATGACACAAGAACCAGGGGTCACCCAACAAAGTTATCAAACAAATATAAGTACCACCTCTTCATACAATGTACAGTCAACCTGTGGAACTCATTGCCAGGGGATGTTGTGAAAGCCAAAAGTACAATTGGGTTAAAAAAAGAATTAGATAAGTTCATGGATCACTTGATAAATTGCTCTGTTCTGTTCATTCTCTCTGAAGCATTTGGCACTGGCCACTATCAAAAGACATGATACTGGGTTAGGTGGACCACTGGTCTGTCCCAGTATGGCCACTCTTATGTTCTAGAGCTGGATGAAAAAAGTATTAAAGTTAGACAAATGCTTTCATCCAAATTTCAAAGGAAAATGGCTGAAATTTCTATGACAATTTCATCCAATTTTTAACCAGTTCTATGATACACTGAAAAAAAAAGTGAACTTTAAATTTCAAAGGCCCCTGCCCCCATTTCATATTTTGGTGAAAACTGCAAACATTTTCATGAATTTTCAACCAGCTCCAATGTTTACCTTTGTGTGTTTTGTCACAAAATTTGCACTGTGGTTTTGCTTCACAAATTTCTGAAATGCAATATCAATTTATCATATGGTCATTTGATGTGATTAGGGAATAGATATGCTTATGAATGCAATCTCTTTTTAACTTCAAAAGGAAATACAGTTAGTCTGATCTTCAGTCATTTGTACTTTGAAAATTCTATCTAAAGGAAGAAAGTGACTAAAAGTTCAGGAAACTGAGAATGAGGAGAAGGGAACACACACTCAAGAGGTGAGCAGGTCTGTACAATGCCTAGAGGATTAAGCAGTATCTACAATTTATTGTCTTCTCTGCGACATGTCTAGAATTTTGCCCTTGAGGTAAATGAAGAACTTACAACAACAAGGCAATTATTATCTTGTGGCACACACAAGCATGCTCGGCATCTCTCAGTACAGATAAGAAAACAGGGTCCCTTCCTCAGAGAACTTTTTATTTAATTTTAATCTAGACATTAATATTGAAGATTTACATAGGACATCTCTAAAAAAGGAGGACTTGTGGCACCTGAGAGACTAACAAATTTATTTGAGCATAAGCTTTATAAATTTGTTAGTCTCTCAGGTGCCACAAGTCCTCCTTTTCTCTTTGCGGATACAGACTAACACAGCTGCTATTCTGAAATAGGACATCTCTGTGGTAGCGCAGCCAGGGCAGGGGACTGAATTGATCATCGTAAGCGCTACAGGGGAGGCTTTTTTGTCATTGACCAGCCTAGACCTATGATCAAAGCTCTCAGAAAAGTGTGGTAACACTTGACTCCGCTTTTGTGCAGGTGTAAATGGATGCACATGGTGCAGGACAGGAAGGAAACTGGGCCTGTGAGCCTGCAAGCCAAATAAGACTGAATGAAGAAGTTCAGATGTTTATTTTACCATTAGCACCCCAAGGGTCAAGTAGCTCTGCATTTCTCTCCTTTTTTTAATTAAAAAAAACAGGTTAATTGAATGCAAAAATATAAATAATGCCATAAACTAGGTTACTGCAGCACTCAAAAATGCTCAAAAGTCAAGAAATTCCATAAATTAAAGTCAATCCCACAGCACTAATTTGAGCACAATGCACAGCTGAGGTGGAGCCAACTGGGAGCCTTATTCAAACAATCATTTCTCTCTCCACTGCGTGCAATTGCATAGCAGTGTTCCAGTGCTGATGTTTATTACTCTCGTTGATTATGCTCCGTGAACAGCTAATGAGATGAGATCTTACTAGAGCAGAGGGTGCTATTGTTTGTGTTGCAGTGTTATTGTGTGCGTGACTGTAATGTGAACAGGACTGAGTGCTGATAGGAAGGCAATTCAATTTCATGATTCTTGAAAGGATAATCAAAATGTGCATCTGTTTTCTATATAATTTATCAGTTCTGCAAATAATTTCAGTAATGACAAACTGCATTTTTAAACCAGGATATTCTCAGTCACAGTGTTCCAAATTTTGTACTCCTGGGGGAATTCCATGCCAAAAAATTAAAAATTCTGCACACAGTATTTTAAAATTCTGCATATTTTATTTGTCAAAGTAATACAATATAATCATACCTGTTTCAATTCTTTATTTCAAAATACCTGTCAGAAAATATGTCTGAAACAATACAGACAACGAAAAAGTTTCCCCCAGGAGTAGCGAGTTAAAGAAATCCCTTGACAACCCAGTTCCTGTTTCTCTTTTATGCTTTTGTTAAGTGCCCGAGTCTGGGTGTGTCACGTGCCAGCTGGGCACAACTTGGGGGAAAACACTGCCACTCTGGTCTCAGACACCCACACACCCTCACCCCCAGAGCTCAGCCACAGGACACCCCCTGGCCCAGACACCTGCAGCTCCTCCTCCCCAGAGCCCAGCCACAGGATGCCCTCCAATTCAGATGCCAGCACCCCCTGCCCCCGAGAGCCCAGCCGTGGGGCGCCCTAACAGCCCAGACACCCGCACCTCCTCCTTCCAGAGCCCAGCCTCATGGCACCCCCCAACCCAGATGCCCACACCCCCCAACCTCCCATGGCACCCACCTGCACCCCCTACATTCCCAGAGCCCAGCCATGAGGTGCCTCCCCACAGCTCAGAAACCCACACCCTCTACCACCCACAGCCCACGGATCCAGAGAGAGAAAGAGCCTGATGCTACGTCCTGGGCCTACAGAGATTTTCCTGCATGCTGCCTCCTCCTTTCAGGACATGCTGGGAACTGCAGCTGCCAGAACCCTCCAGCTTCCCCTACCCCTGGGCAGTATCCTGTATTTGTGAGCTGGAGAGGCAGACTCTGTGGGTCCAGCAGCCCCTAGTGGTGGTCAGCAGCTTCTGCAGCATCAATTCTGCAGGGAAAAATGAAATTCTGCTCAGAACATTAATTCTACACTAATTCTGCATTGTGCAGTGGTGAGGAATTCATAGAATCATAGAATATCAGGGTTGGAAGGGACCTCAGGAGGTCATCTAGTCCAACCCCCTGCTCAAAGCAGGACCAATCCCCAATTAAATCATCCCAGCCAGGGCTTTGTCAAGCCTGACCTTAAAAACTTCTAAGGAAGGGGATTCCACCACCTCCCTAGGTAACGCATTCCAGTGTTTCACCACCCTCCTAGTGAAAAAGTTTTTCCTAATATCCAACCTAAACCTCCCCCACTGCAACTTGAGACCATTACTCCTTGTCCTGTCATCTTCTACCACTGAGAATAGTCTAGAACCATCCTCTTTGGAACCACCTCTCAGGTAGTTGAAAGCAGCTATCAAATCCCCCCTCATTCTTCTCTTCTGCAGACTAAACAATCCCAGTTCCCTCAGCCTCTCCTCATAGGTCATGTGTTCCAGACCCCTAATCATTTTTGTTGCCCTTCGCTGGACTCTCTCCAATTTATCCACATCCTTCTTGTAGTGTGGGGCCCAAAACTGGACACAGTACTCCAGATGAGGCCTCACCAATGTCGAATAGAGGGGAACGATCACGTCCCTCGATCTGCTCGCTATGCCCCTACTTATACATCCCAAATGAAGATTAAGGAAGGAAGATTTTCTTGCTTCCCTTGGAGGTCCTCCTCTCCAGATCTTATTATATTGTCATTTGAATGCTCTCATAATGCGAGCAAGACCCTATTTTGCAAAACACTGTATGCACGCCCAGTGAGAGACCATTCCTGCCCCCCAAGACATCACACTTAAGAGTGTAATGGGACTTTTTCATTAACCTGAATGGGACCAGATTCAAGCCCTAAGTAGACAAGATAAACAAAAAGGTGGGAGAGAACTTTTCCTAGTTCATAAGGATACTGCTAAAAAGCATTTCTGACTTCAGAAGGCACCAAATGGCCTATACCCTGAGATCTACCAAGGATTTATTCCCATACCATAAATCAGTTAGTGCAAACACTGATCAAACACTTTTATATTTATCTGACATACAGAACTTAATTGAGGACTTCGAGCCGACAACTATTTCATGGAGACAATTTTTGGTAAATGCTAATGCACTTATCTTTTACACAGAGAGCTTTCACTGCTCCAGATGGGTGCCATTTAGCTGGTATTTTACATGAGTAGAGGGATAAAGTTCCAATGTTCCAAATGGCACATACGGGATCACAGAGAGGAAAAAGAAAAGGTATGAACATCTGCCCTCAAATGGTACAATTGTGCCTATTGTTTCTGTACCAAGCTACACCCCAGAGTAAGGGGCAATGCAGAGTTGCATTGCCCCATGGGAAGCACTCTGAGACTTCCCAGCATGCCCACAACCAGAGGTTTGCTTGGGCCTAATTGCTAAATCCAACCCAGACCTGAACAACATCTAAGCCTGCTTGGCTTGACCTGACCTGACCCGACCCTGACAGGGTCAAGTCCTTTTCTGCCCCTCGCCCCCGCATCTGAGTCAGCACCACCACCACCTCCTGCTTGTGGTGTTGGCACGGCGACGTGGCCTGCTCCTGCGCCATTCCTGCTCAGCACTCTCACTCTGCACCACACAGCGCAGGTGGCGGCAGAGAACAACAGGAGCAGGGAAGGAGGAGGAGAGCTGAACCACAAAGGGGTCCAGTTGTTTTCCCACCCAGCCCGGACCTGAAATGTTTAGTCAGGTACCATTGCAGGGTTCTACCCACAACCCTGGTGATGGGTGTTGTATAAAAAAAACCCTCAAAAAAACAGATTTACAGGGTGCATTGTACTAAATCCCTACGTGGCCAGCCAGCTGTAATGGCGGGTGCACGGAGGACGGGGGGAAAGAGGGTAGAGTCATGCACTGACCCCTCCCCTTTTTGTGCCATGCAGCACCAAGGGAGTAAAGGGAGCCGTTGTCAAGTTCTCCTGGGCCCAGGGATGGGCATTCTGATTGGCCCTCAGGTAGATTACAAAAGAGGCGGGAGGTATGAGAAGTGATAGGAAGCTCTTTGTCCAGGCAGAATCTGGCCCCTAAAACTACTAAATACCCCTCTTGGCATTTTGAAAATGCCCCACGGGATTTCGAAAATATTCTTAGATTAACTATTTACAAAGCCTTCTCTATAAGGCACAGTATTTATCAAGTGTAAAATAATGCCATGGTGAATCTTCAAAGGCTTGACTGGTTAGGAGGAATTAAATGCCAGTTCAAGATCTAGACAGATTGTTTAATTACAGTGACCCGTTAATCCCCCCCCGCCCCCGAAGAATGAAAGCCATCCTTTCACTTTTTTCTTTAATCCCTTTGAAGCGCTCCTCAACTGTGATAAATTTTATATTCTTACCAAATAATTTCTCCTTCACTTAGAGTAAGCATGAATAATTTGTTCTTGCTAATTTTCTATTTTTTATTACTAAAACTTCTAAAACAGGAATTAAGTCTTTTATTCAAGCTGAGTAGGCAAGATGAAAGCAGCTTTTTATTTTGTAATTTATTTATTTTTAGGTGGCAGTGCACACAGATAACATGCTGCATTTTTACCAGCATGCACCAAGATCCAGAGCTGATTGGGGAGGAAAAGAAATTAAATTATCTTAAAAAGCTAAAAATGAAATAAAGAGCAAGAAGTTGCTTCTAGTTGCATAGAAACAGATGTCTTGGAGTATTGTGTTTGTAACCGAGAAGAAAAAATTTGCATGAAGCAAACAAACCGAATAACCACGGAAAGCACTAACTATTTTTTTCCACTTATGCCTGCAATTACACTGCATTTTGAAGTACTAGGGCACATAAAATTGATGGAAAATTTAAAAAGTATACATCTGTATTTGATTCCTTGCCTTGCCTGTAGTTAAAGTAAAATACTGCTTTGGCAACTGTTTCATGATTTAAAGCAGAGATTTAAATGTCCTACCTAAATGAAAAAATTATTACTGCATGTTGAGCTCAGATCTCATGCTCAATGCTGTACAAAGTCCCTGCCCCAAGGAACTTACAACCTAGTACAGACAATACAGTTCATACACATGACATACCAAGAACAGTATGAGCTTGAGATGATTTAAGAATCTGGCCAGGAGGCTGTGCGGAAAAATCAGAAGTGTAGGACTGGAAAGGACCTCAATAGATAATCTAGTCCAGCCTCCTGCACTCAAGGTAGGCCTATGTAATAACTAGACCATCCCTGACAGGTGTTTGTCTAACCTGCTTTTAAAAATCTCCAATGATGGAGATTCCACAACCTCCCTAGGCAATTTATTCTAGTTCTTAACCAGCCTGAGCATTAGGAAGTTTTTCCTAATGTACAATCTAAACCTCCCTTGCTGCAATTTAAGTCCATTGCTTCTTGTCCTATCCTCAGAGGTTAATGAGAACAATTTTTTCACACTCCTCTTTGTAACGGTCTTTTATGAACTTGAAAACTTATGTCCCCCATCAGTCTCTTCTTCTCCAAACTAAGCAAACCCAGTTTTTTCAATCTTTCCTCATAGGTCATGTTTTCTAAACTTTTAATTATTTTCGTTGCTCTCTGGACTTTCTCCAATCTGTCAACATCTTTCCTGAACTGTGGCACCCTGAACTGGACACAATACTCCAGCTGAGGCCTTATCAGCATGGAGCAGAGTGGAAGAATTACTTCTTCTGCGATTTGAAGAGAGGGAGGTTTGGCACATGAGAAGAGAAACTTCTAAGCATCAGAAGGGATAACTGGGAAGACAACATGAAAGAGGGAACTCACTTCCACATCCTTTGTCCAAAGTAACCTAAATGATGTGCAGGACCATCCCTAGGGTGGGTGCGGGACCCAGGACATTAGAAACTCAGCACCTATCTGCCAGGGCGTGCTCCCCCCACCCCCATTCCACCCCTTCCCCCAAGGCCCCACCCCCACCCCGTTTCTTCCCACCCCACCTCTTACCCACCCTGTTCCGCCCCTCCCCCAAGGGTGCTGCACCCTCGCTCCTCCCATCAGTGCCTCCTGACACCACGAAACTGATCTGATCCGCAGCAGGCAGTAGGCGCTTGGAGGGAGGGAGAGGTGCTGATTTGGGCTCCTGCCAGCGGGCAGGAGGACTGGGGGAGGTTCTGGTAGGGGGGCTCCTTGTCACCCCCCCCCACCCGCCGCTCTCCTCCCCATTCATCTCCTCATCCTGCTCGCCTGTCCGCCTCACCTCCCCATCTGTGGGGCCCCCCAAAGCATGGGGCCCGGGGCAGTTGTCCCTATTCGTTGTACCTTAGGGACAGCCCTGATTATGTGACTCTCTGGGCATGCTGCAAAAGGCATCTATGTGGAAGGGGTTTTGGATAGGGTTGAAGTTGTGTTCCCGGAATGCCAAAGTTCAGAAAGGAGCCCTTTTAATGGGTAGTTGGCTGGCTGAGTTATTTGTTCCTCTGAATGTTTGTTTTAATGCTATTATGGGTTGAGACGGGTTTGGTCACAGAGACCCCCTTGGGACCTGATGTGCTGAAACTACCTCTGAGCCAGTTTTCTTTGTCAGCTTGGGACTCTAGAATCCTGTCTTGTTGAGCCAGACACACTAGCCGGCTGCAACACAGACCCAGGGTCTGAACCATGCCCCCAAAGCTGCAGCCTTAACTGAAAACAGCTCAGCAAGTACTCCTGTCTCCAGCACCCAGACACCCAGCTCCCAATGGGATCCAAACCCCAAATAAATCCATTTTACTCTGTATAAAAGCTTATACAGGGTAAACTCAAATTGTCCACCCTCTATAACGCGGATAGAGAGATATGCACAGCTGTTTGCTCCCCCAGGGATTACTCACTTACTCTGGGTTAATTAATAAACAAAAAGTGATTTTATTAAGTATAAAAAGTAGGATTTAAATGGTTTCAAGTAATAACAGACAGAACAAAGTAAGTTACCAAGCAAAATGAAACAAAGCATGCAAATCTAAGCCTAATACATTAAGAAACTGAATACATGTAAATCTCACCCTCAGAGATGTTCCAATAAGCTTCTTTCACAGACTGGACTCCTTCCTAGTCTGGGCCCAATCCTTTCCCCTGGTACAGTCCTTGTTAGCTCTAGCTCAGGTGGTAACTCGGAGATTTCTCATGACTGGCTGCCCCCTTTGTTCTGTTCCACCCCTTTTTATAGCTTTGGCACAAGGCGGGACTCTTGTGTCTCTCTGGGTCCCCACCCCTCCTCCTAAATGGAAAAGCCCCAGGTTTAAGATGGATTCCAGTACCAGCTGACATGGTCACATATCCTGTGAGACCCCAGCCTCCATTCTTCCTGGGCCTGACTCACAGGAATGCAAGAAGGCTTGCGAGTAAACAGAGCCAGTTCCAGGTGATTGATTCTGAAGCACCCTTCATGGCTTCCACTTAGCATGTTTACATCAGTGATGCAAGGTTGTATCTTATTCTCCTAACTCCAGACATAGAAATAATACATGCCAACAAATGGGATGAACACACTCAGATAAGATTTGTAATGATACCTTACAAGAGACCTTTGGAAGCATATTCCAGTTACATCATATTCACTCATTAGCATATTTCTATAAAACATATGGAGTGCAAATCACATGGGTATTATGTTGTTATAACATTAAATGTCAGGGTGCCCACAGCATCTTCTAAATTATTATTTAGATCTAATGAAATCAATGATAAGATGGTGAGTGGAAAGAAGATACTGTACAAAGGGGGAAGGCTTAGTTTAGAGAAGCAAAAATGAGGGCAGATAAGGATGTAGGAAGCAATGAGAGAGCAGAGAAGTAAAGAGTTATCCAGGGCCTGTGGTTGAGGATAAGAAGCGTGAATTTGGTGTTGACGGTGAGGAGAAGCCAGAGAAAGGGTTAAAAGAGGGGAACAGTATGATGGACTGGAAGGGAGCTCAGAGAGAAGGTAACAGCAGCAGTCAGAGTGGTAGATGTTCTCAGCATGGACTACAGCTCAGGGGGAAAAGATAGATTTAGGGAGATGCTTTCAGGGAATTTCTGTCGCTGCAGAATCCAACACCTGATCCCAGAAACAAACAAGAACTGCTCCAGTTTTCTCCATCTATACAATAGGTCAGAACAACATATCTGGCCCAAAACCTGTATGGTTATCACAGGATAAATTTGATACTGAGTAGTGGTTCTAGATTTCCTGGTCCTCCACAGTTACCAGAGAGGCTCAGGATATGTTGCAGAAGGGGCTTAATAAACAAGAGGACTTCCTGGCCTTGGAATTCTCTATTTGCAGTTTAAGGCATGGCTCTTTGTGTTTATGTTCCCGCACTACAGACACAGAAACGATCATGCAAAGCAGAAGGAAAAGATGTCAATGAAAAGCATATTTTGCCAAATGAGTGAAATGAAGGTGTCTGACCTAACGAAGAACGTTTCCACATATATTGTGGCACTGGTGGACTAGTTCAAAAATAACCAAAGAATTCTGCATCTATGCACGCAAGAGTCCAGCTCAGTGTAAATGAAAACATATGTGCATGTCATATTGGAATTCTGAATCCTAGCTAGGATGAATCAGTCTTGGGCACTGGGCACGCACTTCTCTGGAGAGGAGTATAAATCAGTCATCTATTAATACCTAGTTGCACAGCAATCAAATTCCTTTAGTGAAAGTCCACCTTTATTAGGCTTCAAGGACTTTGGTTTATAAGATGTTTTGTTACTGGACTGCATGTTCTCTAGTAACTGAAGAGGATGCCCATAGCTTATTGAAGATATGAGTTGAGGTTAACTAGACAGTTTTTAGAAAGGGTGAAAGAGGACTCATCATATAAATGCAACATGCTTTTGCTTTTAAAACAATGTTGCAGCTGCAGATAATGCCTTATAGTGTAAGGTTTGCTAACGCTAAGTTAAAAATAATAGAAAAGAAACAACTACAAGGCCAGACAAAATGTCCTGGTTGTTTAAGTTGCTAGGAATGCTTGTTAGAGACTGCAGAAAATAAACATTGTTGTAACCCATATAAGGAAGGCAGAGTATTTGTGTAAAGTTTTAATTGGCCAATGTGTAGTGCAGTAGCATTAAGTAATATAAAAGTGTGTGTAATGACCTGCTCTGATGTGCAGGGTTTGAGATTATATTCTCCCTGTACCTTGTTTGCAGCTGCAAATAAACTTTTCTGCTTCTCCACCCCCTTGTGATTATTGAGTGAAACTCACCGGGTAATGAACCCCTGCTGTTTTGCCTCTCGGCACTGGGTGCCGGCAACAGCTGGGTAGGGAAGGCTGTGCCTCCCCAAAACAGCCTGGCCCCCGCCTCCTATCTGCCCCCTCCCACTTCCCTCCCCCTTACTGCCCCCCTCAGAACTCCCCTGGGACCCCACTCCCCTGGGACCCCACCCCCCCTGCTTCCTGTCCCCTGACTGCACGACCCCTATCCACACCCCCCACCCCAACTGCCCCCGGGGACCCCACCCCCTATCCAACCCCTCCGCTCCCTGTCCCCTGACTGCCTCCACCCCATCCAACCGCCCTCTGTTCCCTGTCCCCTGACTGCCCCCCAGGAACCCCTGCCCCTTATCCAACCCCCCCCCCCCAATCACCACCCGCTTACCATGCTGCTCAGAGCAGCAGGAGCTTGCAGCCCACCACCCAGCCGGAGCCAGCCACTCCACCCACACTGCCCGGCAGTAGCGGTGGGCCAGAGCGCTAGTGGCGTGGCACGCTGAGGCTGCGGGGGAGAGGGGACAGCGGGGGAGGGGCCGGGGGCTAGCCTCCCCGGCCGGGAGCTCAGGGGCTGGGCAGGACAGTCCCACAGGCTGGATGTGGCCCGCAGCCTGTAGTTTGCCCACCTCTGATTTAGAGCCTTTGATCTCTGCTCATCACACACAATGACCACTTGCCTTCAAATGCACAAGAATTAGCACTTTCCTGATAAAGTTCTTCATTTGCATTAACCCATCAGAGAGAAAGAAGTATATCTAGTTACAAGGATATATACAATGTAAATGTTTGCTATTACATCATAACAGGATACAGATAAGTGAAAACAATGCATGTAACTTCCCACTAGTTTTCATGAAGTTTAAACACCAAATACATTCTTATAAATTTAACAAATCACTTTGATCTATACTAATACACAAATAAATTGGCCTGGGGCTTTGTCACGAACTGGCACCTGGTCTGCCAGCATCACTGGACTTATGATGTGAATGACATGAATCTTCACACCTGTCATGATACATAGAACATCTGCCATAGGATTGTTCATTCTTGGTGATCGGACGAATCCTGCAGTCCTTTATTCAGAAGCTAGGACCTGACCCTGAGAACTCTTACTCACTGACAAAAGAACTCCTTGGATGAATAAGAGTTTGCAGACTTGAGCACTTAGAAAAGTTCAATACAAGTTTTGCCTATGTGTTAGGGGGTGGAAGAATCCCACCAAAAAAAAAAAAAAAAAAAAAAGGAGGGGTTAACTTTGGGCTTTCCATTAAAGATTTTCTTCCTCTTCTGCTTCATTTTCAGTCTCTCTCTAGTGGGAAATGGATCCAATAACATTTGAGTTGAACTTCCAAACTCACTATATAAGAGTGGGTTTGAAATTAGGCTAAGCGTGTTCATCCTTTACACAAACATGTTGGCAGTCAGATGCTTATTGGCTTCACATCTGAGGAGGCTGCTGAGAGGATTATCTAGGGTGGAGTAATTTGCATCACCAAAATATACTTCACTTAAACAGTGTTTGGGTAGAAGAATTTGCATAACTAAGGCATCATGCTGATCAAATACCCCTGGGCATTCTCTCTGTAGCTGTCTTAGTTATACCTATCCTGTTTTGGGGATCCCCAAGGCAGAAGAGCAGATCTGGATTTCAGCACATTTAGAGAGACAACGTGGGAGAGGTGGTATCTTTTGTTCAACCAAGATCTGTTTGAGAGAGACAAGCTTCTGAACCACACAGAGCTCTCTTTCGGGTCTGGGAACGGTACTCTGAGTGTCACAGCTAAATGAATGGTGGAACAGACTGTTTAGCATTAGTGGTTTTCACATATTCTAAGGGACCATTCAAGGTAGAGCTCAGTGTGGCTCAACAGCTTGAACATAAAAATGGTCATACTGGCTCAGACCAATTGTTCATCTAGCCCAGTAATTTTCAACCTGTGGTCCACAGACACCTAGGGGTCCACAGACTATGTCGAAGATTTCCAAAGGTGTTCGCACCTCCTTTTGAAATTTTATAGGAATCTACAAATGAAAAAAAGGTGGAATACCACTGATCCAGCCCAGTGTACTGTCTTCTGACAGTGGCCAATGCCAGGTGCCTCAGAGAGAATGAACAGAACAGGGAATCAAGTGATCCATCCTTGGTCATCCACTCCCAGCTTGCATCTCTGACCACCTAGGCTAATAGCCATTGATTGGTGAGCCTAACCTCCATGAATTTATCTCTGTCTTTTTTGAACCCCATTATAATTTTCAAATAAAAACCTTTCAGATATCAAATCAACTGCCTTCACAACATCCCCTAGCAATGAATTCCACAGGTTGACTATGTGAAGAAGTACTTCCTTTTGTTTGTTGTAAACCTGCTGCCTATTTCATTGGGTGACCAATGTATTAAATGAAGGAGAAAAACAACACTTCCTAGTTCACGTTCTCCATACCAATTATGATTTTATAGACCTCTATCATATCCCCTATTAATCATTTTTTCCAAGCTGAAAAGTCCCAATCTTTTAATCTCTCTTCATACATAAGCTGTTCCATACCCTTAATCATTTTTGTTGCCCTTCTGTGTACTTTTTCCACTTCTAGTATATCTTTTTTGAGATTGGGTGACCAGCACTGCATACAGTACTCAAGACACGGGCATACCTCGGATTTATATAGAGGCATTATATTTTCTGTCTTTTTATTTCTCTCTTTCCTAGTGGTTCCTAACATTGTTATCTTTTTTGACTGCTGCTGCACACTGAGCGGTTGTTTTCAGAGAACTATCCACAATGACTCCAAGCTCTTTCTTGAGTGGTAACAGCTTAGTTAGACCCCATCATTTTGTATGGGCTTGTCTCTCTCACCAACAGAAGTTGGTCCAATAAAAGACATGGATTCACTGACCTTGCCTCTCTAATAACTTGAGACTGACACAGCTACAACTGCACTGCACTCAGCACTTTTAAGCTTTTAGAGGAATCCTGAAGATTTTCACTTAAGCACTTTAGTCCACAGCTAATCTCACGTAAAGTCCGTTTTCACTTGAAGATCTGGCAGAGTGCACAGTACTTCATCTTTGTGATGGAAAAAAGTAAATTAGAATTGGTGGACCCAAAAAATGAACAACTTAGTGCCAGTATGGAGTTAATTGTTTTCCATCTTTTCTGCATAGATGAGTGGGAAGGGCTGCTAAAGTGAGCATTTGAGGTATAACAATAAATATATAGCACTTATATACCATGTTCCATCTGCAGAGCTTAAATGCTTTGCAAAAAGAAATTAAATATCATTACACCATCTTATAGATGGGGAAGTCAAGGCATGGAGATGTTAGATGACTTGCCTAAGGTCATCAGTGAGTCACTGGCAGAATAGAACCCAGCTCCTCCAACTTCAATGTCTGTACCTACACACCAGATCATGTTGTCTCCTATGGTACCCACATACTCTACCCCATTACTGTAATCTTTTCATGCATCTTTTTCCATTTTCAGACTGTATCCAAGCTGCTTGAAAGAGACTGCCTAAAACAAAGGCAGAGTGAAGAGTAGAGAAAAATGACATAATAGGGAGGGGACAACTGGTGACAAAATGCTTTATGGCAGTCAACGGTGCTACCTGATTGGCATCTCCTATGTAATGATGATGTATCCATTCATCTGGATTGTTGGCACTCCAAAAGGACAATTTTGTTGATAAAAGTTAAGTTTTCATTTCTTTGGCATCAGTGTATGAATCATAAATCTCTATCACCTGGGGCCCAGCAATGAAATTTCATGGAGAGCAAGGCTATTTAACAATAAAACTGTTTTCTCTTTCTGCACAGTGATCTGATAGCTAAGTTGGTGAAAATCTTTCATCCCAGAAGACACAGTGCATCAGTTATCATGAATCACTATTTGTTGACCAACCTATACACATACACAATGCCAGGCTAAGGCTAAAGTTTGAAATAAAAGTTTCAGACATTAATCAAATGCCTTAGTTTTGTAACATTTAAATAGCGATACAGGGTTTTGTTCCTCTCTCACTTAAACGGAGGAGTACTTCAGGAGTAAATCCAATGAAGTCAGTGAAGTTACATTGATATACAACTGGTGAGAGAATAATCAGGTCAACATGCATTACGTCCAATGCCCACGCAGCATTTTGGTATTAGGTTTTTGTTTCATGTCCCATACTTTTTAAGGCATGAATTTATTTCCATTCCTGTCCCCCCCCGTCCCCCCCCCCCCAGCTCTCAATATGGAAAAGGATAGGACATTTTGGCTTAACTACTTTCCTTTGGGATAGAATGTGCAGTAAAGTTCACAATAGGTTTTGGCTGGGACTTTCAAAGGAGTTAGGAGTCTAATGACATTCAGTAGAGTTTGAGTAGCAAACTCCTTCAACTCCTTTGAAAACCCCAGTTTCTATGCCCTGCTGATATGGAGGCAGTCATGAGATCCAGTCAGTCATTACCTTGGATTGCAATAAAAAATCCTCTCTCTCTCCTTGCTAAGAAGAAACTTTGAAGCCACCTGCAGCCACGCAAACTTCATCTTTGTCCCCATGCTTTTAAAGGTGTAATGACTTTGAAGACTCATCCAAAGACAAATCTTTGGAATCTGTCTGTAAAATATATTTCTAGCCGTACTTTTTGTGTCAGACACATTGATGTTGTTGTACATTTCTCTTCAGCTAGATTATTATTCTAACACTGTAGCTAGGAAACAGCTTTGGAATTGTCCTGGGCAAGGTGACACTTATGCCAAAAAATTCTAGCATCAGTAAAGTTTTCACATAGGAAATGCTTTAGAGAAGTGTTTGAACCAAATATAGCATGATCACACAAGGGTGCCCCCTCAGTTCAGGAGCCCAATGCAAGTCTTCCCCCAACTGAGGATGCCCTTAAGAATTCCCCAAATCAGGGAAACCGAGCCCAATGTGGGACCACAATTATGCCAATTCAGGAGGCCCACAATTCAGGAAAATTAAGCATTACTGAAAAAACATTCAGTGGAGAAACAGATGTAATGAAGCTCTACTTAGTATATACCCAGTGCTACTACAGACAGTACCCTATCTTTTCGGTCAGGCACATGGAGGTTTATTAGCTGATCCCCTTTATCATTTACCCGGTTATTGTTTTGACTTGCCTAAGCACCCAAAAGTGCCTTTTTGGTGATTACTTAACATTAGTAAGCAACATAAATTATAATAGTAAAGCTTATATGCTTTTAGATTCAAGCATCTAAATTGCATCCACTTAAATGCCAAGATACAGAAAAAGACTGCAGAGTAACCTAGTAATACTAAAGCAAAGTGTGCTGTGAGAGCTCAGACGAGAACCCAGGGCTCCTGTCTCCTACTCCTCTGTCTGGATGATCAATTGACTACAGTTTAAATATTGTTGTCAACAATATTTATTCCATTTAGACAAACTTTGAACTACATGCCATTTCACCATGGCCAGTCTTGCATTACCATAGTGAATTTTTCCCAGATTCATATACATCCCAGTCCAGGAGTCCATCCAATGCAGTCAACAGAAATATGAGGAGGACAGGGAAGGAATACAGGAGCAAGACAATAGACAGACAATAGGTGGTTACAACAAAACAAGGCACCCTCAAATCCTGTGCTTCCCTGCCTCTTTTTGCTTCTTTTGCCCTCCCTCAAGCTGCTTATAAAAAAAGACACTTTCCTCATTTAAGAAATGGGCTAGGTCCATATCCCATTTCAGTATTTTAAAAACTGCTTCAAACTATGAAATTAGCATTTGAAAATCAGATACCTGAACTGTACAGCAGCATTTTAATGCATCCATACTGTGTCTTTATTTTAATTTATAAACAGACTCTGGAATGATCACTCATATGGTCAGCTTTACAGGAATTTCTATGAAATTGTGAAACTTAATTATAGAATCATAGATGTGTAGGACTTTAAAAGACCTCAATAGCTCATCTAGTCCAGTCCCCTGCACTCAAAGCAGGACTAAATAATAACTAGACCATTCCTGACAGGTGTTTGTCTCACCTGTTCTTAAAAACCTCCAATGATGAAGATTCCACAACCTCCCTTGGCAATTTGTTCCAGTGCTGAACCGTGACTGTTAGAAAGTTTTTCCCAGTGTCCAACCTAAACCTCCCTTGCTGCAATTTAAGCCTATTGCTTCTTGTCCTGTCCTCACAGGATAATGTTTATCCCCTCTTCCTTGTAACAACCTTTTATGTACTTTAAAACTGTTATGTCTCCCCTCAGTCTTCTCTCCTCCAGACTAAACAAACCCATTTTTCCCCATCTTCCCTCATAGGTTATGTTTTCAAGATCTTTAATAAGAACATAAAAACGAACATACTGGGTCAGACCAAAGGTCCATCTAGCCCAGTATCCTGTCTTCCGACAATGGCCAATGCCAGGTGCCCCAGAGGGAATGAACAGAACAGGTAATCATCAAGTGATCCATCCCCTGGCACCCACTCCCAGCTTCTGGCAATCAGAGGCTAGGAACACCATCCCTGTCCATCCTGGCTAACAGCCATTGATGGACCTATCCTCCATGAATTTATCTAGTGCTTTTTTGAACCCTGTTATAGTCTTCACCTTCACAACATCCTCTGGCAAGAATTTCCACAGGTTGACTGTGTGTTGTATGAAAAAATACCTCCTTTTGTTTGTTTTAAACCTGCTGCCTATTAATTTCATTTGGTGACCCTTAGTTCTTGTGTTATGAGGAGGAGGAGGAAACACTTCCTTATTTACTTTCTCCACACCAGTCATGATTTTATAGACCTCTATCATAGCCCCCCTTAACTGTCTCTTTTCCAAGCTGAAAAGCCCCAGTCTTATTTATCTCTCCTCATATAGAAGCCATTCCATATCCCTAATCATTTTTGTTGCCTTTTTCTGAACCCTTTCCAATTCCAATATATCTTTTTTGAGATGGGGCGACCACATCTCCACGCAGTGTTCAAGATGTGGGCCTACCGTGGATTTATATACAGGCAATATGATATTTTCTGTCTTATCTATCCCTTTCCTAACGATTCCTAACATTCTGTTAGCTTTTTTGACTGCCACTCTACATTGCGTGGATGTTTTCAGAGAACTATCCACAATGACTCCAAGATCTCTTTCTTAAGTGGTAACAGCTAATTTAGACTCCATCATTTTATATGTACAGTTGGGACTATGTTTTCCAATGTGCATTACTTTGCATTTATCAACATTGAATTTCATCTTCCATTTTGTTGCCCAGTCACCCAGTTTTGAGAGATCCTTTTGTAGCTCTTCGTTCTGCTTGGGACTTAACTATCTTGAGTAGTTTTATATCATCTGCAAATGTTGCCACCTCACTGTTTACCCCTTTTTCCAGATCATTTATGAATATTTTGAATAGGACTGGTCCCAGTACAGATCCCTGGAGGACACCACTAGTTACCTCTCTCCATTCTAAAAATTGACCATTTAATCGTACCTTTGTTTCCTATCTTTTAACCAGTTACCAATCCATGAGAGGACCTTCCCTCTTATCCCATGACAGTTTACTTTGCTTAATCATTTTTGTTCTCCTCTGGACTGTCTCCAATTTGTCCACATCTTTCCTGAAACGTGGCACCTGGAACTGGACACAATACTCCTGCTGAGATCTTGTCATAGTGGGGAGTGGAAGAATTACTTCTCCTGTCTTGCTTACAACACTCCTGCTAATACATCCCAGAGTGATGTTTACTTTTTCTGGAAAAAAAAAAGTGTTATACTATTGACTCGTATTTAGCTTTTGATCCATTATGACCCCCAGATCCCTTTCCGCAGTATTCCTTCGTAGGCAGTCATTTCCCATTTTGTATGTGTGCAACTGATTACTCCACTTAGGATGAAATTCAATAAAGGACAAACGCAGACTACGTCTCCAGATCATTTTGAATTTTAATCCTATCCTCCAAAGCACTTCTAGAATATCAGAGTTGGAAGAGACCTCAGGAGGTCATCTAGTCCAATCCCCTGCTCAAAGAAAGGCCAACACCAACACTTGCAACCGCTCCCAGCATGGTATCGTCCACAAACTTTATAAATGTAATTTAGATAATGGCATTGAAAGTATTTCAAAATATTCAACTATCACTTGATGAAGTGTTCAATTAAGGTCTAATCCAAAACCCACTGAAGTCAATGGGAATCAGTGCTTAGCACTTGAAGAGGGAAGGGGAGGTTGCTTGGGAGTTAAGAAACATAGTATAAATCAAACTGGCTTGCTGAGGGCCACCTTTTTAATCAGGGCTCCACCTAACAAAGAGAGGGAAGAGCATCTTGGCAAGTAGGCTGGCTACCCTAGAGAGGAGGGCTTCAAACTAAGTTCACCAGGAAAAGGAGACTAAAGCCCTGAGGTAAGTGGAAACTGGGATACCGGGAGGAAGCACGAGCAGGAGAGGGCTCCTGCCTCATACTGAGAAGGCGGGATGATCAGCGAGTTAAGTGCCTATACACAAATGCAAGAAACCTGGGAAACAAGCTGGGAGAACTGGAAGTCCTGACAGTGTCAAGGAATTATGATGTGATTGGAATAACTGAGACTTAGTGGGAAAACTCACATGACTGGAGTACTGTCATGGATGGATATAAGCTGTTCAGGAAGGACAGGCAGGGCAGAAAAGGGGAGGGAGTTGCATTGTATGTAAGAGAGCAGTATGACTGCTCAGAGCTCCGATATGAAATTGCAGAAAAATCTGAGTATCTCTGGATTAAGTTTAGAAGCGTGAGCAACGAGGGTGATGTCGTGGGGGGAGTCTGCTATAGACCACCGGACCAGGGGGATGAGGTGGATGAGGCTTTCTTCCGGCAACTCGCAGAAGCTACTACATCGCACGCCCTGGTTCTCATGGGTGACTTTAATTTTCCTGATATTTGCTGGGAGAGCAATACAGCGGTGCATAGACAATCTAGGAAGCTTTTGGAAAGCGTAGGGGACAATTTCCTGGTGCAAGTGCTAGACGAGCCAACTAGGGGGGGAGCTTATCTTGACCTGCTGCTCACAAACCGGGAAGAATTAGTAGGGGAAGCAAAAGTGGATGGGAACCTGAAAGGCAGTGACCATGGGATGGCCGAGTTCAGGATCCTGATACAAGGAAGAAAGGAAAGCAGCAGAATACGGACCCTGGACTTCAGAAAAGCAGACTGACTCCCTCCGGGAACTGATGGGCAGGATCCCCTGGGAGAATAACGTGAGTGGGAAAGGAGTCCAGGAGAGCTGGCTGTATTTTAAAGAATCCTTATTGAGGTTACAGGAACAAATGATCCCGATGTGTACAAAGAATAGTAAATATGGCACACGACCAGCTTGGCTTAACAGTGACATCCTTGTGGATCTTAAGCACAAAAAAGAAGCTTACAAGAAGTGGAAGATTGGACAAATGACCAGGGAGGAGTATAAAAATATTGTTCGAGCATGCAGGAGTGAAATCAGGAAGGCCAAAATCACACTTGGAGTTGCAGCTAACAAGAGATGTTAAGAGTAACAAGAAGGGTTTCTTCGGGTATGTTAGCAACAAGAAGAAAGTCAAGGAAAGTGTGGGCCCCTTACTGAATGAGGGAGGCAACCTAGTGACAGAGGATGTGGAAAAAGCTAATGTACTCAATGCTTTTTTGCCTCTGTCTTCACGAACAAGGTCAGCTCCCAGACTGCTGCACTGGGCAGCACAGTATGGGGAGGAGGTGACCAGCCCTCTGTGGAGAAAGAAGTGGTTCGGGACTATTTAGAAAAGCTGGATGAGCACAAATCCATGGGGCCGGATGCGCTGCATCCGAGAGTGCTAAAGGAGTCGGCGAATTGTGATTGCAGAGCCATTGGCCATTATCTTTGAATACTCACGGCAATCGGGGGAGGTCCCAGACAACTGGAAAAAGGCTAATGTAGTGCCCATCTTTAAAAAAGGGAAGGAGGAAGATCCTGGGAATTACAGGCCAGTCAGCCTCACCTCAGTCCCTGGAAAAATCATGGAGCAGGTCCTCAAGGAATCCATTTTGAAGCACTTAGAGGAGAGGAAAGTGATCAGGAAGAGTCAGCATGGATTCACCAAGGGCAAGTCATGCCTGACTAATCTAATTGCCTTCTATGATGAGGTAACTGGTTCTGTGGATGAAGCGAAAGCAGTGGACGTGTTATTCCTCGACTTTAGCAAAGCTTTTGATACAGTCTCCCACAGTATTCTTGCCAGCAAGTTAAAGAAGTATGTGCTGGATGAATGGACTATAATGTGGATAGAAAGCTGGCTAGATCGTCGGGATCAACGGGTAGCGATCAATGGCTCCATGTCTAGTTGTCAGCCGGTATCAAGCAGAGTGCCCCAAGGGTCGGTCCTTGGGCCGGTTTTGTTCAATATCTTCATTAATGATCTGGAGGATGGCATGGGCTGCACCCTCAGCAAGTTTGCAGAGGACACTAAACTGGGAGGAGAGGTAGATACGCTGGAGGGTAGGGATAAGATACAGAGGGACCTAGACAAATTAGAGGATTGGGCCAAAAGAAATCTGATGAGGTTCGACAAGGACAAGTGCAGAGCACTTAGGATGGAAGAATCCCATGCACCGCTACAGACTAGAGACTGAGCAGCTAGGCAGCAGTTCTGCAGAAAAGGACCGAGGGGTTACAGTGGACGAGAAGCTGGATATGAGTCAGTGTGCCCTTGTTGCCAAGAAGGCTAACGGCATTTTGGGATGTATAAGTAGGGGCACTGCCAGCAGATTGAGGGATGTGATCATTCCCCTCTCTTCGACATTGGTGAGGCCTCATCTGGAGTACTGTGTCCAGTTTTGGGCCCCACGCTACAAGAAGGATGTGGAAAAATTGGAAAGTGTCCAGCGGAGGGCAATAAAAAAAAAATCATTAGAGGACTGGAGCACATGACTTCTGAGGAGAGGCTGAGGGAACTGGGATTGTTCAGTCTACGGAAGAGAAGAATGAGGGGGGATTTGATAGCTGCTTTCAACTACTTGAAAGGGGGTTCCAAAGAGGATGGCTCTAGACTGTTCTCAGTGGTACCAGATGACAGAATGAGGAGTAATGGTCTCAAGTTGCTGTGGGGGGAAGTTTAGGTTGGATATTAGGAAAAACTTTCACGAGAAGCGTGGTGAAGCACTGGAATGCGTTACCTAGAGAGGTGGTGGAATCTCCTTTCTTAGAGGTTTTTAAGGTCAGGCTTGACAAAGCCCTGGCTGGAATGATTTAGTTGGGAATTAGTCCTGCTTTGAGCAGGGGGTTGGACTAGATGACCTCCTGAGGTCACTTCCAACCCTGATATTCTATGATTAGTATGTTACCAAAGCTGCTACTCCTAGATTGTGATAGACACCCAAACCCCCACATTTTTTCTGCTTCAAGCTTTAATGGGAGTCTTTCCAGTTGTTGGGATTCGGATCAGGCCCTTAGCTCTCATAAACAAACACCAAAGAAAATCCCCATCCCAGCAAGACACACAATAACCCACCTTTGTCAACTATCCACAGCACTCCCACTTTGCAGCATGCCCACAAGTCTAACAGAACAAAATGGGAAAGCGAATTTCAGCATCAAAGAGCCTTACAGAGCCCCTAGTCCATGGGCTAACACCTAGAATTTGAAATTATGGCTCCTTTGTTCACCAAGAAATTTGATTACAATCCCTACTGCCCCACTTGATCCTTTGGAGAGCTGAATGTATCCCCAAATACAGCAATAAAAACCCATGTATAGTTTGAAGGATGCCAAGTTAATTTCTCACTTGCTAGTGTCTGCTAGATGTTTAAATTATGATAAATTGGAGGAGGAAAAAAAGCATCACTAAACCCAGACTTTGGGGTTCACTAGTGGAGGTTTATTTTCAAGTCTAGTTGCCCTATGTTAATTTCGCGGGGAAACAGACCACTCTAGCCAACCCACTCATTTTGCCCTATATTAAGTTATAACCTAGTTTACTTTGCAACGGATTCAAAGACCTTTGCTCATGTTGAGCAATACCTGAATTCGTGTACTAAGTCAATGGGTGAAACCCTCACTCCATTGAAATCAATGGCAAAACTCTAATGGACTTCAATGGACCTAGAATTTTATCCACTGGGACTATTTGTGGAGTAAAACACTACCCAGCTTGACGAATATGGGGATCAAAATCTAGTCAGAGATCAGTTAAAAATATATATTTAGACACACACACATTGTACAGTAGAGATTTTTTCCTTTCAAATAATGAGGATCGCTATCTCTGGAACTGTAGTTGTTCAGTGTAATGTAGGGACATACATAGGGATATCCAACCTACTTTATTGTGGGTGACATTCACCCCCATGGAGAAGGCCAGCACAAGCCCTGTGCATCACTGCAGTCTTATTTACAGGATTTAAATCTTGTACTAGTCCTGTATTCCACCCTGTGGATACAGTTCTGCAACATCAGAGTTCATTACAGGTGGATGTCCTTGTGTATTAAGATGCTGGATTCTAAAGTACAGTAAATACTGCTTTTCTAGGCTTGTAACCTACTCTTCACCTTTTCTGCACTATGACACAAAAGAAAAAAAAAGAAAAAAGAAAAGTTGAAGGGAGGGCCATTAGCCATAAGTTTTGAGATTTCCCCTGACCAAACTTTATTGGTTCTCATAACATCTTCTTTAAAAAGGGTTTGAAATACCACATGCAAATGTCTCCTTTCAGTGCACCTTTATTGTAGGCGTTAATAGGTTTAAATATTTCCAGACTCTATAGAAAAATAAATGGATATGAAAGCCTAAAATATTAAAGATGATGTTTGGATGTTATGTTTATAGACAGTGTATTAAAAAGAAACACAATGAAGCAGCCATTAATAATGTCTTTCATGTTACTTCAATTACAAGAAACAATTATTTATGTCAAATGACATTTTGATAAGGTTTGGAGAGGGTGGCTGAACTACATTCAATAGCTTGATTTTTTTAAACTCGTCTAATTTCAGTTCAAAGTTTCCGCTAATGCTTTTATGGATTGTTGTTGGTCATGTTAGTTACAGGATTTTAGTTAAAGAACCTGGACCATCGGACTCATTTGGCATGCCAGAGACAGGGTTGGTCCTTTGTCTCTTACCACCAGCTCCTCAAGGAGAGGTGAAAGTATGCAAATCTCAGAGCTTATGCAAAGAATGTTACCACAGCTATCCCCAATACTGTATTATTCTTATTTGTTCATGCGTCTTATTAAAATCAATGCAAAAAACAGAGAAGCTCCAAAAGTCCCTAAGGCTTTGCTTTGCCCTTAATGTGAATGGCCTTGCCACACCCCCCCCCCCCAACAGTTCCTACAAAATACTGAACTCATTGGTTTTAGTTCTGAGTAGACTGATTCAGGGAACAGAACCTTATCACCTCCTGATCATTGGCAATCAGTACAAACAGTATTAACCTTTAAAAAGGATCAGGCAGCAATATTTTTTAAACACACACACACACACACACACACACACACACCTTTAGTTAAACTGGTACAACTGAGTGTAGACCAGGCCTTCAGTTGTCTGTCTACCAGATTTCTGGACACAATCAGACAGTTAGGAATCTAATCATCATCCTTTGTGCCTGCAATGCAATTAAATGCAGGCACAAAATTGGAAACTGGTTTAAAATAATAAACAGGCCCTACATTTATTTAAATTTTTTCCCAATTGAGTTTATTGGTGTGGGATAAAAAGAGGAAAATTCCATCAGAGTTAGACCTGTTTTTAAGTTATTACTTCATTTACATTTTTATTAGCCTTCAAGCGTATTTATTAAAGCAAAAAGACATTTCACTCTGTCCTCATGGATCACTTGGTCATTATGACACTAATGATTTTGAGCAGAAACCCAGGATGCTTATAACTGTATGAATTTCTGGGCAATTTAGAGCCAATATTTCTGTCAGCTTTTATTTTACTGAACGTGCAGATACACTCACAAAAAGAAACAGGCATCATTACTCTACTTTTAAAGTAAGAGGGCTAGATAAATGTGTGTAAACAATTCAAAGGAAATGTATCCCTCTCATTGCATTCATTTACCTAAATGGCTTTTACTACAAAGTGCAGCAAAACATTTAGCAAAAACAAACAAAAAAACCAACCCACAGATAAAATACGATTTATCTATTTGTTTGTGTGCACACGCACATTTGGAGGAGAGAGCAATATGCAACCCTTTTCCTTTACAAGTACATTTGTGTTCTCTTCTTTTTTCAAAAGGTAAAAAGAAAAGCATATCAGGTCTTTGTTTACTAATTTTTTTTTTTTTTTAATTAGAATGGAGTGGGGACCTGGCATCATTTAGACACAGAAATGGTTTTTGGTTTGTTTTTTTATGTTGTCTATCCCCCTGCCAATCCCTGATCCTGAATGAATTTATTAGTCAGAATTAGCATCAGCATGACAGCTGCTATTAAAGTTGTAAGGTTATACTCAATTGGCGCCAATCAATGTAGCTCTGTTGAAGCCAATGGAGCTATGCCAATATACACCTGCTGAGTACCTGGCCCACAGAAAGTTAACGGAGTTTCACTTGCAAGATGAAAGTTTGGGGGAAAGTAGGTTACAGTGGTCAGAGTAGGGATTGGGAAACAGGAGATGGCAGTTCTATTCCCACTGACTTGCTATGTAACCACTTAGTCTGTCAATGCTCCTGTGTCCCCATCAGTAAAATGTCTATAACACTTTATCTACCTCACAGGGATAATGTGAAGATTTTACTCATGCTTTATAAGACACACAGATAAAGTGTGCTATAGAAGAAGTCCATGTTGTTATATATTTGTCTGGGGAAGAAATAAACCCTGGAAGTCTGGCTGTACAGCTCCAAATGCTCTTTGATCCTGTCAACGAAATGGAGGGAAGAAGCATCCAACAAATCCTGGACCAGTGGGTATGAGGTACAAGTAAATAAAAATAAATAAATAAATAAAACCCACAACCCTCAGTAAAAGCCCACGCTGTGCTGCAGGTATCATTTGTAAAGTGTAAACAAGCCCCAAAATGGCAGAGAACTTAAAAACTGGACAGTGACAGACCACGAAACCCAGACATGATTGACCCGGATGATAGTCTAAACAAAAAGAGCTCCCATCCATGTGTGAGTCAGTGTGAAGTAATGGAAACAGCTACAACATATAACTGGGTTCAAAAAAGAATTAAACAAGTTCTTGGAGGATAGGTCTATTAATGGCTATTGGCAGGGATGCAATGCCATGCTCTCGGTGCCCCTAAATCTCCAACAGCCAGAAGCTAGGACTAGACAGTGGGTGGATAACTCAAAATTGCCCTGTTCTGTTCATTTCCTCTGAAGCATCTGGCACTGGCCACCGTCTGAGACAAGATACTGGGCTAGGTGGATCCCACTGATCTGAGCCAGTATGGCCATTCTTAGTTCTTAACAGACATTCGGACACACAGAGTGGCAATCCTGGACTTTTATTATATAGACAAAAACCTTTTTAGTGAAAAGCAACTTTTGGGGTGTGATTTTTCTTGCCCTGGTACCCAAGTTGTATCAGTGGAAAAGCATGTTTCAAGAACCTGTCCCTTCTCAAGGATAAGAGAGCCATGTAGCAGGCCTGAGGTTTACTGTCAACAGAGGCACTTTGTCTTGTGGTTAAGAGATCTATATGGGGTTGTTTGTACAATACCTCTAACACAAGGGACTGAAGACGTGATCTTACATCAGTGTACCAGACAGAAGAACTGCCCGGCCTGTCCATTTTAGTCAAAGCCTGGTGTAATCTCAGACAAACCACCTCCCCTTTTGTCTAACATGCCTAAAAGCTAGTGATGGAAAAACATTAAAAGTCAGCCTCACCTCAGTCCCTGGAAAAATCATGGAGCAGGTCCTCAAAGAATCAATCCTGAAGCACTTACATGAGAGGAAAGTGATCAGGAACAGTCAGCATGGATTCACCAAGGGAAGGTCATGCCTGACTAATCTAATCGCCTTTTATGATGAGATTACTGGTTCTGTGGATGAAGGGAAAGCAGTGGATGTATTGTTTCTTGACTTTAGCAAAGCTTTTGACACGGTCTCCCACAGTATTCTTGTCAGCAAGTTAAGGAAGTATGGGCTAGATGAATGCACTATAAGGTGGGTAGAAAGCTGGCTAGATTGTCGGGCTCAACGGGTAGTGATAAATGGCTCCATGTCTAGTTGGCAGCCGGTGTCAAGTGGAGTGCCCCAGGGGTCGGTCCTGGGGCCGGTTTTGTTCAATATCTTCATAAATGATCTGGAGGATGGTGTGGATTGCACTCTCAGCAAATTTGCAGATGATACTAAACTGGGAGGAGTGGTAGATACGCTGGAGGGGAGGGATAGGATACAGAAGGACCTAGACAAATTGGAGGATTGGGCCAAAAGAAATCTGATGAGGTTCAATAAGGATAAGTGCAGGGTCCTGCACTTAGGATGGAAGAATCCAATGCACCGCTACAGACTAGGGACCGAATGGCTAGGCAGCAGTTCTGCGGAAAAGGACCTAGGGGTGAGACAGTGGACGAGAAGCTGGATATGAGTCAACAGTGTGCCCTTGTTGCCAAGAAGGCCAATGGCATTTTGGGATGTATAAGTAGGGGCATAGCGAGCAGATCGAGGGACGTGATCGTTCCCCTCTATTCGACACTGGTGAGACCTCATCTGGAGTACTGTGTCCAGTTTTGGGCCCCACACTACAAGAAGGATGTGGATAAATTGGAGAGAGTCCAGCGAAGGGCAACAAAAATGATTAGGGGTCTAGAGCACATGACTTATGAAGAGCGGCTGAGGGAGCTGGGATTGTTTAGTCTGCAGAAGAGAAGAATGAGGGGGGATTTGATAGCTGCTTTCAACTACCTGAAAGGGGGTTCCAAAGAGGATGGCTCTAGACTGTTCTCAATGGTAGCAGATGACAGAACGAGGAGTAATGGTCTCAAGTTGCAATGGGGGAGGTTTAGATTGGATATTAGGAAAAACTTTTTCACTAAGAGGGTGGTGAAACACTGGAATGCGTTACCTAGGGAGGTGGTAGAATCTCCTTCCTTAGAGGTTTTTAAGGTCAGGCTTGACAAAGCCCTGGCTGGGATGATTTAACTGGGAATTGGTCCTGCTTCAAGCAGGGGGTTGGACTAGATGACCTTCTGGGGTCCCTTCCAACCCTGATATTCTATGATTCTATGAAAAGCCATCCTGGCTACTATATCTGAAACAGATTCTGATCCCCTACTCACAGTAGGAATTACCCTGTTCTATAAAGCAGTTCCGTAGAATTCAGTGGGACTGTCTGTGGAGTAAGGAACTATCCAATATGAGCAAGGGTATCAGAATCTGACCCTTAATATAGCATTATCAATATTGTCCATTTTCGCCTAGGCCTAAAGAGATGGTGGAAGAGTCCTGGTCCCAGTGAGCAAGTCTATTTGCAGAGTCCATCAAATAAAAATCAATGTTTTGAAAGTTAGGAAGATGTCCCCATGGAGACATCTAAGGAACTTACATGGCCCCCCCTTATCCTGGTATCCGAGCACTATACAATCTTTAATATATTTAGCCTCACAGCACCTTTGTGGGGGAAGTATCAGTAACACAGATAGTACACACACAGCCAGAGAGCTGTGCCCAAAGTCAAACAGGAAGCCTATTTTGGAGCAGATTTCAGAGTAACAGCCGTGTTAGTCTGTATTCACAAAAAGAAAAGGAGTACTTGTGGCACCTTAGAGACTAACCAATTTATTTGAGGAGCAGGGAATTGAAAATGGGTCTCCCCCAGGCTAGCACCCTAACCAGTCAGCTATCCTTCCTCTCCATGACACAGATTCCAAAGCGTCCCTGGAGGGTTTTCCGATTGTATTCTTTCCTGGCTCATTTACCTTTTACAATTTCTACCAGCATTTCTATCACCTGTCAGAACTTGCTCTGAGCGGTGCTACCGGGTACAGGTGATGACAGTGGTTTCACTTTTTCCAACTTCTCTGTGGCTGCCCCCCAGGTGCTAACTAATCATACTAGTCTCCCCTAAACATTCAGGGCTGCTACAGCCACCTACAGTTTACTTTCCATCCAGTTAACCTGGCAGATATTTGTAACTGCTACCAGAGGGCACCCCTTTGTGTCGACACCTGTTAGCAGGCACTAGCACTCAGAACAGCCACTGATGGTGGCTGGGGAAGTATCAAGCAGTGGCCCTTCAGTTAAAAAAAAATAAAAAAAAATTATGAAAGGTCCAAATTCAGCCCTCATTTATGCCCATGTAGCACCACAGTATGTGACCCAGTGAAATAAAATACAGCAGCACCAGAGGGAAAGGAGGAAGATGCACATTTGCGCCTATGAAGTATTTCTGAATCTCAGATACAACCATCTGGAGATGCTGTGTCATTTGCTTTCACCACAGGAGGGGTATACAGAGTCAGTGAAGCTGCACCAGAAATTTTGGCACTGAGGACTCTGGGTCCCGCATACAAAGATTCCATATTATTAAAAAAGTAACTCACAAGGTTAAAATAGGACTATATTGATAGCTCTTACTTTGCTCCTACTGCAGCAATGGGCCAGCTGAAGGCAAATGACTGTACAAATTGCATAACCCTAGATACTAAATAAGGGATGGTTTCTGCCACCCTCCTCTATGCTGAGCAGCATCTTACGCCACAATGGAGAAAATGGAGCTGCTCATTAACTAATGCAAGTGAGGGCAGCAGACTCTGTCCTCCAGTGAAAGGGCAAATAAAACAGGGAGGTTCATTCGGAACTATTAGGATCCACCCCTAGCAGCTCCCTAAAGAGACGTGAGGAAGGAAAGACTCAACTGCCAACAGTCCCCAAGGGGCTGTCTACCAACTGGGAACATCTGGAGTGCAATAGTTTGTGGCCATGTCCCCTCACTGCCTACAACATGCCCCATATGCCAAAGCTG